>NW_022103914.1:8353945-8372172 GCF_000313985.2 Echinops telfairi
TAGTTTGGGAGGAGCTCTTTCAGATATTATAACAACCCACAGTTCCATTAGATCAAGCACAATTGTACAATTGCTGCCACCATCAGTTTCAAAACATTTTCTTTCTTCTTGAACTCTTTGATGTCAGCTCCCCTTCACCTCTACCCCGCCCACAGGAACTCTTATTATTTTATTATGTATGATGATGATGATTTTGCCGTATCTGACAACAAAGGATGGATCTCTTTATTGACTTCGTTTAAAAAGTTCTCCGGAGTTCTTTTCCTTTGTCCTGTTTTCCTCCCTTCTTGCATCTCTGACCTGTGGGTTCTCTGGGGGAACTCAGGGGCCATCTAGTCAAGGTCAGCTGGCCCGGTGATAAGCTGGGAGATAACACAGAGTCTTCCCGTGAAGGGCTCAGACCCAGTGGCATGACTGCCAGCTATCCAGGCTGGGTGCCAGCTGAGTATTAGGGAGGAGCCACAGGAAGGGGACATGGTGAGCCATATGCCTGAGAACAGGCTCACTGGCAGTCGTCGGAGCCTCCCATGAGTCTCTACTTGCTTCTGGCCAGCGTGTCTTGTTTGGACCCTGGGCTGGTTTTCGTTTGCTGGACTCAACGCCACCTCATTTCCCAGGTATTTATGGAGCACCTGCGAGGTGAACGCACACTAAGCTAGTTTCGTCTGCCTGGATCACATCGGCATCTACTCTGCAGCTAGAGAGCAAGGAGGTCTTGTTGCTGTAACTGGATGGATGCGCTGGGGAGAGGCAGCTTCAAATCTGAGCCCCGCCCCTAACTAGCCTCCTCTGATTCCCTTAACCCTAAGAAGGGATAAATTAGTCCCTGCTTCAGAGAAGTTGTGAGCTCATAGATTTGTGAGAATAACAGGCAATAAAGCGCAGAATGACTTAGCCTCATGCCCTGCATTCACTGAAGGCTCAGTAAATGTTAGTTACGATGATGATGATGGTGGTGGTGATGATGATGATGATGATGATCGTGATGAAATTAGCAATTAGTACTGCTGTCATGACTGTCAAGGAAGAGCTTGGGTGTGTGGGGGGGGAAGCACATGCTCTTTATTGGAGGTTGCATTGACATCACCTGTGGGTGGCCTCAGCCCTGTGTGGCTGGGCTCTGTGTTCAGTGGCTGATCCAAACACGACCAATTCGACAATCAGAGGAGCAGCAAGCCCTGGATTGCTGGTATTGGTAGGTGCTCTTCTTCAAGGCCAAGATCAAATATCTTCTCCTTGGTAATGCCTTCCTTGCCTGGCCAACCAGTCAGGTGCTGTCTGCTGAGTGTTCCACAGGAAGCTACAAGGCACCACCCCCACCATTTGGTGCCGGCAGCAGTTCTCAACCTTCCTCATGCCACGACCTTTTTATACAGTTCCTCAGGTGGTGGTGACCCCCCCAACCATAACATTATTTTCGTTGCTACTTCATCACTGTCATTTTGTTACTGTTACGAATCGGGCAATCCCTGTGAAAGGGTCATTTGACCCCCAAAGGGGTCGTGACCCATAGGCTGAGAACCACTGCTCTAGGGACTATCTATCTGTTCATGTGCCTTTACACGTTAGGAACCTTCACCTGACCTTGTCTCCTTTATTTCTGTGGTTTCAAAGGTTGAAACCACCCACTGCATCAAACAACTATGTTCTCAGGTAAGTTACTCGGCTCTTCAACCCCCGGTTTCTCTGTCCACAGATCGAAGACAATGTCCTCACCGAAGTGGTGAGGACAAGAAGAGGGGATCCATGGCAAATCGGGACACTGAGTGCAGGTGGGGCACACAGCAGCCACCAGTTCTGGCGAGCGCTTTCCGGATGCACCAGGGCTACAGCGTCACTCCCTCATTCAGGCCACAGGTGCTCGGGGACTGTCTGCTTTTCACAGTGGGGAAAGCAGTGCACTTGCATGGGGCTCACATTTCGGTGAAGACTTCCAATGAAAACCTCTCCCCCAAACTCCTGGCCATTGTCTTCAGACCTTCAGAAAAGAAGACCTTTTGACATCTCCACCAGCTTTATACAACGTTCACATCTTGCAATATTTGCTTCAGTTATCCTTTTGCACAGAGTAAGTTACGACAAATATCATTGAAGCCCCCCTTCCCTGAACTCCTCCCTCTCTCTTTAGAGGTAATCTACTGGATGCAGTTGTTTTACATCCTGTGCCCATTTGTATACTCTTTCTACAAGTGTATACTAGCCTGCACAAGCTGAAACAATGTTTTGCATGTTTTTAAATGTTCTATAAGCAGCACCCTATTTCTTAGGGCTGCCTGGCAAAATACCACAAAGTAAGGGGTTCTGAGCAACGAAAGTTCTCTTCTCCCTGTTCTGGGGACTGAAAGCCCACAGCGGGGTGTCAGTGGTGTTGATTCCTTGGGGAGCCTCTGAGACAGGAACTGCCCCAGACCTCTGTTTGCTTATGGCGAGTCCTGGGAGCTGTGGTGCTCTTTAGATGTGTCTGCCTCCATCCTCACCTAGCCATTCTTTCTCTGTCTGATTCTCCACTTCTGTTCTCTTCACTCTGATGGGATTAAAACTCCTCCTACACTGTCAAGTTCACTGTCAAGGTCTGCAAAGATCCTATCTCCAAACGAGGCCAGAGTCACAGGGAGCAGGGCTTGGGACTTCAGTGTATTTTGAGGGGTGAGAGAATTCAATCCAATGCGAGAGAACGTCCGTTCTGTGTATACCACTCCTAAAACCGTAGTAGCAGTTCTAGACTCCCAGCTGCTCTGCACGAGGAAGAGGAGGCCAGCTACTCCTGTAACGCTTCAGTCTCAGAATGCCCCAGCGGCAGTTCCACTTTGTCCGATAGGGTCGCTAGGAGACAGAATGGACTTCCTAGCAGTTATTTAAACCAACAAAACCCAAACATTAGCCATATGATGCATGTGATTTAAATTCATTCATTTTAATAGCTGTATAATATCCCATTGAATTTGATGATCACAATTTATCTGTTCTCTTGTTGGTGGGCACTTGTTTCCATGGCTTGGTTTTGTTAGTATTTTTCATTCCTCTACACCCTCCCCTCCCTCACCGTCCCCCTCCCCCCAAAAGTCCTGGGAATGCATTGGGTTACATGTTGGGTTGCCAACTACAAGGTTTGCGATTCGAAACCACCAGGTGCCCCAAACATAGTTGATCTTGATCTACTAGGCGATCGCAAATGTAGTGTGGGTAGATCACATGGCATTCCAAAAATAGACTAAGCCTATCATCAATCCCATCACTTAATTGATATACAGTCAGCCAATCAGATGCAATCTTAGGTGTCAAACGCATGTGCAAACAACTGCGTTAAGTGCAGCAAAACTGACAAGCTAAGTTATTGCCAATTTTTAGACCTTGTTTTTTTTTCTCTTAAACTTAAGAAAGGGTATTAAAATGAGTGGGGAGCTGGACCACGTAAGAAGACAAAACGTATCACTTTCATATGGAATGGGAGATTTTGACACTACAAACCGACATTCAGCTGAAGTCCAGAGCGCATGAACAGTTCTGAACTTACTCAAAGGGAAAGTACCCAAACATGAGAAAATGTGCTACCTCCTTGACTGCATTATTCGGCTCTACTTATTTATGTGAGTGAGCTTTTTCTCACATAAAGATCATTAAGTCCAAGTACCATTCCACCATGACTGATGATCCTTTGGAAGTGTGCTTGAGGCTGGCTGTCAGCAGCTACTGTCCGGACTATGAATCCCTGGCTCATTCCATTCAGTGCAAGTCATCAGAGTAAACTTAGGTCATGACAAAAAATGTACATAGCTAATTGTGTTGTATTGTGCAATATGGACTCATGCGGTTATGCAAGGTACATAAACATTCATTGTACATATAAAGAATTCACAATGCATTTATGAATACATGTAATAAATAAATATATGTTTTGCATTTTTGTAGTTGGTAGATCATTTTGGCTTGATCATATTATAAGTAGCTCGCATGCTGAAAAAGTGTGAGCACCCCTGGATTCAGCTATCCACTCCTGTACAGATGGGCAGCCTCCTGTACAGATGGACAGCCTTGGAAACTGGAAGGGTCGTTCTGCCCTGGCCTATTGGCTTGCTCGGGGTCAGCGCTCACTCAACAGCAGTGACTTCCGGGCTTTCCACATGCCCCCCAGAGTGTTTCACTGTTGTCCATTTGAGGGATTGGAATGGTATCTCATTGCGTTTTCTGACCTCCCCTTGAATTTGCCTTTTAGTGTTTTTTTTTCTCTTAGTGTTATTGACTATTGAAACTCCTGCTAAAAGTTACCCATGCACGTATATTGACCCATTGGTGTTCTCGCTCTCTCTCTTTCTCTTTCTCTCTTAAGTTTTAGGAAGTCTTGACATATTTGGCCTGTTAATCTTTTGTAAAGTGTGTGATTTGCAATTGTCCTTGTTCAATGTTTCATTTGGATTATGATATTTTCTTGAATGGAAGTTTTCATTTCGATATCGTCAGATTTAACAATATACTTTGACCTTTGTGCTTTACATTTCTTTAATGTTTAAAAGAAATTCTTTCGATCACCTGTCATAAAGGTAGTCATCTCTATTTTCTCATAAAAGTTGTAATGCTTTGTTCTGTACACTGAGATCTGTAATGCGCGTGGACTTTATTGCTATGCAGGCGATGAGGTATGGAATGACCTTCGCTATCTCTCTCTCAATGCCGTTGAGTTGATCTATTCTGACTCAGGTATCCAAGACTGATTATGAGAGTAGAAAGCCTCATCTTTCTCCCATGGAGCAGCTGGTGGTTTTGAACTTCCGACCTTGTGGTTAGCAGCCCAGCACATAAGCCACTACACTACCAGGGCTCTAGTAGTTATGTAGTGCTGCTATAACAGAAATCTATCCTCTCACGGTGTCACAGGGTGGGGGTCTCCATCCAGGGCACCAGCTCTAGGAGAAGATTCTTTTTCCGTGTTGGCTCTCGGGGAGCTCCTTGTCACATTTCCGCTTCTGCTGCTCCCTCCGTTCCTCAGAGGTCTTCATATGATATGACGTATGTCTGCCTGAATTCTTGGGTCTGTGCCTCATCTGCTAGATTTAGATCTCAAAAGAGATAGATTTAAGAATCTCCCTCCACTAATCCTGCCTAATGGACCCAACAAAGAAAACCCATCCCCAAAGGGCTTATAACCACAATCAGAGGTGAGCATTTACAAGATGTATTGGGGAGGGTGGGCATAATTCAATGCAAAGCAGGGAGCAATTGTATTTTTTTTCCCCAAATGTGTAGCTAGTTGGCCTGGGTCATTTGTCCACTAGCCTGTGCTTTCCCCACTGATTGACAATGCCACCTCTTTCCGTAGATGCACGCTGTGCTTTCTGTTTCTGCAGGCTAATTGACTGGCTTTATCTTGTGTCATATTCTGCGTTTTATTTGGCGTCATTTTATCCTTCGTTTAACCCTGTGTCGTGATCACTATTGCAGCTTTAATAATTCTTAGTCTTGGGCCAACACTCCCTCTTGTTCTTTCTCCTCTGGCACGGGTGGGGTGTGTCTTGCCTGTTCTTGGCCTTTGTAACTCTTTGTGCATTTTAGGGTCAGCATGTCAAGTTCCATAGAAAAATATGCTGGGATTTTATAGGAATTGCAGTGAATTTATAGACCACTTAAGGGCAGAAATACGAATCCTGGTGGCATGGTGGTTACCTATTGGGCTGCAATCTGCAAGGTCTGAAGTTCGAAACCACCAGCCGCTCTAAGGGAGAGGGACGTGATTTTCTACGCCTATAAGCAGTCTCAGCAAGTGGCAGGGGCCAGTTCTACCTTGTCCTATAGGTCACCATGAGTCAGCATCAACTTGATCGCAGTGATTTTTTTTTAAGAGGAGAAATTTTATGTTTTACAGAGCAACCCTGAGTGTTCTTGCTCCTAAACTTGGTTCATCTTTCCATTTATTTATTTACGTCTTCTTTAGTTTTTCAATGATGCTTTGGGACTTTTGTACCCCATAAAAACCTTTTATCGATCTTGTTAGATTACTTCCTAGTTATCCTCTTCTTTTTTGTATTGTTACTGCTGATGTAGATGTTATCTTTTTTGGAATGGCATTTTTTAATTGTTGCCAATAGATGGAAATGGGGTTTATATTTAAATAATGATGCTGACATTAGGTAACATTGCGTCAGCAACCCTATGTACAACAGAAGGACACACTGCCATTGTTTTGTCTGGTGCTATGTGTGCACCCATTGTTGCAGCCACTGTGTTAGTCTGTCTCAGGAGGGTCTTTACTGTACAATGAATTATGGCTCGTTTAGCCACCATCTTCATAACTCACACCAAATGAGTGGCAGGAACATGTAAATAGGGTACGTGGGACTCTAAGGTGGGGATTGGTCAGTTTTGCCACCCTGCTGGGTACAAAAGGAGACCTCTCAGAAGCAAGCATGGAGATCTCACTACCATCCAGAAAGACAAGCCCAGAGGGGAGTGCGTCCTTTGGAGCCCCAGCTCCCTGCACACAGAGCCTCTTCAGCTGAAGAGGCTGAAAGCTGCCACTGCAGAGATGACACACGCTGGGAGATAGGTGGTGGACAAGCAGCAGTGCAGGCCATGGCATCCGGAGCCAGATCCGAGACGGGGAGGTCCTGGCCGTGATGAGGAAAGTGAGTGGCTTCAGGCAGGAAGCTCACTGGCAGCAAGGACTGCCTCCGGGCACTGAGTCTGGGGAGCTAAAGTTACTGACCTATGAGGGTAGAGCCGAGTGCCTTTGCGGCAGACTAGCCCAAGAAACTCCATTTATCTCAGCTGCTAAGTGACTTGCCCGTTCCCCCCTCCCATCTTGGAAAGTTGGCTGCTAGTTGACCTGCCCGTTCTCCCTCCCCCGATGGAAAAGTCTCTGCTGGTGGTTAATTTTAGAATATACTCCATGTGCCCAGGTTCTGGACACCATAATTAGTTTCGATTATTCTTCAATATATCGTTTGTTCTGATTTAATATTGCTCCCTTGGATGTTATAATCTGAATGGTGTAGTTAATTTTGTTATGGTAACCGGGATGCTAGAATCAATTTTGGTATTATTTCTTTTATGATAAGAAATATAACTTGTAATGCATGCTTGCTCTTCTTGAAGTTACAGTTAATCCATTAACTTTGCTTTCTGCTTCTGCTCATGCTTGCTTGAACCCTTGGCAGGTGATAAATGAGTTTTTTGGCCTTAAAGATGGACTGAGATGTGGACTCGGGATGGCAATCAAAGAATGCCTTTTAGATTCTAGCAATCCAGTTATAACCGAATAAAGACTTTCTAAATTATCAAGACATTATAGCAGCTGCCATTTATTCGAATCCACAACACCATTGGGTTGAGGCTCATGGTGGAGTGGTGTGCCTTTGGGCATGGACCAGCAGCACTAAAGGAGGTTTATAACACTGTGTGACCCGGGCACAGGCTAGGTTTACTGATGCCCAGTGACATCCAGAGCTAGAACCTGTGCCTTCAGGTTGAGCTTTATGGCAGAGTGGCATGTCCTTTAGGCCTTGATCAGCAGTGTAAAAGGAGCTTTGTACACTGCCTGAGCAGGACAGAGGCCAAGGCATTGCATGGCTATGGGGCCAAAGGCCAGAGAGAGGTGTGCCTGAAAAGGAGCATTCCTGGCCCCAAACTGCTGTCTTGAGCACCCCTGATCCTGAGCTTCCCTCATTAATCCCATCAGTTGGGGTCTTGTCTGTGAGTTCTGCGTGGCCATTACAGTGGATTACCGGACCAGGCAGAGAAGTGGAGTGCCGTGGGAAGGACGGTTGGTGTTGGAATTGGTAAAGAAGGTTGAAGGGTAGAGACATGTCTGGCTTCCACCTCATAGAAATCAACTTTGGGCAGATGGCGAATCTGACTCTCCTTCCCCTTTGTGAGGTCAGGGGAGGTCAGATGCCTCCTCCATTCCTTTGCTACAGTCTTCCTCATTTTTAATTTTTGGCCGACCTTTGGTTTTACTTAACGTCAGGGACTGGCCTCTCTTGATAACATGCCCAAAATATGTGAGATGAAGTCTTCCATTCTCATTTCTAGGAGCATTCTGGTTCTACCTCTTCTGTGACCGACTTGTTCATTCTGCCGACCATCCCTGGTGTAATCAATATTCTTCACCAATACCATAATCCCTCTCAGTCTTTCTTCTTCATTTATAGTTCTGATACGCATATGAGCTATTGAAAATCAAACTACCATGATAGTTAGGGTTGTCTCAGCTTCGCTGGACCAGGGTTCACAGTGTTCTGACAGCTGCAACCTAGCAACGAATCCCCCTCGCTGCGCCTGAACACAATGCAATCACCTCCATGGGGGCGTCTGCTGCAAGCAGCCCAGCAGGTGTAAGAAGATTAGGCTGGAGTGCCACCCCTTACTAGTTCACAGCTCTGATGCAATCGAGAGGAGATTTTGCCGGCGAGGAGATCTATGCGAGAGGAGATCTATGCCTAGAAGCTGTTGGAGTTTGTTTGCTCCTCGCTATGTTTGGATCCTGAATCTGGATCACTGACCTCTGGTTCTTTGGGCTTGAGCTAACGGCCTGCCATATTGCCTCCCTCCCCCGGGAGTCTTCAGGGGCCCGCCATCTGAACCGCCACACTTGTATTCATTTGCCCCTGCAGTCACCACTCTGTCACCTTCCTGTCACTCCAGCAGCTCATTAGCCCCAGCAAGTCCATGAGACAGAAGCCTCCAGGCGCATGTCTGACTCATGGACATGATACTTGCCCAGGCTTAGTTAGACTTGATTACGTCTACAACTCATGGACTTAGTATATATGTATAGAAATAATGCTGTTGGAGCAGTTTTGCCCAATGAAATACCTCATTTGGTGTCTTGAGTACTGTTTCCATGAGCCTTGTGGATCCAAGTAAAATGAAATCCTTCACAACTTCAATAGTTTCTCCATCGATGGTGGTTCAAACGCACCAGCTCCTCAACAGGAGAAAGCCAAGCCTGTCTGTCAGCTTCAAAGATTTCCAGTCTCAGAAACCCTATGTAAGGTTGCTCAACAACAAAAAAACAAACTCACTGCCATCAAGTCCTTGCCGACTCCTAGCAACCCCATAGGACAAGGTAGGCGTGCCCCTGTGGGTTTCCCAGACTGTCACTCTGTACAGGAGTCTTTCTGCCCTGTCTTTCAACCGAGGAGCAGCTGGTGGTCTTAAACTGCTGACCTTACTAGGTTGCTCAGAGTCAGAATTCACACGATGGCAGTTGGGTATGCTAATAAGCAACACCAGGCTGACTGGAGGAAAGAATGACATTTTCCAGGATCTCACTTTACTTGACTCCACAATCAAAACTCCTGGAAGCGGCATCAAGACAGTGAATGACATTTTATTTGGGGGACACTGGCAGAAGACTTCTCCCAGAGCAGAAATATCACGTTGAGGACTAGCTGCCTCATGCCCGTGCAACAGCTAAAGAGCGAGTCAGGGAGGGAGCACGAGACCTGGTGCCACGGACCGCCAGACAAATGGACATGCCTGCCTCCCAAGAAGTACCGCCAGAATGCTTCTTAGAAGTGAGGAGGGCAGGACTTTGTGCCACAAACATCGACTCTCTCCCCAGGAGAGGCCAGTCTCTGGAAAAGCGCATCATGTTCGGTGAAGTGGAGGAAGACCCTCAGTGAGTCCCTGCCCTGACACCGTGGCTGCTGCAATGGGCTCAGCCATGCCGAGGGCGGTGAGGCTGGCACAGGCGCGGCAGCGTTCGTCCTGCTGTCCATCGGGTCACTGTGAGTCAGGACCAACTGGAAAGCACCCAACCGCAAGACAGATGTTTCCTTGAGCACGTTGGCTCACTGTTCCTGAGGGAGATTCACTTGTAAATTTCTGCAAAATAATATCCCTCCCCGGTTTTAGTGTCTGGTCAAACCAGATGGGTGGAGAACAATCTCTCTAGGTTGTAAACTTGGGTTCCCTGTCCTTTGAACGTGTTGTGGGACGCCTCTGGAACACAACCTTAGCCGCGTGATATTTTCTTGTGTGTAGTCAGTATCTATTGCTGTATAACAAATATCTCCACTCCTGTTGCTACTTGCCATCGAGGTGATTCCAACCCACGGGTGCGAGTCACCCTGCCCCACAGGGTTCACAAGGCCTCGCCTTCCCAGTCACCCCAGGGTGGGTCCGAACTACCAACTGTTCAGTCGGAAGAATGCCAGGGACTGACCCCTTCATGATGTCCAACAAACAAACAAAACTACTCTCTGATCGTTTCCGAAGGTTAGGAGTTTGAGGGGAGGCTCGCGGGGTGGCTCTGGCTCAAGGTTGGTCGTGCGGTTGTCATCGAGATGTTGGCCAGGGCTATAGTCAGCCGACAGCTTGACCAGGGCTGGGAGACCCACTTCCCACTGCTGTGCCCACAGTTGTTGGCTGTTGGCAGGAGGTCTCGGAACCTCGAGAGCAGCTGGGGGGGGTCCCATGACCTGGCAGCCAACCTCCTCCAGAGTGACCCAAGAGAGAGCTAAGACTGCCTTGGAAGTCACACTTAACCATGTTCTGTCTCCAACTGCGTCACGCAGGGCAGCCCTAACCGCAGTGGGAGGGCTCCAGGCAAGCCCGTGGAGACCAGCAGGCCAGCATCTCGGGCACCATCTCGGAGCCCAGACTATCATATGCGTGAAGTATGTCTGTGGCTTGGTTTTAATTGCTAAGATATATTTTTCAGTGTTTATACATCTGGCCAGTCTTTGTTTTTTCCTCATTTCTAGTAAATTATTATTATTTTGTTTTAGAGAACTGGTTCATTTTCCCATCTAGTACTCAAATGTGTTGGTCTGAAATTGTTCCTGGTATTTTTATTTCGCTTTTAAATCACTGTTGTGTCTGTACCCATCTCCTATATCCCTCATGTTGTTTATCGCCATCTTCTGTTTCTCCTGCATTGCACCCTTTTGTCTATTTTATGAGCATTTGCTAAGAACCAACTTAGGACTTTGTTATTCCTCCCTATTTTATTGTTTTTGATTTCATTTATTTTTCAGCCGTCTTATCATTCCTTCTTTTTATTTTTCTGGTATAGTTACTTTTTTGGTTTGTTTGAACCCTGACTTTTTAGATTGGGTGTTCAGTCTGTTCATTTTCATCTTTTCCGCTTTTTCAGACTGTACATTTCCCCCATTGCTTCCCTTTAGCTGCAGTTCCCAAGCTGTCGGCTGTGGAGTTATTGGTGTTCTCTATTTTAGCTCAGTTCTGCACTTGCTCATTTCCATCACACTTTGCCCTCTAAAACATGAGTACTTTAGAAGTGCGATTTTTATCCCAAATGCACTTTTCTAGACTTTCTATTAGACGGAGTCCCAGTGGTTGGAGGTTTCAGCCCATGAGGCTCCGCAGAAAAGGGCTGGCGCTGAATGGACTTCCCAAACACGCGTGGCTGAAACCGCATGAAGAAGGCACAGCAAGTCACAGCGTTGACACCTGGGTGGCCGCCCTGTGTCCGTGCCGACTCAATGACACCTGGTTTTATTATTGATTTCTGACTTAATTGTGGACTGGCCAAGTCTGTTTGGGGAGAAGTCACTGCAGGCTTCCCAGCTTTTAAAAATCACCATTACTCCCAGGGTGTGCCGAAGGCATGGAGCGCCAGGACTCTGGGCCGGCGGCTGCACATGCCTCATCAGGCGGCTGGAATGTTACAAGAGGCTCCGGTCAACATCGTAAAGAGACAAGCACCAATCGAGCCCAGCGCGGAGCCAGAGCCCCTGAAGCCGGGCTGCCCAAGGAAGAAACTAGGACCAGCCAGTGCCCAGTGACAGCCCTCGGCCTTCCTGCTCCCCTCCTCTGCCAAGTGCTGCCAGGGGCTGCCTGATGCCCACTAGGCCAGCACCTCCACCTTTTCCTCCTGCTGCTGCCTGCAGCCCCCTGGAGAGAGTTTCTGCTTCCACTGCTGCTTATTAAATGCCTAACACGTGGCTGCATGTGAAGTCCATTTCCTCACCCTCAAAACCACCCCAGATGGCAAAACTGAGGTCCCGAGCGAGGTGGTAGCAAATCTGAGGTTCTAATGGGCAGAGCCGTCAGGCAGGCCCACGTCCCTCTGCCCTAGCGCTGAAACTAGCAGCAAGGCCCTCTCCCCACTGCTCCTCCTGGTGTGGACAAGGGCAGGTGCCCAGCCCAGCAACATGCTGATCAGGAGGGTGCTCAGGGTCATGGCCCTCGACCTCCTGCCCGCAGGTGTTTAGTCCCACATGCCTGCCAGGGCTTGCCGAGAGCAGGGCCTTTTGTGGAGGCTTTGGGTGAGGGGTGAAGATAGAGACAGGTGTTCCAAAGACGAAGTCAGGAGGGGTGCAGGCGGCAGACAGTGGGAGAGAGGCGGTGGGGCTCTGTGGGCAGTGCCAAGCCTGCGGAAGGGCCTGTGTGCTGCGCAGAGTGGATCCTGGGAACGTGCCCCCATCAGCACGCGGTAGGGTGGGCTCCGTGGGTGGTGCGGCAGGAGGAAGGTCCCTGACAGATGCGAGCTGCAGAGCCATCCAGCGGGAGAGGCCCAAGAATGGAGGACAAACACAGGGCATGCAGAACACAGGCCCTCAAAGTCTCCAGGCAAGCCTCTCCCAAGTCACTGCCACGAGCCGCCCCTCCACAGGCCCCCAGCCCAGAGCTCCCGACCTCCGTTGGACCTCCACAGCCAGACCACCACATGGAGGGGTCAGGTTCCTGCCTCGTGCTCAGTTTGCTGCTCTGGCAGGAGGTCCACTGCCGGTAGCTGGTGGGCTGGGTGCGTCACCCCTTTTCCTGGTGCTAGCCCCTCTCAATGTTTTAACAAAGGGGAAAACAATAGAGACTGTCAGTGCTTCGAATCTCTGGGCCTCCAAGTTAACCGCCATTCTAATTCTGCTACTTGGATGTAGGGAGGAGTTGAGGACAGGCTGTTGCTCTGCTAAGGCATTCCACCACCCCTGCTGGCCTGCGGGCTGTTGTGATACCAGAAGCTTCAAATATCAGCAGGCTTCCACGTGGTGGCCAGGTATCCGTGGAGCCTTCAGAATAAGACTAGGAGGAAAGGCCTGGCTATCTACTTCTGAAAACTAGCCACTGACAACCTTACAGATCACAATAGAACATTGCCTGACTTGCTAGCTTTGATGAGGCCATAAGAAAAGGTCATTCCTGGAGGAGGACATCCAGTTTGGTGAAGTAGAGTCACTGAGGGCATGGGGAGCCCTCAGGAGGTGAACTGGCGGGGCATCTGTGGCGATGGGCCAAGAGATCGTGAGGATGATGAAGGGGCAGGTGACATTTTACCTATCGGTCTGTTTCTCTCTCTCTCTCTCTCTTTTTCTCTCTCCATAGCTGGGTTCTTGGGGCAAGTACTAATCAGTCCCTGCGTGCACCCCCCTGCCCCCGGCCTGTTGTTGGCACAGGACTGATGCGTAGAAGGTGCTAGACTTCGAGCCCCCCTGAGTAGAAGAACACTCAATATATGAGCCAGCAGTTAAGACCAGCCCTGCCCGAGGTGAGCTTAGCGTCCACACAGGCTGGGCAGCTAGAGGCTTTTGCTCTTTGGCCCCACTGCCCTTAAATGAGCAACTACACTTCCCGACGTTGGGAAATTAGGATTTCCCAGACAAGAGGCCTGTAACCCTGTGCTCTCTGGAGCAGGTGTGACATTTCTGCCTGGGTCTCTGATGCTCAAGTCAGGGGGCAAGATGAGTGTAGTAGGATCAGAAGGGTGTGTTGATACGCTGCCCTTGTAGGTTTCCAGAAAGAGAAAAACCCATTCCCATCGAGTCCATACTGACTCACAGTGCCCCTATAGGACAGGGTAGAACCGTCTCTGTGGGTTTCCCAGACTGTAACTTGGTCATGGGAGTAGAAAGCCCTGTCTTTCTCCAGTGGAGTGGTGGGTGGTTTCGAACGGCTGACCTTGCAGTTGGCAGCTCAGTGCTAACCAGAGAGAGCCAGTACTTTGAAATGTGCATCTGACACTTGAATAGAGTTCATCCTCAGGAGGCTTGCCCACCAAGAGCAGGGGGCACAGTGGGAAGTAACCACAAGGAAGGGCAAGGGAGAGGCCCCAGGGGGGCAGGGCTGGCACCCAGTCATGCAGGAACTGACTGAAAAAACCAGGGGTGTCAAACCTGGAAAAGAGACGGTTTGAGGGCGCTGCTTACTGTGTTGAATCAGTTGAAGGGTTGACCTGGGGAAGAGGGAGATTCATTCTGCCAAGTTTCAGGGTTCACCTGAGGACCCAGTATTCCTGGTAACGGTTGCTAATTGAGTGGGTTCCGACTCCTTGTGACGCCGTGTGTGCCAGAGCAGACCTGGGCTCCATGGCTGGGTTTATGGGAGCGGAATGCCAGGCCTTTCTTCCGAGGCTTCTCTGGGCAGACTCTAACCTTTCAGCTCACAGCTGGTGCGCTAGCTGTCGGCACAACTGGGACTCTGATGGGAAAAAAGCCAAAAGAAAACAGTGAGTGAGATGCTGCTGGAGTCCAGGGAGGCCGTGGTCAGTGCCGTGGAGGGCTGCAGTGGTCTCCCTGGGGAGCTATGTGCTCCTGGCCGGTGGTCAAGCCCAGGCCTAACACCCACAGAAGCGCAGGAATGCTAGTGGGTGATGAGACAGGTGGATGGTCGGACAATGGAGCTTATGGTCCTTTCTCCCTCGGGCAGTTTGTGACTGACTAATTGACTCTCTCCTGAGTTGACCTGGGTCGGGGTGGGTGTAACCTGCAGTGGTCATTTGGGGCACTCTCTGCCCAAGCTGACCCACAGCAAGTATGTGGACGAACGCACTTTCCAGGCATTGTGTCAGCTTGGGGGCCTGAGGTTTGTCCGACTCCTCAAACACAGCTGAAACCAGCCGTCTCAATGACTGGTTTTGTTTTTGAGCACAGCAGTTAAGCAGCACCATCACTCTCTGGGGCAAGACAGGGCGACTACTCCTGCAAAGATAGACCGCCCTGGGAACCCGAAGGGGCAGCTCAACTCTAGCCTGTAGAGCCGTCCGGGGTTGGAATAAACTCCATGACAAGGACTTGGCATGGCCGTCAGTTGCTTCTAGGGAATGGACCTTCTTGCTGACTCTAAGGTGCCACCGTGGGTTTTAGGTTCCGAGACAGCTGTGGAAAAGCTCCGTCAAAGCTTTGGTCTTTATAGGGCTGGCCTCTGCTCACAGCAGGAGGACCAAAGAGTATGTTTTCCACTCCCACGTCTTCCTCTGGACGCCCCGGGAAATTTAACATACACTCACCCTCTGCTGGGAGCCCTGGTGGCGTCCTGGTTACGGCAGGGCTGCTAACCCTGTCAGCAGTTCAAAACCAGCCACGCTGGCCTAGAGAGCGGTGAGGCTTCCTATCCCCACAAGGTGTGACAGTCTCAGAAATCCACAGTTCTGCCCTGTCCTGGAGGGTCAACATGAGTTGGAATCAACTCAATGGCCATGAGCCACCCCTTCCTCTGTGTCCTATCCTGACCTTCCCTCCCCAGGAGGCCTTCCCGTTCCTGCCCCCTCTCTCCTTCCTGCCCATGATATCAGCTTAGCTATTCTGAGTCCCATTCCTTCACTGCTGGTGACCTGCCAGTGAGCACTGTGCACTGATGCTCTGCTAAAAGGTGAAGCCACTGTGGGCCACCTGACCCACCGCCATTGCTCCCGTTCTCTTCTAATAGAGAACACCCAGGGCCCAAAGGAAGGGGCCACACAATTTGGCTTACTGACTAACCCACCCAAATGCACTGCCATCGAGTCGATTACAACTCATGGTGATCCAATCCAATTTGTGCATGCAGGTAGCCTCATCTTTCTCTGGAGGAGTGACTGGTGGATTTGAACTGCTCACTATGCGGTTAGCAGAGGCTGCACCATAGCACAGTGGGAAAGGAGGGGCTCTATGCAGACTTCAGTTATGGGATTAGAGAGAGGAGATGGGAACGTGACAAGGACTTTCTGGGCTGCAAATCAGGTCACATTTCCTAGCAGGATTCAAACCCTCACTCTGTTACTGATGCGCTGTGGGACAATGAGTAAGGCCTTCCCAGTTGCTGGGCCGAAATGTCCCTGTGTCTAAAATCAAGTTTGGACCAGCAGGCCCTTCCAATTCTGATGCTACTAAGAATCTAGCCCATGAATGTTCTGTGCACACTTCTTTTGCCTCCCGTGTCCCTCTCCCTCCGTCCTTTCAAAGACACATCCCTGTCAGCTGTCTCTCTTCACTTTCCCCAGCTGTCCCCAAATCATTATGGCCTGCCCATCTTCCTCCTACCGTTGAAGTGACTACAGAGAAAGCTCCCTTCTTAGAATGGACCAGGGGATCAGTCCAAATGGCCTCCCTGGTGCCCTGGTCCCTACTGCCTGCATCATGAGCTGCGTAAGTGCATCCTGGCTGGTTGTTTTCATGGCTCCTAGTTGGAGGAAACCCTGGTCCGATCCTCCCAGAGTCCCTGGCTCTGTTCATGCTATGACTGCTAACTGGGAATCGGGCCTGTATATTCCACAGTGATTACTGGCTTCCCAGTCTGTGCCCACAAAGAGCAAGCTCGGAGGACTTTCTGGAGGATGGAGGTCTGAGTAGGTCCAAGGAAATCACCAAGGAAAATAACCAAAGTTTGGTAGTATCAACTCTGTGGGAATTCTAACAGGAAATGAGAGGTTGCAGCAATCATGGGAATCCCGAATAAAGAAACAGAAGAGCTTTAAATGGCAAGACTCTGTTTCTCTGCTGCCAGTGCCTCTCTCTGGACCCACGCCATGCAGTAGCTGACGCACAGGCATGGTAACTGTGTTCTCATCCTCTGGCTCCGGGATCACTGAGCAGACTTCACTTCAGGACTGTCATATGTGCCTGCTCTGCGCTGTCTGGGGGCTGCCTGGAGGGCGGAGATGAGCACTCGCCCGTTTAACCCACACAGGGGAAGTGGGTAGGAGAGAAGGCAGTGGTAAGGAACACCTGCGACTGAGGAGTGTGATTGTTTCTATAGGAAGGAACGCAAGCCAGTTTGGGTGTTTTAGATAGTGAGCCCTTATCAGCTATGAGATTCCCAGGGAGTTCTGCCCCTAATCGGTAGCGGTCTTTTTACTCTAGATGAGGTCTTCTGATGAACACACGTATTTAATTTTCAAGAAGTCCAAGTTGTCAATTTTCTTTCCTGCTCTTCATCCATTTGTTATTGTACTTGATAATCTATCATTAAACAGCAACAAAAACTAGACCCCATAATTTTGTCTCTATGTTTTCTTCCAAGGATATTTATGTTCTTAATCTATTTTGAACTTGGTTTTTTTGTTGGTTTTTTGGGGGGCAAGGGTGCCTATAGTGTGAGGTATGCTTAATTTTTCTGTATGTGGAAATCCTGGCATGGGTTTTTGCAAGTACCTATTGTAGAAGAGATTATTTCATCTCTATCAAAGGGACTAGTTGAAAGTCACATGTCTGTAGGTGCATGGATTTATTTCTGGACTATCACTTTGACTCTATTGGTCTATGTTTTCTCATTAAACTAATACCATGCTGCTTGGATTACTGTAGCTGTACTGTGGATCAGAACCTCAAATCCTCATGAATACTAGATTTCCTGGGTCTACTGAGACTAAGTGAACCCTCAAAACTACTGCTTAGGTTTTGAACTGAAACTATCCAAGGAAGTAATTTTAAAAACAGACAACAATTAGCTCTATTAATGAAGACCATTTGCCTTGAACACTACATCCTTTAAAATATATATGTATTTATGAGATAAAATTGACAAGAGCAACTCTAAAGCACAAATGACAACTTTCAAAGGCAACTTGGTGGTCAAACAATATGGATAGAGAGAGTAAAAATGGTGACAAAAGGTGAAAGGTTTTTGGATGATAAGATGTTTGTCGTTGAACTGATGCATGTTTAGTTGTGTATATTTTGATCACACATAGATAAAAGAACCAATCAGAATTACTGGAGTGGAAAAATGCAATAATTGAAATGAAGATTTCTCTAGACAATCTCAACATCAGATTTGGGCTGGCAGAAGAAAAAACTAGTAAACTAGAAAACACTTGAAATTATAAAGCCTGAAGGACAAAAAACAGTGGGGGGGGGGATGAGGAAAAGTAAATCGAGTCTAAGGGAATTGTGGGACAACAACCAGGAAAACAGCACACACATCATAGGAGTCTGTATTAGTCTAGGTACTTTGGAGAAACAAATCCACAGCAACTCATGTATAAGAGAGTTTTATGTAAAGAAAATGTGCATCACGAAAAAATCCCAACCCAATGCTTCCCAAGCCCACAAGTCCAACATTAACCCATTAACCCA
>NW_022103914.1:8373233-8374918 GCF_000313985.2 Echinops telfairi
GGAGCGGGCTACCTTAGCTGACCCAAGGGCTTTACTTCAACACCGCCATAGCTGCCACCACCTCAGGGCTGTGTTTAAACCCCTGCACCCCCACAATTGGGTGGTTGGGGACTCCTGTATGTATGTATCTCTCTTCTCTCTTTCCCACAAGAGTCGTGGCTGGCTCAGGTTTTTGTTTATTTGTTTCCTCCTATCACAGCCAGTGTCCAGGGTGTTCCCCTCACCTAAGGCAACTCTGCCCACTCTCACAGTACTCCGCAGGCTGGGGTAACTTGCACCTACCCTCTTCAACTCCTCACGCAACTGGGGGAACCTACACTTGCCTCTACTGTGCCCTACATGTCTGTGGAAACCTCCACCTGCTCTCCACTACACCCCACGTGGCTGGGGAAACATTCACCCACCCTACACAGTGCCCCACGTGGCTGGGGGAACCTCCACCTGCTCTCTGCGGCACTCCATGTAGCAAGAGGAACTTTTGCACATGCTCTGTGGTGCTCCATGTGGCTGGGGGAACTTGCACCCGCCCTCCTAGGTGCTCCACACAGCTGTGGAAAACTCCACCTGCCCTTGTGGTGCTCCACACAGCTTCAGGAACCTCCAGCCACCCTCCACAGTGCTCCACGCCACTGTGGGCCACACCACCATAACTTCCCATATGATCAAACAGCATAGTGCTATTCCTGCAGACCACAACTGTCCAAGCAGTGTCCCCTGGAGAGACCATCCAACTTGCCCTCTAAATAACAGAACCCCAGTTGGCTAGAGAGAGAGTGAAACCCCATTGGATAAGGCAGTAGCCTGACCTCCACCCCACCCCCACAGCTCAGTTGGCTACAGGCACTCCACAGAAGCATTCCTCCAAGCCTCACAAAGAGAGAGCCCAGTGATCTTTGTTTGACTCTCTGGTAAATGGTGCCGAGCTTCTCTAAAACAATTCAGACAGCAATCAGTCCCAACAATCTCAATGAAAAAATTGGAGAAACAAAATAAAATGTTGGAGGAAATCCTGAACCTAATGATGTGCATAGAAGAAGCAGACATTGATCTACTAGAGAGAGAAGTCTTCAGAATGCTGCTTGGCGGCATGCAGGTTATGAGAGAAGCAATACAGAAAGGGGAGATAAAAATACACCAAAGGGAAGTACAAGACTTAAGGGATGAGGTAACAAAGAGAAATAACAAGTTAAAAGATCTAGTCACCAACAGACTAGAAGCAACAATCTGTACCAGTGACCTTGAGGACAACCAGGCAGACCTCAACAAATGGGAAAGAGAGTCAAACAAGTTAATCAAAGAAGCTGAAGAACACCTGAGAACAATGTCTGATGCTATAAAGAGGAACAACATTAGCATAATTGGATTACCAGAACAAGACACAACCAAGAAGTCAACTGCAAAAATAGTGAGGGAATTCCTGAGGGGAAAAATTCCCCAGCTCAATGAAGGAGAATCAAGAAGCCATTCAGGAAGCAGAGATGACATCAGCTAGACTGAATCGCAGGAAGAAGTCGCCAAGGCACATAATAGTTATAAAACTTTGAGAAAAAGGAGAAAATCTTAAGAGGAGTGAGTGAAAAAAAAGGCAGTCACCTATAAACATACCCAGATACGAATGTGCTCAGACCCATCAGCAGACACCATGAAGAAGAGGAGAGAGTGGAGTAACATCTTCAAAAAGTTGA
>NW_022103914.1:8376258-8378398 GCF_000313985.2 Echinops telfairi
TAGGCGACTTGACCTAATAAGCATTTTTAGAGTGCTTCACCCAAATGCAAACAAATTCACATTCTTTTCAAGCGCACATGGCATATACACAAAAACAGACCATATGCTAGGACACAAGTTGAGCCTGAGTAAATCGAAGCACAGAGATCACTCAGGCTTCCCTCTCAGACCACTGCCCAATAAGACTGCAAATCAACAAAAGGATGGCAAGAAAATATGGGCATATAATTGGAAGATGAATAACTCCCTACTGCAAAATGAGTGGGTACTGGCTCAATTTAGAGATGAAATTAGGACGTTTTAGAAACTGAGAACAAGAATACAATGTATCAAAAACTTTGGGACACAGAAAAAGCAGTTATCAGAGGAAGCTTGATAGCAATAAATGCACACATGAAAAAGGAAGACTTATAGTTGATATGCTGTCACAGGGCCTCCAGCAATTACAGCAGAGACAACAGAATAATCCTACTAATAGCAAAGTAAAATAAAAATCAAGACAGAGATAAATAAGTGGGGGGGAAAATCAATTCAACAAAATGTTTGTTCTTTGAAAGAAAACCTAACCAAAGAAAGGAAGAAACAACCATCAGTAGCCAGGAGGAGGGGTAAAACAAAAATTACAATGGGCCGTAATGAAATTAAGAGCTTAATTACCTGGTACTATGAAGGTTTGTACTCCAATGAATTCAACAATTTGGAAGACATGGATAAATACTTGGAAAAACAATCCCTCCCTAGATTATCCCAGATGGATGACATAAAGAACCTCAACAGACCCATTGCAATAGAAGAAATAAATAAGGTTATCAAGGGACTACCAACTTAAAAATCCCCCAGGCCCAGATGGCTTCACAGGAGAATTATGCCAAGAATTCAGGGAAGAATCAACACCAATCTTACACAAACTCTTCCAGAGCATTGAAAAGGACAGCAAACCTCCAAACTCTTTCTATGAAGCTAGCATAACACTTATATCTAAAGTGGAAAAGGATCCCACAAGAATTGAGAAACTACAAACATATCCCTAACAAACATCAATGCAAACATTTTAAACAAAATATTGGCCAATAGAATACAAAAGTATATAAAACAAATTATTCGTCATGATGAAGTGGGATTCATTCTAGGGATGCAGGGAAGGTTCAACATCTGAAAGCCCCTTTCCCACATTGACAAGAAAAAGGATAAGAACCACATGATAATATCGATAGACTCAGAAAAAGCATTCGACAGCATCCAACACCCATTCCTGTTTAAGACTCTCAAGAAGATAGGAATGGAAGGAAAATTCCTCAATATATGAAACACCAACAGTCAATGTAGTAGTGACTGGAGAAAAGATGAAAACATTCCTATTGAAAAAGGGGACCAGACAAGGATGGCCATTGTCCCCTCTTTTATTCAACAGCACACTGGAAGTCCTAGCTAACAACATAAGGAAAAGGAAGGACATTAAAGGGATTCATGTGAGGAATGAAGAGGTGAAACTATCATTATTCGCACATGATATGATTTCACATATTGAAAATCCCTGAAGCTCCACAAGAGGACTTCTGGAAGTGATAGAAGAATATGGTAGAGTGGCAGGACACAAGATCAAAAAACAAAAGTCTATAGGATTGCTATATACATTGGACAAGATCACAGAAAAGGAGATAAAAAAAAGGAAGTCCTTCAAAAAAAGCAAAAAAAAAAAGAAAAAACCAAGGAAAAGCCCAAAAAAAAAAAAAAACCCAAATGATTTTTAGGAGGAAAACTACCGAACACTATTACAAGAAGCCATAAGCGACTTCCACCATTGTAAGAATTTCTCCTGCTCATGGATTGGGAGACTCAATACAGTAAAGATATCACCCTGACCCAAGGTGATATCTTTACTGTGTGCTTTTATACAGCCACAGTATATAGCATATAGTATATAACACCTTTTATACAGCCACAGTATATAGTATATAGTAAAGACACTATATACATTTAACACTATACAGATACAAGTACCAGCATCTTTTTTCAAGGAATTGGAAAAATTGACTACCAACTTCATATGGAGAGGGAAGAAGCCCAGAATTAGCAGAGAATGCCTAAAGAAGTAGGACTAAGTAGGAGGGCTTGTTTTACTTGACTTTAACACCTTTTA
>NW_022103914.1:8378597-8380792 GCF_000313985.2 Echinops telfairi
AAGAATAAAGTTGGGGTTGATCACAGACCTTGAGGTAAAACCCCAAACTATTAGGGCCATCAACGAGGAAATTGGGACAAACATAAGAAATTTGGCACAGGGAATATATATGCTATCAGAAATAGGGAAGGACACAAACACAGAGGAAGCACACATTGAAACTGTGATTGTAAATTGAAATAATTTGCCAAGAGAGTAATAATAGAGCCCACAAATTGGGAAAACATCTTTAGCAATGACACATCAGACTTATTACTAAAATCTCCAATATTCTGCTACCTACAAGACAAAAAATAATAATAACAACCACTGAGGAGGTGGGCATAAGACCTGAATGGAAGTTTCCAAGGGTGGAAATCCAAATAGCCAATAAACATATTAGAAAATGTTCCTGATCATTAGCCATAAAGGAAATGCAAATTAAAACAACTATGAGATACTACCTAACACCCTCAAAGATAGCCCGATTCAAAAATTCAGAAAGCAGCAAGTGCTGGAGGGGGTGTGGTGAGATAGGAACTCTCATCCACTGCTGGTGGTCCTATAGGTATGTGCAGCCACTATGGAAATTGATCTGGTGATTATGGAAACAAATGGAAATTGAACTATCATATGACCCAGCAACCCCTCTACTGGGCATATACCCAGAAGAAATAAGAAACAGACCAAGACCAGACATCTGTGCTCCAATGTTCATCACAGCACAGTTTACAATTGCAAATAATTGGAAACAATATTAAATTCTGTCAACTGATGAATGGATTAAAAATTCTGGTATATACATACGATGGAGTACTATGCAGCCCTAAAAATCAGTGATAAATACATGAAGTACATCGTCTCATGGGAAGAGTTGGAGGAAATTATGCTAAGCGAGGTTAACCAAGCACAAAGGGACAAGTACAATATGAGTCCTCTGAGGTAAGTTCAAAAAGTACAATGGGCATAGAGGACAAGCTACTTAATGGATAATTCCCAGGTTAAGGTCTAGGCATTTTGGTAGGGGTCAGACCCAACCCAGGGATGCATATGGCATCCAACTAAAAAGGAGGGGGAAAGGGGGAAAAAGATAAGGGAGGTGGGGGAACAGGGTATTAATCCACCCATGGGGAGGGTATTGTTTATGTCTCCATAGGAAAGAGAGAGAGGGACCAGATCTCAGCCTGGAGCACCAAGCCTTGAGGGCAAAATACCATCATGGATCAGCAAATTAACAGAAAGGACGATGGGACTAGACCCAAGCCAAGCTATGTTGACCCCCTCCTGAGAAGAATGTAATAGAGTAGAGTACTGAAGATATAGCCCAGGGAGAATGGCAGACCTCACAGGTCTGTCCAGACCACCCAGGTGCAAACTAACAGGGAAAGAGAGAGAGTGGCCCACCAAGCCCCAAGGACAACATCCCTGTTCAGAGCGGCCAATGCACAGAGAGGACCGTAGGGCTAACCCCACCACAAGACTTGACGTCTCCTCACTGACCCACAACACTGTGGGGGACAGCACTAGAGTCACTGTGCGGAAAGTGTTCCCGGTCTTCCCCAAGGGGGGAAAGTAGGAAGGGAATGCAACAAGGCAGCAAGGGGAGCGTGATGTCCTTTCCCAGGGAGTGATTTTGCTTGATAATAAGTTCACAGTACATGAGATAAACTTTCACCATCCTTGACCTGGAACTATTTATAGGTGTTTTTGTTTGTTTTGCTCCCCCCCCCCTTTTTGGTTAAATGTGTGTCTATATAAGATAGGCAGGGTAAACAATCCCAAGGAGAAAACAATGGAACCAGCAGTTCTGGAGGGACATAGGAGAGGGGGAGCAGAGAAGGGGATCAGGGAGCCAAGTAACTCAGGGACAAGGGAACAAGAGATCAAAAAATGATGTCAAGATGCGCATAGAATGGTTGGTGGGGTTTGATCAAGTGCAATGTATCTGAGAGGAATTACTGAGAGCCAAATGCAGAGCAAGCATGATAGTGGGACAGGAGGAAGATGAAAGGAAATAGAGGAAAACACTAGGAGGCAAAAGCTATTTATAGAGGTATAGCTATAGGCATGTATATATGTAAATATATTAATTTATATTGATATGGATAGAGGTCAACATACATATATTTATGTGCTAAGTATTAAGCTAGGAGATGGACTTTGGGTCTCTACTCAAGGCCTCCCCAAACAAAAGAACACTTGTTCTAATAAACTGG
>NW_022103914.1:8381804-8383771 GCF_000313985.2 Echinops telfairi
CCACCCCCATCGAGGGGGACGTATAATAGAAATATGGATGAAGGGAGACAATGGATGGTGTAAGATACAAAATAAGAATAATAAGCTGTAATTTATCAAGGGGTAAAGAGAGGGCAAAAAGAGGGACTTACCCAGGGCTCAAGTAGAAAGAAAATGTTTTGGAAATGATGATGGTAACATATGTACAAGTGTGCTTAATACAATTGAATTGTTATACAATTGGATTGTTATAAGATCTATAAGCGCCCCCAATAAAATTATTATTAATAATAAAGTTATTCTATAAATTATATTATATAAATAACGTTAGAAAATAAATAAAAAAAATTTAAAAGCTAAATTGAGTCCTTCAGGTTAAAACAAAAGTACACTAGGCAATAACTTGAAGCCATACTTTGGGGCAATAAAGGCCAGTTTTATTGTATCTTTAGTTTGTAACTCTAGTTGTTATGTCCTACATGGCTTAAAGTGACAATTTTAGACAAAGAAATATAAACTTATGTTATTGGGCAATAATGTGTAAGGATATAAGTTGTTGTAATAAAACAATCATGACTCGTCCAATAGTATCTACAAGAAACGCATCTTCGACTAAAAGACACAATTACACTGAAAATGAAAGGATGGGGGAAAACACAAAATAAAGCTGGAGTGACTGTATTAATATCAGTCATGAGACAAAATAGGTTGTAAGCCAAAATCTACTATACAAAACAAAAAAGAACATTATATAATTATAAAGGGATTAATTCACCAAGAAGATGTAATTTTAGGTATCTACGAACCCCCAAATATATGAAGCAAATACTGACAGAATTGAAGGGAATTGAAAGTCGTACAATAAGAGCTGAAGCCTTCAATGCACCACTTTTAATAATGGTTAGAACATCTAGGGATAAGATCAATAAACCAATAAAGGGTTTTACATCGCTATAAATCAACTAGGCCTATCAGACCTATAATACCCCACCCAACACCCATTCTTCTTCAATGTACATACATGGAACGTTCTCCAAGATAGACCATTTTCTAGGTCTCAAAAGAAGCCTCAATGCATTTTAACAGTTTGAAATCATACAAGGTATCATTTCTGATGACAATGAAACTAGAAACCATTAACAGAAAAAAACTGGAAATGACACAAATGCGTGGAAATTAAACAGCATTATTTAGTCACAGTAAATGGGTCAAAGAGGAAATCAGAAAATATTTAGAGATTAATAAAAATGAAAACACAACACACCAAAACTTATATGATAGATTAAAAGCAGTATCAAGGGAAATCTATAGCAAACACCTATATTTTAAAAGAACAAAGGCATTAAATTGATCATCTAACTTTACAGCATGAGGAACCAGAAGAAGAAAAGCAAATTTAAGCCCAGATTTACCAGAGGGAAGAAGAAAATGACCAAAGATATATTAAAGAGAGAAAAGAAAAATAATAACAAGAATCAACAAAAAGGATAAACTTCTGTCTAACTACTCTGACAAAACAAAAAAGAAAGAGATACCAAACTAACTAAAATCAGAAATGGAAATAGGGCCATTACTACTGACTCTACAGGTATAGAAAGGATTATTGAAGATTACTATGGATTCTGTAATTCAATGGCACTATTAATTGCATTCAAATAAGACTGTGGTCGTGAAGCTACAGAGTCCTTATGATTATCTAAGGAAAGGGCGGTTTATTGAAGAAATGTTCGTGTTGTCAGGTGCTGTTCAGCTGATTCTAACTCAGAACACCCATATACACAACAGAACGAAGCGCTCCTCAGTCCTGCAGGCTCGCAATCATTGCTAGGTTCGAGCCCGTTGCTGTGGTCAATTGCGTCAATCTATTTTACTGAGGGTCTCGCTCTCTTTCAGTGCTCTCTACTTTACAAAGCATGATGTCCTTCTTCCGAGACTGGCTCCTCCCGAGAACATGTCCAAAACACAGGACACAAAGTCTCTTCAGCCTC
>NW_022103914.1:8385329-8402409 GCF_000313985.2 Echinops telfairi
TTGTATTTCTCATCATTGTTACATCGCACCCTGACTGGCTCATCTCCTCCCCGAGACCCCTCTGCAAGGGGATCTCCAGCATTGTACAGATTTTCATGCTAGTTCTCAAAGTGAAATATTTGCCCATCTGCACTTTAAAAGAAAATTTGCTGAAAACTTGTCCAACACAATACATCTTGATTTCTTCAGGGCTTCCATTAAGTATTGACTGTGGATTCAAGTAAAATGGAATCCTGACAACTTCAATGTTTTCTCCACTCATCATGATTTTGATTATGGAGAAAGATGGGACTTTCTACTCCCACAGCCTTGGAAACCCACAGGGGCAGTTTTACCCTGTCCTATAGAATCACTGTGAATTGGAGTCTACTTGAGGCAGTGAATTCAATATTTTGGTTTGAGTGAGACCTGAAGAGCCTTGACATGGGGGCTAACACAGTCAGCGATTTTAATCCACCAGCCACTCAGAGAGAGAAAGATGAGGATTTGTGATCCTGTAAAGATGGGACACAGGGGCAGTTCAACTGGCCCATCAGATTTGCCTCTGTGGCAGTGAGATGCATGAGACCTGTTACAGAAGAACAGGAAAGAGTAGGAGATTTGATACCACATGACAGGGAAGCAGATGGATGAACCGAAGAACAGAGAGGAAGAAGAACATGAAAAGAAAGAAGACCTCGTCAGAAAAGTTCTTTGGGCCTCAATGTGACCCTGACCTTCCTTCTCATGTTTCTTGATTCTTTTTCCCTAAAACTGCATAGCTTTGCAGCAATGAATGGCCCATGAGCTCTCCAATGCTGGCATGGGTGCTCATCGAAGCAAAGTGACTACTTGCGGGCTGCCCCCAGCAAGAGCCAAAGTGAACGTGTGAACCCAGGATTCCTAAGTCAAGTGTCCTTTCAACACCACACACTGCTTTACAAAACCAAGTTCTACGGCAGACTTGTGAGGCAAATCGACCTCCTCTTGGAACTCAGGACAGGTGAGTGGATTCAATGGCAGGAAAAAGTCTTGGAGTTTTGAGGGCTTTTGTTTCTGCCTCTTTTAGTCCCAGGGAGAATGACCATTTTCCTCCCAGCCTCAAATTCAGGTAGATCAGAGATAACTTTCCAGGTTCTGCGTGGCTCCTCTAGGGCTCTGGATAAAAGAAAGACTAAGATATTTATTATTTTTATCCATCACCAACCATCTGTAGTGAAGAACTGTTTATGCCCCACAGATAGATGAATACTTTTGTAAAATATAGCCAAATTCTAATATTAGAAAAATGGAGTCTAATAACAGAAAAACAAGATGTATTTTAAATTAGATTCAGAAGATAGGACTCTCAAATCATGTGTAAGCATTTAGTCTCACTTCTGTACTTGATTTGCAGTCGATGGGCAATAAATGGTTCTTAGCTGAGCAGCCACTCTCCTTGGATTGGCAGTACTTTAAAATTCAGACTAAACTGTGAGTGGCTCTTCTGCCTCAGTGCTTTTACATTGAGTGTAATTCGCTTGCTAGGAGCCCTCTCTTCCCTTCTTTACTCCGTGACTGGCGTAGTGTCTTCATTCAAGTGTCTGAGTAAGCATTACCCCTTCAGAGAACCCTTCCTTAGCAAATTCCAGATAAGAAACCCTGGCCAAGTAATTCTTTTTCATTGGATACTGTGTAATAGCTCCTTCTATGTGTCTCGTGATTTATGAATGTTCATGATTTATTCATCGACTTTCTGCCTGCTAGCCTATAAACTCATCAAAGCTGTCATATCTTGTTTTGTTCACCATAGTGTAACCAGTACCAATTAGAATGCCAAGCCCATGACACATTCTTAATAAATACTGGTAAATGAATGAATGAAATTAACCTACAACCTTCTTGAAGGTTTCATCACCTGTAAGATGGAAAGAGCAATAGCTTTCATATAGGTTATTGAGAGAAATACTTGCAGTAAAATGTAATGTGTCATGCGTAGTGTAGTAACAGCACAGGCACTTTACAAATCTCAAACTTTTAAAGTTACATGATGGACACTGTTTATACAGCAATGTTTTAAAATAGATCATTCATGAAGGTTTAGAATAAAAATATTTAAAACTCCCTTTCTTTCTAGTTATCACTATAGACAATTAATCGGTAACCATTTAAGAGTTTGGAACGCCACATCAAGGAATGGTGATGACTGATTACAGTGCACATATCAGGAGGTCTCTTTTAAAAAAAAAAATTTTATTGGGGATTTATACAACTCTTATCACAATCCAGACATCCATCCATTATATCAAGCACATTTGTGCATTTGCTCCCATCATCATTTTCAAAACATTTTCTTTCTATTTGAGCCTTTGGTAATGGTTCTTCATTTTCCCCTCCGTCTCTCACCCTCCCTCCCTCATGAACCCTTGATACTTTATAAATTTTTTTTTTTCATGTCTTATACTGACTGACGTCCTTCCCCCAGGGAGGGGGTTATATGTAGAACTTTGTGATCGGTTCCCCTTTCTCCCCTACCTCCCCCTTAACCTCCTGATATCTTTACTCTCATTATCGGTCCAGAGGGGTTTATCAGTCCTGGGATCCCTGTGTTTCCAGCTCTTATCTGTACCCGTGTCCATACTCTGGTCTAGCCGGATTTGTAAGGTAGAATTGAGGTCATGATAGTGGGGTGGGGGGAGGAAGCATTAAAGAACTAGAGGAAAGTTGTATGTTTTATTGGTGCTATACTTCACCCTGACTGGCTCATCTCTTCCTTGTGACCCTTCTGTAAAGGGACATCCAATTGTCTACAGATGGGTTTGGGGTCTCCACTCTGCACTTCCCTTCATTCATATTGACGTTATTTTTTGTTCTGGGTCTTTGATGTCTGATACCTGATCCCATCGACACCTCATGATCACACAGGCTGGTGTGCTTCTTCCATATGGGCTTTGGTCCTTCTCAGCTAGATGGTCACTTGTTTATCTACAAGCCTTTAAGACTCCAGATGCTATATCTTTTGATAACTGCACACCATCAGCTTTCTTCACCACATTTACTTATGCACCCACGTTGTCTTCAGCAATCGTGTCGGGAAGCTGAGCATTACAGAATGCCAGGTTATTAGAACAAAGTGTTCTTGTGTTGAGGGAGTACTTGAGTAGTGGCCCAATGTCTGTCTGCTACCTTAATACTTAACATATAAATTTATATACATAGATATATTTCCCTATCATTATATACAACTATATTAACATATGTATGTGCTTGTATTTAGACCTCTATAAATGCCCATTTGCCTCCTAGTTCTTTCCTCTATTTCCTTTTACTTTCCTCTTGTCCCACTCTCATGTTCAGCCTTCATTTGGGTTTCAGTGATTCCTCTTGGTTACATTGCCCTTGATCAAGCTCTACCAGGCATCCTACACCCTCCTCATCATTGATTTTAGATCACTTGTTGTTCCATTGTTCCTGGATTTTTAACACCCATTTCATTTCCCCCACACCCCCCTCTCCCATGTCCCCCTGGAACTGTCAGTCCTGTTGTCTTCTCTTCTGAATTGTTTATCCCGCCTATCTTATCTAGATAGACATGCAGAGACAATAATAAACATAAAAACAAGACTGAGCAAAACCAAACAACAAAAGAAAACAAAAAAATTACAACAACAACAATGAAAAGCTAATGACCAAAAAAAAGAGAGAGAGAGAGAGAGAGAAAAGCCTGTAAGTAGTTCCATGTCTATTTGTTGACCCATGTCGAGTCTGATGGGTGCCACACCCTGGCTCAAAGTCTATTTTTGGTATCCTAGGGACGTCTTTGCTTTGCTGCCCTTGCTGCTCTGTTACATGTCCTTAGCATTTCACCCCAATGTGGTGGGGTCAGATCGGGCACAATTCCCCCACTGTGCCTGCCTCCAGTGTTGTCCCTCTTAGCACTCTGGGTCAGTGAGGGATTTCGCGTGTCTCGTGGTGGGGCTGGCCCGATGGTCCTTTCTGTGCATTGGCTGCTCTGAGCAGGAATATCATCCTTGGGGCTTAATGGGCCAGGATGTGTTCCACTCTTTTTCCTTCCCTCTTTGTTTGCTCCTGTGTGCCCTGATCAGACATGTCCCTCTCCCTGAGCTGTAGCTTCAGTGCCGTCCTCTGAAGTGAATTCTTCTGCGGGGAGGGGGTGGGGTGTCCATGTAGGTTGGATTGGGGCTGGCCCCACAGACCTGCTTCATGGTTACCTGCTTCATGCCAGTATGTTGCATTCATGTCTTGGCGCACCAGGTTGAAGTCTGGTCCTTCTCTCCTACCCCTCTAGATATAAACAATACCCTCCTCTTAGGTGGGTTAGTGCCCTGTTCCCCACTTACTCATTTTTTTCTTTTCCCCTCTTTTATACTTGGCTGCCATATGTATCTCTGGATTGGGTCTGACCCCTGCCATAGTACCTGGACCTCATCCCAGGAAAGTATGTATACAGGAGCTTTTCCTCTATGCCCCTTTTGCATTTTTAAGCTTACCCCCATTCCTATTTCTTGAGTGTCTTAAACAGGAATTGGTGCTGGATGTTATTCGAAAGCCTTTTTTGCATCTATCAATATTATCATGTGGTTCTTATAATTTTTTGTATGCTATATGTTGAACCATCCCTGCATCCCTGGTATGAATCTCATGGTCATGGTGAATTATTTGTTTTATATACTTTTGTATTCTATTGGCCAACATTTTGTTAAAGGATTTTTGCATCAATGTTCTTTAGGGATATTGGTCTGTAGTTCTCAATTCTGTGGGATCCTTGCCCAGCTTAGGTATTAGAATTATACTAGCTTCATAAAGAGTTTGGGAGTTTACCGTCTTTTTCTATGTTCTAGAAGAGTGTGTGTAGGATTGGTGTCCGTCTTCCCTGAATGCTTGGTAGAATTCTCCTGTGAAGCCATCTGGTCCAGAGGATTTTTTGTTGGTAATCCCTTGATAACCTTGTCTATTTCTTCTATTGCTATGGGTCTGTTAAGATTCTTGATGTCTATCTAGGATAATCCAGGGAGAGATTGCGTTTCAAAGTATTTGTCCATGTATTAAAAGTTGTTGAATTCATTGGAGTACAGGCCTTTATAGTACTGTGTAATTATCCTTTTGATTTCATTAGGGTCCATTGTAATGTACCCTGTTTCATCCCTCATTCTTGCTATTGATATTTGTTTTCCTTCCATGATGCCTGAGGACCTCAGCAAGTGGTCTGGGCCCTTGAGCCTGCAGGAAGTGGATGAGCACTGGCAGCACCCACTGCAGGTCAAATACAGCAGGGCGGAGGTGGATGAGCTGGGAAAAGTGCTCACCCCCAACTCAGGTGAAGGCCTGCCTCATAAGCATCACATGGGATGGCCTATATTCAAGTAAACTCTACACTTCGGTTCTGACAAACCCAGATGCACCTAGCAGGAAAGACCCCAAGTTCAGGGAATGGCACCATATTCTTGTGGTCAACATGAAGGACAACAACATCAGCAGTGGCACTGCCCTCTCTGATTACGTGGGCTCTGGGCCACCCAAGGGCACAGGCCTCCACTGTTATGCCTGGCTGGTCTACGAGCAGCACAGGCCTCTGAAGTGTGATAACCCCACTCTTAGCAAGCAATCTGGAGACCACTGAGACAAATTCAAGGTGGCATCTTTTCGCAAAAAGTACAAGCTTGGGTCCCCGTTGCTGGCATGTGATGCCAGGCTGAATGGGATGACTATGTGCTCAAACTCTATGAGCTCTCTGGGAAGTAGGGCAAGCAGGGACGTGCAGACTGGTCCTGAAGTCCCAGCTCAAATTCAGTGAATTCTCAAATTCAGTGATGCATGTCAATTCCTCCTCCTCCTCCCTGCTTCCATTCCTTCTCACAGGTGAGACTTGAAAGATCAGAGAGTAACTTAGCTAAGGTGACTTTCCCTTTATACTTCCGGTTCACATGTCCCCGTTCATGTTTTGATCACATTTGAACTCCCTTTGGGGTGATGTTTTGGTACTCTTGATGAGACCCACCATATTTTTCTTTATGCAAATAGCAACCCAGAATTTAAAGAAGAGAAAATAAAATCCATGGCAAAAGACCAAAAGTAGAGCAATGCTTGACCCTTGGAAGCAAACCGGTTTTTCGGGTGTTGAGGTCTGCTGTTTGGACAAGTGGAAGTACTAAGTGAGAGGTTATCGTGGGTTCCTTAAATCCGTGTCTGTTAGCTCGATCCCCTTTCACTGGTGTCAGTAAACTGAACTGGAGTTGCTGACTGTTGTGTTAATTTTTGCTGTTTCCTTGGAGTTGAGTAAAAATAAAAACTCTGAATGGAAAAAAGAAAAGACATGTGTTTTCCTTTCTTGGTTAGGTTTGCCAGCGGTCTGTTGATTCTATTAATCATTTCAGAGAATCAACTTTTGGCTGCTTTAATTTTTTCCATAGCTTTCTTGTTTTCCATCTCATGAATCTCAGCCCTGATTTTTATTATTTCTTTTCTTTTGCTATTAATAAGATTGTCCTGTTGACTCTGCTCTAATTGCTGTAAATTTTGTGTCAGCATATCAGTCATAAGTCTCTTTTCCTTTTTTATGTGTGCATGTATTGCTATCAAACATCCTCTGATAACTGTCCTTGTGTGTCCCAAAGGTTTTGGTAGTCATATTCTCATTCTCGTTGGTTTCTAGAAACTTTCTGATGTCATCTCTGTTCTGGGCCAGTACCCACTCCTTTTGCAATAGAGAGTTATTCATCCTCCAACTGTTTGCCCTTGTTTCCTTAATCGTCCTTTTGTTTATTTCCAGCCTTATGGCATAGTGGTCAGAGAGAGAAGTCTGTATGATCTCTATGTGCTTGAATTCACACAGATTCAACCTGTGTCCCAGCATGTGGTCTATCTTTGACTATGTGCCATGTGGGCTTGAGAAGAATGTGAATTTCTTTTGCATTTGGGTGGAGAGTTCTGAAAATATCTATCAGATAAAGTCTCTACTTGTAATGCTTAGATCTGTAGCCTCCTTGTTAAACTTCTTTCCGTGACCTATCTTTCTTGGATAGTGGTGTATTAAAGTCACCTACTATAATTGTCGAGCCATTAATTTCTTTTTTCATCTTTTGGGGTGTTTGATGAATTTCACGGGTCTGTCATTGGGTACGTATATATTTATTATGCTCACTGGTTCTTAGTCCACTGTTTCCTTGAGCTTTATATACCCTGTTTCCTCGAAAGTAAGACATCCCCCGAAAATATGACCTAATTACAGTTTTGCCTCTCACTGAAATATAAGGCATCCCCTGAAAAGAAGGCCTCCCAAAGCGACCGTAACTCTGGACTCTGGACTGTAGCGGCAGGATAAACAATTCCGAGGAGAAAACCATAGGACTGGCAGTTCCAGGGAGACATGGGAGAGGGGGAGGTGGGGAAAAGGAAGGGGGGAGCCAACAAACCCAGGGATAAAGGAACAAGTGATCTAAAATTGATGGTAAGGAGGGCGTAGAATGCCTGGTGGGGTTTGATCAAGTGGAATGTCGCTGAGAGGAATTACTGAACGAATGAAGGTCAAACATGATAGGGGACAAGAGGAAAGTAAAAGGAAATAGAGGAACGAACTAGGAGACAAAGGACATTTATAGAGGTATAAATACAGGCATGTACATATGAAAATATATTTTATACATAATGAGATGGACATAGATCTATGTACATATATTTACATGTTAATTATTAAGACAGACATTGGGTGCATAAGCAAATGTGCTGAAGAAAGCTGATGGTGCCCGGCTATCAAAAGATATAGCATCTGAGATCTTAAAGGCTTGAAGATAAACAAGTGGCCATCAGCTGAGAAGCAACAAAGTCCAGATGGAACAAGCACGCCAGCTTGTATCAATAGGATCAGGTATCAGGTATCAAAGACCCAGACCAAAAATCATATTAATGTAAATGAGGGGAAGTACGGAGTGGAGACACAAAACCCATCTGTAGACAATTGGACAGCCTCTCACCGAAGGGTCACAAGGAAGGGATGAGCCAGCCAAGGTGCAGTATAACACCAACTAAAACGACACACAGGATCCAGAGCAGATAAACCCCTCAGGAACAATAATGGAAGTAGTGATACCATGAGAGTAGCGGGATGGAGGGGGGAGCAAAGGGGAACCAATTGCAAAGACTGACATATACCATGCCCCCCACCCCCACCTGCCCCAGATGACCAACAACAGACACATGAGTGACAGGAGATAGCAGACAATGTAAGATATGAAAATAATAATAATCTATAATTTATCAAGGGTTTATGAGGGTGGGAAAAATGAGGAGCTTATACCAAGGGCTCAATCAGAGAGAAAATGTGATGATGGCAACATATGTAGAAATGTGCTTGACACAACAGATCTATGGATTATTATAAAAGCTGTAAGAGCCCCCAATAATATGATTTGAGAGAGAGAGAGAGTGGCAACAGACCCTGTCAGAGCAGCAGGCATTCTGTTTAAATTGATGCAACACTAAACATCAAATTTACAGTGATGCTTGAGGGGAATACTGGTGAAATCACTGATAATTTAGAAAAGGTTATGGGGACTATGTCCCAAAGAAATCAGCAGTCTGCAAGTGTTGGAAAATCTCAGTATCATCGCCAACACAAGGCCAGGAGCGAACTGTAGAACAGACCATCCACCGATCATATTCAAGTTCAAGTTGAAGCTGAAGAAAATGAAAACTAATCTTTAAGAGTGAAGGATGACCTTGAATACATACCACTTGAATTTAGAGACTATCTCAGGAATTTGACACACTGAACCAGTCCTTTGTTCTTCTGGCATCATACTAAGACCACATACAACGTGTTCCCATTCTTAACGAGAAATTCCAAGTCGTTTGAGAGAGAGGTTTTTTTCAGTGCATTTGATAGACTTACAAAGGCTAATCAAAAGAAAATAACCTGGATAACCCATTACATTTTTTGTTAGAGCAATGGATACATCTAATTATAGTTACATTTGACAGAATAGAAATGGAATAATAAAACTGAGTTTTGGAATATTTGTCCTGCACATTCCATCCAATGCAGTCAACATAAGGTATTTACAATAACGAACTCATGAATCTTACAGGACCCTATCAGTCTCAGCATTGCTTCTATAACCAAAGCTATATTTTTCAACTACTGAGCCTTCCTCTTTGACTTTTATATTCAACAATTTTGTACTAAACAATTCAGTAATTATCAATGCATCTTGATGACATGTTTGATTAATTTCAGGCTGCAGATGTTGGTAAACCCCTTCAATTTCTCCACCTTTGTTATTTGTGTTTGATGCATCAATTTGAATAATAGTTGCATTGACTGGTCTTTCTTGTAGGCATATGACTATTATCCTATCACTGACATTGGGCATGTACTTCAGGCATTGTGCTTCAGGATACATCTTGACATGTTCTCTTTGACAATGAATGGGATGCCATTGATTTTCAATTTCTCATTCTTGGCGCAGTAGACCATATGATTCACTGATTCCAAGTGGACAATACCACTCCATTTCCCTTCAGGTGCTCCATTCCAGCTCAGAAATAGATTTGATACATTGAACTATTAGGATTAAAGACCAAAATAAGTTGTGGGATGACATCAAGGACATCCTACATGAAGAAACCAGTCACTATGAATACAGGAAAGAAACAAAATACAAAATGAATATCAGAAGAGACACTGAACTTGTTTTTACACACAGAGCAGCTCAAGTGAGTGGAAGAAATGATGAAGTAAAAGACATGAACAGGAAATTTCAAAGGGCAGCTTGGGAAGACAAAGTATTATAACAAAATGTGCAAGGATCTGGAGTTAGAAAACCAAAAGGGAGAATATATTCAAGCTGAAAGAGCTCAAGAAACAAAAAAGTCAAGCTTCAAGTTGAAATAATAATGGAATCTATGGACAAAAACATTGACTGGTACAGGAGCATCAAAGGAGGATGAAAGGAATACACCGAGTCATGTTGGTCAACATTCAACTGGTTCAGAAGGTAGCATATGATCAAGAACTGATGGTACTGAAGGAAGAATTCTAAACTTCACTGGAGTTGTTGGCAAAAAAAGGGGGGGCAGGGTGCTCCAGATACTGACAGAATACTAATTAAAATGTTTCAAATAACAGGTGCAATGCTGGAAGGGCTCACTTATATTTGCCAAGAAATGTGGTAAATTGTGATTCAGCTAATCAACTGGAAGAAATCCATATTTGTTCCCATTCCAAAGAAAGGTGGTCCAACAGAATATGGAAATTATTTAACAATATCATTAGTATCACATTCAAGTAAGACTTGCTGAAGATAGTTTAAAAACAATTGCAGCACATTAAAATACTCCCAAAATTCAAGCTGGATTCAAAAGAGGATGTGGAATGAGAATTGTTATTGCCGAGGTGAGATGAATCTTGGTTGAAAACAGAGAATACCAGAAAGGTGTTTTATTGATCATACAAAGGGATTTGACTGAGTGGGTAATAGCAAATTATGAATAAATTAAGAAGAATGGAATTCCAGAACACTTAATTGTACTCACACAGAACCTGTATGTACATCGATCAAGAGCATGAACAAGTGTGCATCAGGGCTATATCCTTTCACCACATTTACTTAATCTGTATGCTGAACAGACAATCTGAGAAGCTGGACTATATGAAAAGAACACCATATCAGGATCGAAGGACAGCAGCACCATGGCTTGCTGAAAGCAAAGAGGTGTCAAAGCATTTACTGATGAAAATCAAAGGCTACAGACTTTAGTGTGGATTACATCTCAACATAAAGAAAACTAAAATTCTCACTCGCTCAAACTCACTGCCATTGAATGAGGTTCAACTCATAGTGATCCTACGGGGCAGAGTTGGACTGCCCTTGTGGATTTCTGAGACTGTAACTCTTCATGGGAACAGAAAGCCTCATTTTCCTTCCATGGAGCGGCTGGTGGTTTCGAACTGCTGACCTCACAGTTAGCAACCCAATAAGTAACCACTGCACCACCAGGGCTCACTAGACACCCTGATTTCACTGCTAAACTTCATGTGCTGCTGTAAGGTTTACTATTACCACGAGACTGAATTTATTGTGAAACAACATTGCAATCTTAACTCTTAGCTTTACTTATCTATTTTTATAGTGGAACATATAAACTCACATTTTAAGAAAAGTGTTTTATTTGCCAACGTACCTCATAAAATTCCCTCCCTAGTTTCAATCGTTCTGAACTCAGCCTAATCTAATGAAACCATGGTATAAACACAGACAGTAGGAGCTTTGGTGCATAGTCGTCAAGAAACTCATAAACTCTGTTCTGACTTCTTGCTCCATGACTTAATTTTACAAAGGAGGAAAATACAGATATTTGGATCCCTTGGGTCTGAAAATATTGTAATACATTTCAAATAACTGAGACCAAATTAGTGTCCCCCTACCCTACCCTTTAAAAAAACAAAAAACTTTCTGTCTATATCCAGTGAGCGAGGCCTAAAACTTCAGTTGTTTTTACTGTCATATCTAGATGTTTCATAATTTTTTATGTGCTATTTAATTATAGAGTCTTTCTTATATCTGTGTTAAAACACTGGCCAATTAGAAGTGTCAATTCCATTTGATTTATGATGTCCTCTCAGGGAATGTGGAAGTGAGTGATCATCCTGTGGTTTCCCTCTGTGTGAAGGCTTCCCCTCCCTCCATTTCCCATCCCTCCCCCACTCCCACTGCTCCTGGAAAAGACGCACAACCCGGAGCCCTGATGACATAGAGCTTGCACACGAGACTGCTAACACCAGCTGTAAACCACCTGTCACACTTCAGCAGAAAAAGGGGGCTGTGCTCCCTCAGGTGTTCATTGGCACCCAATCACCCACTGGACTCTCATGGGTAGACTGAACTTTTCAGACTTTTAGTTAGCAACTTGACACATGACCAAGAGGACAAAGTTGGCTTTATGGCCACCTGATGTTGTCTATAGCTTCAGTGAGAGGAACCGTATTTCGAAAGAGTTGCCGGAAAGAGACACGTGGTTCACCCACTCCTCCCAGTAGTCTAAGATACATTCCTCAACAAGCCAGGGGAACAGCGGGCAGGGAGCAGGATGTGGGCCACGGGCACTGACCCTCGGTGGCACTTGTTTCCCGTTTGGACAATGCCATCTACTCACCCTGAAGGCGATTGGGAACCACCCTGTGGCACTCAGGACTCTGTTGTTAGGATGCTTGTTGTGGGGACGTCCGTGTGTACTGAGTGACAGTGTCCATCGAGCAAAGCCCCCTGGAGGAAATGGTCCTTAACTTCCTCTCAGCCATGGTCTGCATGTCTGGAACGGATGTCCTCTTTCTCATTGCCTGCCACACTTATACCACCACCCCCTGCGCCGCCCCCCACCCCCCACCCTTTTCCATCTCTGGCTCCCCTTCCTCACTTTTCTTTGCAGGCTCAGCCTCCTGGCTCGGCCCCACCCAGCACTGAATGCTGAGAGCCCCTGAAGCGCCCTCCTCCTTCTCAGTCTCTCCTTGATCCACAGGAAGTTTCAAGCAGTCGGCGGTTCCTGCTGTCATGAGAAATAGCTTTCTAGGGCCACCATCACCAAGTCCCGCAGACGAGGAGGCGTCCAACAACAAAACACGTTCCTTCGTAGGTCTGAGGACCCGGGACCAGAATTCAAGCGATGGGCAGCACCCTGCTCACATGGAGGCTCTGGGGGACGCTCCTTCCTGCCTTTCCACCCCACTTCAGGTGTGTGCCTGGGCAGCCTTGGCCTCATTCTAATTTCCCCCTCTGTCTGCACACAGTGGACATCCCTCCATGTCTGACTTCATTTCAATGGGCTTACCTCTGCAAAGACACTATTTCCAAAGGCGGTCCCAGCCATAGGTTCTGAGGGTTAGGACATGGATATGTTCTTTGGAGGACACTGTGAACCTACTCTCGACTTGCTGTGTCAGAACTGTTGGGCCAGATGCAGCAGACCCTGGCTGAGCCACATTGGAGTTGGCTATCTTCCCCAACACTGAACACGGAGGAAGGCCAGAGCTGGTGCTGGGACTCCACGTGTCGGGAATGTCTCTGGCTCTGTGCTGTCCCCATCTGCCATCTGTGAGCCTGTGGCGGTGGCCCCTCCACTGCACATCTGCATGCCAGGTGGAAAGGAAAGGGCATGAAGTGTTTCTCAAAGTGGGTGATACCACCTCCTGGGGGGCACTGGGATGATGCGGGGGCAGGGGGGGGGCCTCCAAAAGCAGATACCTACATTTTTTCCTGGATTATGGGTGATCGCACAAAAGTTATTAATTGCTAGGGGAATACCGGGTAATTGTTACTTCTTTTGAAAAGGGGGCAGTAAGTCAAATAAATATGGGAATCTTTGGATAGGCAAAAATGCATGCTAGACAGACTTATCCCTCACAACCAGTGGTTCTTAACCTTCCTAATGCTGCGACTCTTTAATACAGTTCCTCATGTTATGGTGACCCCCCAACCATAAAATAATTTTTGTTGCTACATCATAACTGTAATTTTGCTACTGTTATGACTTGGGCAACCCCTGTGAAAAGGTTGTTCGACCCCCAAAGGTTGAGAACTACTGCTTCTAAACTCTCTCTCTCTCTCAGTGGATTTCTTTTACCACCTAGCCTCCACACTAGAAGTACATGAATCACGTGGGCAGCTGGGTGACCGGTCACCCAGGGCCCCTGCGGAGCACAGATGTTGAGGTTAATTTCTAGCCTAATTTCTTTTCATCTTTACTCTTTTTCCCCTCTCACTCTTCCTGCTTTTAATTTATGTTATCTCGTTATGTTTTATGTTCACCATCTCAAATCCTTTCTAGGTCCAGGAATGGCATTTAAACGCACCAACAGTTGAGTAGGTGGGTGGGTGGGTACATCATTTCTAACATGACCAGGGAGCTGGCCCCCCCAGAACCACCAGTCTAAGGACCGTGGCTGGGTCACTGTGATCGCCTGTCACAGAGCAGAACTCTCCATAAGGTTTTCCAGGCTGTAATCTTTATGGGACCAGACTGTCCCGTGAGGCTGCTGGGCGGGTTTGAGATGCCAACCTTTCGTTTAGCAGTCCAGTGAGGCAGAGAAACTGCCACGCAGGGCGTGGTCCCTGGAAGCCATCCTTCTCCTGCCCCTCTCCCTGCTCTCCATTTGCACGTCAACGACTTGCTGACTCCTGCGGTTAAGTGCTTACTCCTGTAGTAGAGACCAGGGAGACCTCTCTGTCCTCAGAGTCCTCGCGGTAAGAAGCCAGGCTAAGTCGCTCCCTGTCATTGGACCAGAGTGAAACAGCTGTTACCAGAGAGCAGACTGTCTGTAGCTCGAAGGATTCAGATTCAGGCATGGGCACCATGACTGTCATTTAAAGATTATTGTTTGGGTAACTGTTGTCAAGTCAACAACGCAGGGAGACCAGAATGCAATGGTGAACACCCACCGGTGTGTTCTAGTCCCCCATGGTGCCAGTTCATGTCACCTAGGGTCTCCCTCACCCTGACCCTCACCAGCCTCCTTAGTCTGGAAGCTCCACTGAAACCCGTCCACCATAGCTGATCCTGCTGGTCTTTGAAATACTGTTAGTGTAGCTTCCAGCATCATAGCAACGTGCAGGCCACCAGAGTTGGGTGGCGGTCACTCTCACTTATGTGCACCGGACAACGACCCCAGGTTGGGAAAGCCAAGCACTCCCTTGACTCACGGACAGTGGACAGTGCTGAAGGGTCAGAGTGGGTCTCAAACTAGTCAAAGTGGATGCAACTGTGAACTGTGAACAAAGTTCACCTCCCTCCCTCGGGTCTCCTCTCTCTCCTTTGCTCCTCTCTCCCTGACCCCTTTCTCCTCCCCTCTTCCCTTCCTTTCCCTCGTTGCCGAATGAGGGTGGTGGTGGTAAGAAGGTAACTCTTTACTGCAGAACATGGGTTCTATCTATTTATCTATCTTACTGTTTATCTAGTACTCACTTTACTCCCTGCCACCTGGTCCATGCCGACTCCCAGCAACTCTCGGACAGGGGGGAACTGCCCCTGTGAGTGTCCAGGACGGTCACTCTTCACGGGAGTAGAAAGTCCTGCCTTTCTCCGGAGAAGCAGCTGCTGATCTTACAGACAGCACTTCAACCCTGAATCACCGTGCCCCCAGGGCTCTTTTGATCTCGTACAATGCCCCCAGTTTCTACCCCCTGGAGGTGGAGAGCCGACTGGCTGACGTGGACCCCCGGGCTTCCGTGGGGGCTCTGAATCTGTTGACCTGGTTGGCGGCATCCCCTGCTCCTTTGGGGCTTGCACACTGAGAGGACTGGGGTCTGGGTGGGGTGGGCAGGATAGTCATCTCCATAAGGGGAGGGCAGAGAATGGGGTCCCTGACTGCGTGTCGTCTTCAGTGGTGGGTGGCCTCCGACACAGGCCTGTTGGCTCATGTAATATAATAATTAAGGAGGACACAGCAGCCCAGCCAGCCCCACCACTGACCTTTAATTAGGTGTGGTGACGCGCGGGAAGTGGCTCCTGAGTTGTTAGTTCAATTATTTCAAAGGCTGTTGTGTTTTACGGCGGCATAAAATTTGGAAGTCTCATATTAAAATGTACAATTAAATGGCACTCGAAGAAATTGCTTTAGGACAAAGAGAACTTTTCCCCTCTCCTTCCACTGACCAGCCCCACCTTTGCCACCCCTTCCCCCAACACCCCTCTCTGTTAACTGGCTAGTTACAAGCTCTGGACCCCCTGGAGGGAAAGGGGTGGGGTGGGTTCCTTGTCAAACAAGGCATCTGCCACGCTGTCCAAAGTGGCCTATGGGTTTAGGGACAGTCACCTGCTGGGCTCAGATGGTCCTCGAGGGTGGGGGTCCAGGTGGGCTCGTCTGGTGAGAAAAATCAACGAAAGGATAACACCATCGAAGGACCCTCGCTGGTTACCAAACACCTACAGACAAAAGGTCCAAGATGCTCAGCCTGGCATCCAGACACTCCCGTCCCAACTCTGTCCCCAAGCATAGCACCTCCTGGCCTTTGGCCCTTTGCTCCCCCAAGCTCCTCCCCGGGAATGCCCACCGACCTCAGTCAAGTCAAACTCCCTGCCATCAGGCCGATGCCAACTCATAGCAACGCTATAGGACAGGGTGGACTGCCTGCCCCCTGCCCGGAAGCCCTTCCCAGATTCCATTCCTTCTCCAAAGCCCTGTGCCACCCCACCCCCTACGTGCCATTCTTGGTGGGGCCTGATTGAACCCCCTTTCCCAGCTCTGGCCTCTGAGGACACATTGCTCCCTAAAGATCAGGGGGGCAACAGCTCCCGTGGGCATTTGTGTGTTGTTTCCGTGTTTCAGGCTCATGAGACGGTGAGCTCCCAGGTCTTTGCCCCACAGGTCCCCAGCACAGTGCCTGCCTGGGGTCTGCTGGGAAGGGTTGGCAGGGATTTTGGCTGTCTAGAACCAGACTATGCACCAAGCCTATCTCTGTTCCTACCCCGCTGGCATGGGGGATGCATCTTAGAAACCTCTGAAGACACCAGGCCTGGCGGATGAGGGGTATAATCAAGAAATGCCTTCTCTAGGAAAAGGGAAAAATATAAAAGATGAAATTATCTTGCTGCTAACTGCTGTCCAGTTGGCTCTGACCCAATGCGAGCCACATGTGATGGAAGGAAACCCGGCCAGGCCTGTGCCACCTTCCAAGGGTCCTGCTGGAACACTGGGGCAGCCACGGGGTCGGGCCAGCACCTGGAGGGCCTGCCTCTTTGTTGCTGGCCCTCTCCTTTACCAAGCAGGCCGTCCTTCTCCCCAGGCTAGCCTCTCCTGACAATAAATGCAAAGTCTATCTTACCAGCCTCGCTTCTACGAAGTCGTTTGGCTGTGCTTCTAAGGCAGGTTTCTGGAAAAACGGCCCACATTCCTTTCACTCAGAGGCAGGCCAGCCTGCCTCAAAGGTCTAAACCAGCCCAGGCGGCACTTCTCCTGCCCTCCATCTCCACACAGAGCCAGGGCTACCTTGTCCCAGGCGGCTGTCTTCTTTATTTCGAAACCATTTTCAGAAAGTTCTAATGTTTACCACGAGGCACGTTTCGCCAGTGGAAAACTGGTCATGCACTCCCTCCTGCCTAGTCCGGGGGGCGG
>NW_022103914.1:8402627-8412828 GCF_000313985.2 Echinops telfairi
GAGGAGGATGGGAGTGGCCGCTGAGGAATTTAAGAAGGTGACTGTCTGTTTGTCCCTTTATTGTTATTCTATGTGTTTTTAGCATTTCTGGCCTCGTCCTTCCCTCCCGAGGATAAGTGCCTAATGCTCTAAATAGATGCTGTTCGGTCCCCTTTGGAAATGGTCAAAGAACCTAAGGTCATTTTCCTGAGTCTCTGCTTGTCCCTCCTGTATTCTGAAAAGCTCCACACCCTGTGAAATCAGGGTGGGGTGGGGGTGGGGGAGAAGGGCACACTCCCAGGGTCTCGTGGGCCAGGTGGGCACTCTCCAACATGCCATTTTCAAACCCCTGCGTCCATCCTGTGAGGCACAGGCTAACTTGCCATGCTCCTAGCCAGAGACGGACACAGGACGCCACCTGTGTGAGCAACGTGGATGTGACCACAGAGTCACCCCAACTTTCTCCCTCTGAGGACCATGGGGCCAAGGAGGGGTACCCTAAGGAGCTCTTGTGTGGAGAGGAGTCAGGGCGATGCCCACCTGGGCAGACTGTCCAGAGGCCTTCCCCGGGAGAGCTGAGGTCTGGATCCTCTTCTGAATCTCACGCATGGTCAGTCGTCATTAACCCACAGCGAGGTTGTGTGCAGTTTTTGTTGTTCCTCAAACAAAGCTGTAAGGAACCCCCTTGAACGCATTGCTTTATGTAGGGAGTCTAGGTGGCACAATGGTTAAGCATTCGGCTGTTAACCGAAAGGTGGGCAGTTCAAACCCACCCGGTACCTCTGCAGGAGAAAGGCCTGGTGATCCCGTAGCTACCCAACAGCTTTACTCGGTCCTCTGGGGTCGCTGTTGTGCCTGTTGATTCTCTCATCAACTGCGCTCCAGCCTATCCACATCCCGGCCAATCCTTTCATGTTATCAATCTTTTCCTATTTTGCCAGCCTGGCAGGGGACGTCACTGTGAAGAAATGACCTCCAGGCCCTGGGTGGACCAAGCCGGGGTGACTGTGGCTGTTCGGCACCGTGGAGTGCGTTCTGACTCACACTGCCCGGTCCTGTGCCAGCCTCACGCTTGTTCTTAAGTTTGAGCCCATTGTTGCAGCCACTGCGTCCACCCGTCTTGTCCAGGGTCTTCCTCTCTTTGGCTGCCCCTCTGCTGTATCAATCATGATGTCCTACTCCAGGGACTGTTCTCTCCTGACAACTGGTCCAAAGTACGGGAGATGAAGTCTCACCATCCTTGCCTCTAAGGAGCGTTCTGTCCGGCCTTTCTCCCAGGCAGCAAGGATGACAGCGCCATCAATTGAGGACGTTGTGGGGGGAGTCCCCCCCCCTCCGAATCCCTGGATTCTATGCCTATTAAATGGAATGGATATGTGTGTGTGTGGGTGGGAAGGAACAGAGTTCTCTGAAGTGCTCAGTCAACTTGGCCATTCTGCTTCTTTCGTGTGTGTGTGTGTGTGTGTGTGTGTGTGTGTGTGTGTGTGTGTTAGAGAATGAGCCTTGAGGCTCATAGGAGCTCAAAGGGACAAAGGTCTCTGGGAAGTGAATCAGAATTTTACTTTCCTGGTCACAGGAGCACCACCACCACCCCACCCCACCCCTCACTGCTAGGGGCCCATGGAGTGCCCTTTGCTTTCTTTGTGGGGAGAGTGCAGCTCCCCTGAAACAGAGAGTCTGGACAAGCTAGTGAGATGCAGAGCTGGACCCTCAGGGCCACCCCAGTCCTTCCTGCATGGCCTGGTCACCCTGTTGAAACCGAGGTCCTGGCATGGGGATCCAAGAGCATGGTTGGCGTGATTTTAAAACAGTTGTGTCTTGCACGCATTCCAAGGTCCCCACAAAACGGGCCACACCGCACTTCCCGACTGCTTCCGATGTACATCTCCTCTCCTCAGAACCTCTGGGGCTCATTGGCTGCAGGGGTCGGAGCCCTCCCACCGATCGCTCTCCTTGCTTTAACTCATTCACTCTCGCCACGTTTCTGCCTCCTGCTTACCCTCAGGAAAGACAGGGCTTTCCAGTCTGGGAAACCACAGGGGTCGTCCTCCCCACGTCTTACAGGGTCACCGTGAGTCAGAACAGACTCCATGGCTGTGAGTTTAGCTTCATTCTTTTTAAGGCCACCGTCTTCAGGGAACTTGAGCCTCATCTCTCAAATGCACTTCATTTTTCGGCCGGACCCTGCTGAGCAGCCCATTGGTGGTTCCCACTTCCCATGCAGCAGACCTGAGTTTGATTCCCAGCCAGTGCGTCTCTTGATCACGGCCATCTGTCTGTCAGCACCGGCTTTCCTGTTGCAATGGTGCTGCAAACAGGTGTCAGCAGAACTCCCAGACTGAGCCAGACTAGGAAGAAAGGCTTCCCCGCTGACGAGAGCCCTGTGGATCAAAGAGGCCTGACCTGCAATGAATGATGAGGGTGGCACAGTGCTGAGCCTCGTGGGGCCACCAGGAGTTGGGGCCAACTGGACCCCAGCTACCACCACCCCAGGGAAGGTGCCCCTCACGGCCTCAGTTCCTGGTCCTCTCACCACACTAAATGCAGCCACTCTTCCCGGCTAGAATGGGGGTGCGTGTCCTAGCATGAAATAAGGAGACATTCACAGACCAGGGTTTGAATCCTGGCCCTGCCGCTTAGTGTATCACCTCCGGGCAATGAGTTCACTGGCCTGGGCCTCAATTCCCTTATCTGTAAAATGGGAGTTATTATCCTCGCTCACGGAAGTCTTGTGTAAGTCAGTGGTTCTCCAATTATGCGGGGGCGGGGGTGGGAGGGAGGCGGGAGTTGTTGCCCTCAGGGGACTATGGCAATATCTCAAATTATTTCGGGTGATTACAGATTGAAGATGCTGTTGGCATCTGGTGACTAGAGGCCAGCGGCGCTGCTAAGTATCCTGCAATGTGCAGGTCAGCCAGCCCACAGCTAGGACTCACCTGGCCCCAAAGGCCAGGAGTGACGGGATGTAAAGAAAGGTACCCAGGTGGTCTCTGGTTTGCAGCAGGCTCTTCATGAAGTCCACCGGTCCCTGCCCCTCAAGGGTCAGCTCTTTACAGACCAGGAAGGCATTTACTGCATCACTCTGCTGCCCATAGCTCGCAGCATAATCCCTGCCTCACAATGCTCAGACGCTAGTGTGGGGAAGAAGGGGAGAAGGAATAAGAGAGGTTCCAACTGTGAAGTTCCTATGGAAAGACCATCACTTGTCCCCCCAGTTTGTCATGCTGCGCTGACTGTTGTGTTGCTATCATGCGGGAACCAGTACAGTGAACCCTCGTTTATCGCGGTTAATCGGTTCTAGACCCTACCATGATAAATGAAATTCCGCGAAGTAGGATTCCTTATTTGTAAATCAAATATTTTTGTAGTTAGAGCATAGAGGACATGAAAAAACACCTTTTAGTCACCATTACACTCGTATTACCCAAATTATTAAACGAAAAAGGGGAAATACAGTAAAACATTTTGGATGTTACAATTATCATTTATTATTTATTATATTATTTATGGCATCAAGCGTGTACATGAGCCAATCAGTGGCAGTAATGACAGAGCATGCGCTGTTACGCGAAAACCGCGATAGACTGAAGCCGCGGCAGTCGAAGCACGAAGTGGCGAGGGTTCACTGTATTTCAGATTTTGGCCGGCTCACTGGTGGAGGGCAGGTTTCAGTGGAGCGTCCAGAATGAGACAGACTAGGAAGAAAAGCACGTGAACTACTGCAACCACCTGATGGAAAACTATGGATGACAAGAGAATATTGTCTGAGGCCGTGCTGGAAGCTGAGCCCCCTGGGAGGGCACTGTACAGTAGTGGTAGCAGTGGATTTAAACACACTGATGACCCCGGTCTTCTAGTGCACATCAGGTCCTCCTGAGTCATAGCCAACCCAACAGCAATTAGCAACCGCATGGAAGACGTCTGAGACTGTCTTTATCTTCGCCGGTGGAAGGCACTGGGTGCTGTCCAGGTGAAGCACTATTCCTGGGGGAGGCTGATGGCCCAAGAGATGGGCCCCTCAGAGGCCCCTCAGGGCGAGTGCCTTAGTGGGAAAGGCACTCTGATTCTGGCCCTGAGTCACGGCACCTGAATCTGGTGGAAGGAGCATGATTCAGGCTGCAGGGCTGACCGTCGCAAGCCACCCAGAGGAGCGCTTCAGTAATAACCACGCACTTTTATATCTCCTTTCATCGCAAGTCTCAAAGCCCAGCCCAAACACTCATTAAGGCTCTCGGTGTCCCAGGAGACACTCTCACCACTTGGTTCAGAGGGTAAACTGAGCCAGGGAAGGGCGAATGCCTCACTGGGACTCCGCCTTGGAGAAGATGCTGGTATTTGGCGGCCTTCCCACCCCTGCCTCTGCAGAAGTTAGAAATGGCTCCTTCCCGCCTGCATCCTGGGCAGAGGGGAGAGCAGGGATGGGCACGGGGAAGTCCCTCATTCTCAAACACTTGCTGACTGCCCAGCCTGAGCCCAGAGAAGTGTGCAGGGGCAGGAAGGTGGCAGAGGAAAGGATAAAAAACACTGCTTTTTTTTTTTTTGGCGGGGGGTGGGCATCATTTAACCTCCCCTCGAACTGAAAACAAATGCCTTTTCCAAAATGTTTACAGTCGGGACTTGAAGGTCCAAGAGTGCCCCTTGTGTTGCCCTGGCAAACTTTCCTCACATCTGAAGTTACTTCCCAGTACAAAGTTTTCAAAAGCAGGGGCGGGGGGTGGGATGAAGACCATTAGTAGAGCCACAGTGATGGGTAACATCCGCCTAGGGAGCAGAGAAGTGGCCTCTCGGGGCTCGGGAAGGAAGCGCAGCGCAGGATGCGGGGAGTCTGGGCAAGGGAGTCCCGAGCACCGCCCGCCGTCGGGAACGCCCGGCGCGTTGGGCCAGGTCTGGCTCCGGGGAAAGGGCCGGGCGCTGCAGCTGCGCGCGAGCCGACTTGGCCGCCGGCCCGGCCCGGCCCCGGGCCGACACTGCCCTCCGCGGTGACTCACGCCCGAGCCGGTTTAAATACGGGGGCGGCCCGGCGAGCGGCACTCATGCTGAGCTTCCTCGTCCTCTTCCCTGGACCTCGACGGCGGGTGGGCACCGAGCTGCTGGTAAGTGCGCGAGCGGCACTCTCCCCCCTCCGACCTCTGGAAGCACCCGGCTCCCCCGCCTCCCCTTTCGGCTGGCCCGGCTACCCACCCACGCAGAGCCTATGGGACTGCTCTCCCCGAAGAACCCCAACAGGCGGAGATAGGTAGAGGGGGCGTGACTGTCCCCCACTGCCCAGGACGCTTGGGACCCACGCTTCAAATCCCTGACCAGCCTCTTGCTCCATTGCCCCCACCAACCCATGATGTCAACCGGGAATGCTGGGAAGATGCTGGGGAGAGCGGCTCCCAGAACAGTAAAACCAAACCTCCGCACTCCAGTCCAGGCCACCCCGGGGGCTCCGCGCAGAGCTGCCCCCGGTGCATTAGGATCTCTTGGCTCTCATTCGATGCAGTTCCACAAGCCTTTCTTCTGTGACACCACTGGCTTGGTTGGGTCGGCCTACCATGTGGTGCAGAGCCTGGCACCCCCCTGGAGCAAACCTGTTTGAGGGAGCCTTTTAAAGATAAGATTTAAGTTTGACAACGGCATACCGGTCACCCACCTAACTTTCTCCTCTTTCTGGATAGTAATTGGCTCCTTTGGGGGAGAGTGGCTCTTTTTAAGGGGCGGGTGATTTGAACCACATCCGCCATCCTTGTCCCTGCCCTCACCGTACTGGCCGCCAGTGTCCAGCCCTCCATTTGGGTTGTCCACGACCAATGAGATCTCTGAGACTGTCCTTTGGGGGACCTCCCAGGCCAGAGATGTGCTAGTCTCTGGTTCAAGTTTCCGGTGTGGAATTCAGCCTTGTTTGGCCTCAGCTCAGGGCTTGGAGAGGGATCAGTGCTGGGGGAGGGCTGGATGTAAATGGTGGCTGCTGTGTGCTTACGGAGTGCAGAGGCAAGGCCTGGGCGGACCAAGCAACCACCAGAACCCAGGGTTGTTCTGCAAAGGCCTGATAGTGTCCAAGAGACAGGCACAGAGAGAGAGGCACAGAGCATCCACAACCCCCGACGACTACCTCTTCAGCAAACAGTCCCCCCAGCCCTGAGCAGGCTGCAGCTCTCTCACAGACTGGTGCACCTAGCTGAGGTAGCCCGCTCGGGGCTGTGTCCACTTCCCCTGAGGACCATCAGAGGGAGATTCCATCAGCCTCCTCTCTCTGGTAGTTCTCAGTGCCACAGTTTATCGATTCTTTGATGGCAGTCACTCCTTCCACTCTGCATGGGTTGAACATCTGGAAGTAAATTCCGGGGCCAGCATTCCAACGTGTCTGTGGTCTTGAGTCAGGCAGGCTCAGCAGAGATGAGACAGGCTTTGAGAGGGGACGTGACCAGGGACAACGCACTGAACAGATCCTGCAGAAAGTGGGGGTGCTGAAGGTTCTCCCCCAGCTGGGGCTGGGTGGTGGTCTGGGCTGGCTCAGTAGACAGAGGGGCTGCAGAGTGAAGGCAGGATGAGTCCCAGTGGGGAGAGACGAGAAGATGAGAGAGAAGCCAGAGAACTGGCTGCTCCAACTCGGGTCTCCAGCAAACGCTCCCAAGGCTGTGATTACAGGCGCCAATTCACTTCCCTCAACCCTGACCACGGGAGAACCACTGCAGCTCCTCGTTCTCTGCTGTTCCTGGGGCCTTGGGACACAGATGGTAGAACCACTTCCAAGAGGCTTTGGTCAGCATCTGGATGTTGTTGACCTCATCCTGGCCCCCAGGTGACAGCTTCTTTCCTAAAAGCCTTGTTTGGGAGTGTCCTCTCTCTGCTGGGAAGTTTTGTCAGTGGCTGCAAGCTCCTTTCAGCCCTGCGCTGGGTCCTGCAGGGAGCTGGGTGCTGCTGCCTCCCAGCCCCGTAGGATCCCCAAAGGCGGGGCTTGAAAGGAATAGCTTGTACTTACTCTTTCCTTAAAAAAAATGAGTAGTGCTGAGCTTGGAAGGTCAACAGATGAGCCGGGTTGGGGGTAAGGGTCAGATGGCCTTTGGCTTGCTGTGCCTTGAGGTGTTAAAGGAGGCTTTAAGGGTAGAACCGTCCTGCACGGGGGGGCCCCTGGATAGGCTTTGTGCTAAGGTACCTCCTTCTGTCCCAACCCATCTATTCTTTCCGGCCGTCTGAAGAAGCCTGAGCAAAGAGGACTGTCAGGAAAGACTGAGAGCAGCTCCTTTCCCAGCCCATGCAGCCTGGGCGGTGGGTGGGGTCCTTGCCCCGATGAATACTGGTGGGCAGCTTGAAAGCTGATTATACACGAGCCTCTGATCAGGAGTAAAGCCACCTTTCCCCACTTCCAGTCACTGCCTAGACACGTGGTTCACTAGATCCGGAAGCCTAGGAAGAAGGTTCTGAGGTTCACCAAGCTCAAAGAGACTTCAGGACTCACCAAGCAACCGTGTGACTTGTCAGGTCCCCTCCCCCTGCTGAACCTCAGTTTTCACGTCAAGATGATGACCAAAAATGGGTTGGCCAGGTGGTCTCAAAAGGCACCTCTGACGCTGGGCTGGAAGCACTGCTCCTGGAAGCAGCTTCTACCACTAGGCTCAATTTGGCACAGCCCCCAGATTTCTGCTGGGGATGCAGACAGGGCCACTGAGGGACATTCTAAATAGAGGGAGCTGGGCCAGGCCTGCAACTGTACCTTCCGCCTCCTCAATCTCAGGCTGTCTTCTGAGCAGTAGAGAGCTCACATCACGAGCGTGGCGTCCAGGTCTCAAGTGGTGGGACTCTGAATGTGGCCTGTGGACCTTTGCATCAGAACCAGGGGCCTTTGGGACCAGTGTGTCCATGGCTGGGCCCTCAAAGCAATCAACAAAAGCGGTGCGAAAGCCCTTGCCATCGGTCGATTCCCACTCACAGTGCCCGTGTAGGACAGATAATGCTGCCCCTGAGTTTCTGAGCCTGTGAACTCTGTCCAGGACTGACAGCCTCATCTTTCTCCTACGACTGTAGCTAACGTTTACTGGTACGCGCTTGGTGTCAAGAGCCAGTCTCAGCGCTCAATAGGGCAGGCTCGCCTCGCCTCGTCCTCACAGCCGGAGCCCTGGGGAGGCAGTGATTGGACACCTGGCTGCCAACGGCCAGCCGCTCCGAGGGAGAAGGGGGGACAGTCTGCGCCCGTCAAGGTGGCAGCCTTGGAAGTTGTGTGGGGCAGCTCTCCTCTGCACTGATCTGAGGGCGAGAACGACAGGGTTTTCGACTCCTGTAAAGAGTAACTGTCAGGAACCCACGGGGACAGTTCTAGCTGCCCCATAGGGCCACCTGGAGTCAGAGTCCACTCAATGGCAATGAGTTTGGGGATGGGGTGGATGTGGATTTCCTATTTAGGGCGAGGGAGGCGTCTGGTGAACTGAGGCCTCGCTTCAGGCTGACCTTCTCTGTCAGATGGTAACTTCAGACCTGGGGTGGACTGAGGCCCACACGGGCTGGTGGGGAGTCGCTCCCGTGGAGCCACTCCAAGATGGTGCAGCTCCCTTGGGCATCCTTGGCTGGAGCGGGTGACATCTTGTGGCAGAGGAGACCTGTTGAGGGAGCCCTTTGTTGGGATGAAGACTCGGGGCAAGAAGCACGGCCCACTCTCTGGCCCTCCGTTTCCCCAGGTGAGGTAGAGGGTCCCTACGACCCTTCTCAGCAACTGGACCCCATGGAAAAGCGGCGGCAGGGTCTGGTGGTGCCCCCACTCATAGTTGGATGACCCTGCTTGGAGAACCTCCAAACCAACGGGGGCCTGAGGAGGTGGGTGCTAGCTGGAGGTGGGGTTGGACCAGGCGGCACTGCACACACTCCTGCTCCATGCGGCTTACCAAGGCCCCTCAGGAAGAGGGAATGAAGACGTAGGTAACTTCAGCTCTGGGGAAGCGAGGAGAGGGGCGGGGCTTCAGGCCTATCGTCCACCTCTGTCCCCAGGTAGCTGAGTTGGAGGGAGCCCTGACAAGTCTTGCTAGGAAGGGAAACTGAGGCCCGGAGCCTTGGTACATCCACCCGAGGCCAGGGTGGAGCTCCAGGCTCCCAGGCTCCTGTTTAGGGGATGCAAATTATGGCATTCCATAAAATAAATAAAAAACAGCCTGACCCACCAAGCAACAAAGCCTCGGGCTGCGTGGCTAATGATGTGTCGCTGCGTGAGTCACACAGGGTATTCTTGCTAAAGAGACCCACAGCCAGAGCACCCTGGGGAGGGAGCATGCCACAGTGCCCAAGTGAGCCATCTGCCTGCCAGCGGACCCTGACTGCATGGGCTGCGCCAAGGACGCCAGGCTGGGGTGGACCGAGTCCCAGCTGTGATTGAGGACGCGCTGCTGCTGCTGCCTGGGAGAGGAGGCTGTAATTAGAGCAACTTTGTGGGCCTTTAACTGGCATCGCCCACGGCTGCCAAGCGGCCCTGGGCAGCGTGGGCTATTAGGCCACTGTGTGCGGGACTCCGGAGGGGAAGGCTGCTATGTGCATGGCCACCCTGCTCGGCTGCCAGCCCTGCCTCTCCCAGGCCTGGCCAGCTGCGGGGGCGACAGGAAACCACTGGCTGTGGTGCTGGGTGGGCTCTGGAGCAGCGAAGATTTATAAAAAGGAAAATCCACACATTCTTGCAATGTTTGTCGGCCTGAATGTGCTCCAATGGAGACAACAATGGATCTGCTGGCAGACGGGAGTCACCCTCTCCAATCCTTCTCTGGGGCTTCGGTGCGCCCTGGGTCCACATATCTTCCCATCAGGGGATTTGTGGACTCAGAGGTCAGACAGAGGTGGGCTCTCGGTGCATGCCTTGCTCCACCCTCATGCTTCATACAGGGGCACTCAATGGGCTTAGCAGGCAGGGTGTGGGCCATTACCTTAGTCCTGGTTCTTGGGCCACAGCACCATTTGGAAGCTGGGTGGGTGGGCACGGAGGGTACATTACAAATACACACCACCAGAGGCCATTAGAATTTATCTTTTGCAAGTCAGTCTAGAAGGAGCCCTGTTAGCATCGTGGTTAGGAGCCTGCTGCTAAGCTCAGGGTCAGCCATCGGAATTCTCCTTCCGCTCCTTTTACTCCCTTAAGGAGGTAAAGTCTCGGAAACCCACAGCGGCTCCTCCTCTGTCCTGCAGGGTCACGATGAGTCAGAATTGACTCGATGGCAGTGAGGAAATCAGCCCACAGGGCAAATCTCTCTCTCTCTCTCTCTCTCTC
>NW_022103914.1:8414437-8425425 GCF_000313985.2 Echinops telfairi
CATTCTTGAGGGGCATGGATGATCCTTGTTCCGGACTTGAGACTTTTATTAACTGAATCTAAGATGGCATTCGCTTTTGTTTATGGCTGTCTTCTTTCTCTGTTGACTCAGATGCATTTTACCATCAATAAAAAGCCCACGTCTTTCTCCTGGGTTGCCCATGGAGCCACTTTTTCTGTGTTCCCTGTTCAGACAGGCTATGATCTGTTCTCAAGTCTGGGACGCAACCTTTGTCTATGCATCTTCCTCTTTTAAGACATGTACACAGCCTGGTCTGGCTCCACCCCTTTGCATCTGGATTCCATTTGGCTGAAGCATCCTCCCTCTTCTTCTCTTCTTTCCCTCCATTATCCTCCTTGTGCGGCCAAGTCCATAATGCAGAAGTGCAGCGGGCTGGGGCTCGGGTGCACCATGAATAAGTGAGAAAATCGAGGCCTGGGGGTGGGGTGGGGTGGTGGATGGATGCACTCTGGTTCTTCGGGGTGAACTTGCTAGGAGCTAGGGGGGAAGGGGGATGTGTTGGACCAGGGCCATAGTGGGAAGCCTGGGGTAACCCACAGGGTAGGCTGGGCCCAGGACTTCCAGTGTTCAGGGACACACGGGCCTGAATGACAGCTTCTCTCCCCAGCCACTAGACATTCCGTAGCCTGTCATTTGAGATGCTTTCCTCTGACTCAGTGTTTTCATTCATCACAAAGAGAGGTGCTCCATGAACACGTAAAGTGCTGACTCCAGAGTCTGGGGACTGGGGTGTTGTTGTTGGCGTTGTCAAGTCAGGACCGACTCCTCGGTGCTGTCCTGTGTTAGCCTCACAATTGTGCTTATGTCTGAGCCCATTGTGTGCAGCCACTGTGTCAATCCATCCCACCCAGGGCCCTCCTCGTCTTTGCTGACCCTCTAGTTCACCAAGGACCCACACAGATGGGGGCCAGGAGGCCAAGGCAGATTTTGCAGAACCCAGTTTGACCCATAGAGCGGGTGCTCTCCTAGTACAGACACAAAAATCCTCGATGAAGGGGATTTCTTGATGAAGAATGCCATGGCGAGAGGCGCTTTGAGACCTTCTTGCCTCCAAGAGTTTATGGGATCCGTGTCTGGGGAGCGCGTCACAGCCACCATGCAGATTTGCATAGGCTGGGCAGAGTGGTCCACCTCTGTCCTCTCAACAGCCTCACCCGGGCATAGGGTACCACCCCCGCCCCATAGCAGGTGGGAAGACTACACCTTGGAAGCCTTAAGAGGCAACTTCAAGGTCAAGCAGCTAGTTAAAGAAAACCTAGCCCCTCACTGCTGAGTCGCTTCAGACCCAGGACGATTGCCCATGTACAGAGGAGAGCTGCTCCGTAGGGTTTTCTCGGCTGCAAGAAAACCAGAATTCGTCCTTAGTGCCGCTGACCTTTAGGAGAGCCGCCATCTGCAAACCATTTGTACCACCAGGGCCTTATATATTCACGTGGGGATCAGTCCTCATCACTGGCTTTAAATATCACAACTTCTGTGAATCCGCGTCCTGTTCCTGAGGGAGCATCTGAGCCAGCCAGCCTCCTTTTAGCTCAAAAGGCCACCTAAGATTTCTGAGCCATGGTCATGGCCACCCAGTGTTTCTTGACATTGGCTGAACACAACAGCCTCTCCCCGAGAGACAGGAAGCGGGGCAGACAGATAATTTCCTTTTATTGGGGAGGCAGTTTGAATTAAAGCTAGATGAAGCACACGTGAAAGGGTTAACAAAGGGATTGGTGGGGGGGGGTCATAGTGGGTGGGTAGGGAGGGGTGGGGTGGGTGGAGCAGGGAGAGGAAAAGCTAAGCTTCTCTCTGGTCTTCCCTCACATCAGCAGCTTGCCCCCCTCCCCTGGCGGCTGCTGCATTAATTCCTTAGCATCTTCCCTGGAGGGTAGGTGCTATTCATTTGTTCTGTGTCTCCTAGGGAAGTCGTGTTCAAGCAGCATGCTTAGGGACTATGAGGGACAGAGCTGGAGAGATACCGCTCCTGCCTTAAGGAGCTTGCAGGGCTCGCTGAGCAGTCAGTGAGGCACATGGGACCCCAACAAAGGCCATCCCAGGTGGCCGCAGCCTGGGGAAGGATGGAGGGCTGGGAGAACCCCCTGCACGTGCAGGCTGCTCATTCTGACTCATAGCATCTGACGCACTTGAACCCTAAATGGTTTGGATGAGCGGGCAGGGCAGAGAGCACTCTGGGCCAGGGGCCTGCTTGAGCAAAGACCAAGAGTGGGCAGGTCTGATGAAAAGCCCAGGCACTATCAGGAGTGTAAGCTGGCCCTGTAGGGGTGGGGCTCAAAGCCAAGCCCAGTGCTTGGCACTGAAAGTTGGCACCGGCTGCAGTAGGTGCAAGTACCCTGACTCACCAGTGTTCTCTCCCTTCGCAGGGGCCATGCCACTGAAACATTACCTCCTCTTGCTGGTGGGCTGTCACACCTGGAGCGCAGGCCTGGCCTACTATGGCTGCCCTACTGAGTGCACCTGTTCCCGGGCCTCCCAGGTGGAGTGCACTGGGGCGCGCATCGTGGCCATGCCCACGCCCCTGCCCTGGAACGCCATGAGCCTGCAGGTCCTCAACACACACATCACCGAGCTCAGCGATTCCCCTTTCCTCAATGTCTCAGCCCTCATCGCCCTGAGGATTGAGAAGAACGAGCTGTCTCACATCGTGCCCGGAGCCTTCCGCAACCTGGGCTCCCTGCGTTACCTCAGTCTCGCCAACAACAAGCTTCAGATTCTGCCTGTTGGCTTGTTCCAGGGGTTGGACAACCTGGAGTCACTCCTCCTGTCCAGCAACCAGCTGGTGCAGATCCAGCCCGCCCACTTCTCCCCATGCGGCAACCTCAAGGAATTGCAGTTGCATGGCAACCACCTGGAGTACATCCCCGATGGGGTCTTTGACCACCTGGTGGGCCTCACCAAGCTCAATCTGGGCAAGAACAGCCTCACCCACCTCTCCCCCCGGGTCTTCCAGCGTCTGGGCAACCTCCAGGTCCTCCGGCTTTTTGAGAACAGGCTCTCTGACATCCCCATGGGCACTTTCGATGGGCTTGGCAACCTGCAGGAACTGGCCCTCCAGCAAAACCAGATTGGTACCCTCTCCCCAGGCCTCTTCCACAACAATCATAACCTCCAGAGACTCTACCTGTCCAACAACCACATCTCCCAGCTGCCCCCTGGCATCTTCATGCAGCTGCCCCAGCTCAACCGCCTGACGCTCTTTGGGAATAATCTGAAGGAACTCTCCCCAGGGATCTTTGGGCCCATGCACAACCTGCGGGAGCTCTGGCTCTATGACAACCACATCACGTCCCTTCCCGACAACGTCTTCAGCAGCCTCGGCCAGCTGCAGGTCCTGATTTTAAGCCGCAACCAGATCAGCACAATCTCCCCCGGGGCCTTTAACGGGCTCACGGAGCTACGGGAGCTGTCGCTCCACACCAACGCCCTGCAGGACTTGGATGGAAGTGTCTTCCGCATGCTGGTCAACCTGCAGAACATCTCCCTGCAGAACAACCGCCTCCGGCTGCTCCCTGGAAATATTTTTGCCAATGTCAACGGCCTCATGACCATCCAGCTGCAGAACAACCAGCTGGAGAACCTGCCCATGGGCATCTTCGACCACCTGGGGAACCTGTGCGAGCTTCGGCTCTATGACAACCCCTGGAGGTGTGACACGGAGATCCTGCCCCTCCGCAACTGGCTCCTGCTCAACAGGCCCCGGTTGGGCACGGATGCCCTCCCGGTGTGTTTCAGCCCAGCCAACGTCCGAGGTCAGTCACTTGTCATCATTAATATCAATGTCCCAGTCCCCAGCGTCCAGGTCCCGGAGGTGCCCAGCTATCCAGAAACACCACAGTATCCAGACACATCCAGTTATCCGGACACCACCTCCATCTCCTACACCACCGAGTACACCACCTCTGTGGAGGACTACACGGACTTGACCACCATCCAGATAACCGACGAGCGCAACACGTGGGGCATGACCCGTGCCCAGAGTGGGCTGGCCATCGCCGCCATCGTCATCGGCATCATTGCCCTGGCCTCCTCCATCGCCGCCTGCATCTGCTGCTGCTGCTGTAAGAAGAGGAACCACACGGTCCTGATGCAAATGAAGGCGCCCAACGAGTGTTAACGAGGCCACGTGGGTGTGTGGCCGGGCCTGCTGGGGTTGACCATCCTAAAATAAGGCAGCTGGGCATTCCAACACGGGGCCTCCAACATCTGGGTCCCTAGAGCCATCCCTGATCCTTCTCCTAGAAAGAAAGGTGCCCCCCCATTGTCTGACCTGCCCAAGTCTCCCGTAGAGAAGTAGGGCTCACCGGGCCTGCTTACCACCAGGGAGATCCAACCGGTGAAGGCAAAACCCAGGAGGCATTTCTGCCTCACAACCGCGGCCTTCCTTTACAAAGGCTCCGGCTCCAGCCCTCGCCATGTCTTTCTACCCCAAGAACAGCCTTCCCAGCCCATGCCCGCTCCGGTCTCCATAGACTCCTCTCCTCCAAAGCCTGCTTATCTTGTGGGAACAGTTCTCCACCCGGGACAGCCCTTTCCTCAAAGCTTTCCGTAGTTCGTATGTTGATTCTGCTCCTCTGGCTGCTCTTCTCTCCTGAGCCGTGTCATCGAATGAAGCATCCCTTCCCCCGTCCCCCAAATGATTTTCTGCTTGTGAAGGCAGGCAGGGCGAGTTCTCTCCTCCAAGAAGGACTCCCACCACTGAGCTGGTTTCTGAAGAGTTCTGAAAGGCCCGCGCTTGCAGGGTGCTGGGCAGGAGGCGGCAATCGAGGCCTCTGTGTGCCTGCAGGGTGGCCACCAGCAGTGTCTCTCTGGGGCCGTTTACCTGGAATGGAAGAAAGGCACCTTTAGGAGAGGATGTTTCTGAACCACAGCTTAGCTTGGAAACATGTAGCCCTTTAGGGAACCCAAGTGTGGGGTGTTTCTGAAGGTGTGAAACCCGGTATGTCGGTACTGGATGGGGAGAGGAAGCTGGTACCTGGAACCTAAGAGCCTTTGGGCTCACCCCTCGGGCTTCTCTTTTCCACTTTTTATTAGGGTGCACCCCACATAGAGAACAGTGGGCACGGGAGAATGGGCTGCTTTATGAACTTCCACAAACTGGACACCCATGAAGCCAGCTTCCTGGTGAAGAAGCAGGGAATCACTGTGGTCCCCAGGGAGCTCTATCCTGGAGGATAGAGGGCCCGGGGGTGGCATGGCCTCCCCTGGAAGTCAGCGCCCCAGGAGTCTGGGCTGGCTCCTCAGCAGCACGGGAGAAGATGTGGGTATGTGCTGAGTTGGCCTGGTTGGCCCGGCCTGAGGATCAGCGTGGACTAGAGTCGGGCTCTAATGGTTTCCGTGCTGACTGTTCGGAAGTAGATTGCCAGTCCTTTCTTCCAAGACCATTCCAGGTGGATGCAAACCTCCGACCATAGTGAGCAGCCAAGCTTGTCAACCGTTGGCAGCGCCCAGGGACACCTGGCTTGGAGACAAGCGTTTATTAAATCCAGAGACGAGGCCAGAGGCATCTGACTCCCGAGACCCACGCAACCACACATCCTTGCCTGCCAACGTCTGCGACTCACTGGAGTCCCCACCGCCCAGGCCTTTTATGGGCATGATATGCTTGTATCTGTTTTTAATTTCCCTTCTCCATTTGGGGGAAGCAAAATAGCTCAGAGATGAGATCCTTCCATTGAACAGCTAAGTGTCATGGGACCCAGCGATGCCTCTTAACACCGAGGTCCAATTCTCCGTCAGCATATTAAACAAGCTAGTGACCGGCTCTCGGGATGTTCACACACAGGAGGCAGGCTGCATCAGGACATGCACTGTTCACACTCAGGCACCAGGCCTGGGGGTTCTTGAGCGCCCCCTGCCTGTGATCTGGTCACACGAGTTGAGATGATTACTCCAAGGTTAAAGTCAGGCGCAGAGTGGATCCCGGCTCCAGGACTCCATATGGCCGCGGCCTTTCTTCTGAGGTGCCTCTGGATGGACTTGGACCTCCAGTGACTGGATATATTCCTCTTTGGTACTAGCCAGGAACTCCCTGGCCCAGGATTAGTCTCCTCCCGTTACAGGCACATGTCACCGGTGGCCCTCGCCTCCCTTCCTGCCACACCTGCGTTCTCGCTGTTAAAGAAATTATGCTCGTGGCAACAAATGAGTCCACCAGCCTGGAAGTCATGGAAATCAGACAGGCTGGAACAGGACTTTGCTTCGGACTCTGTGTCTGCCCAGGGAAGAGCTCCAGTCGGCGCAGCAGGGATTTAGAACCCCACCTGGTCCCGATGGGCTCCTGGGTGGTCCCTCTTCCCGACAGGACACAGGAGGAGCCTCCAGGGCCTTGGCAGCATAATGCTGAGAGGATGGCCTGTCTTCCTCTCTAGACACGCTCATCCCCCTCAGAGAAGCCAGGAGGGGCATGTGTAAGCACCAGGGCACTTTGTAGTTCTTCACTCTCTGTCCCAGGGACTCAGGGAGAGATGGGGACCGTCACAGTCTAAGGTGACACCCTCAGGCAAAACAGGGTCTCCAAAGTGTCCTTACAAATATTGGTAGCAACGTGGTGGGCATGCGGAGGCTTGCCGGAGCCCAAAGGGAAGCGAGCCCAGGGCAAGCGCCCGAGTCTCAGTCCACAGAGCGCGCCGGGGACCCCGGGCCCTCAAGGGCAAGCTCAGGTGCCTCTCCCTGAGGTGCGTCTCCTCCACGCAGGAGGCATGGATTGGCCCCCTATTCTTCATGCCTAGAACGTCTTACTCTGCAAAGCCACCAGGGGCCAGAGATGGCAGGACAGGGAGGAGGGAAGCCCCTTTGCCCAGGGCGTCCTGCCCAGGTCAGCCCAGAAGCTCTGAGTATTTCCAGCGCCGACCATGGCATTGGTGTCTCTTCTTCTCTGGCCCAGGTTTTCAACATGTGTCCCCAGGTCAAAGGCGGCGTGAGGAACAGGCACCCTTGGTGGATCCCACCCCGGGACCCCAGGGGAGAGGCGGTGAGCCCTTTCCTAGGCCTCCTGGGCTTGCCTGTTCCTTTCCCTTCAGAATGGACTGGAGGGCCACGTCGGCGGCCAGGAGTGGAGAGAGGCTGGGTAGAACCTTCTGGCCAACAGATGGTACACACACCCCTCACCTGGGGGCTGGGAATCAGCCAGTGGGACGCAGAATGGATTGGGTAAACTACAGAGTTCCATTCACTTCCCCCTCCCCTGGCTGCCATGCCATGCCATGCCGCTGTCCATCTGGAGTGGGGTCAGAGTGGAGGACAGACTTTGAACAAGACCTGGTGGCCTGTCTTACGCTTTTATCATTAAAACACAGAGATTGTGGGGCCACACTCCTGTTTCTCCCCGTATCTCAGCCCCGGAAACCTTACGTGTACTATATGGACCCCAAACTTCGTAAAGAAAAGGGAAAACAACAGCTCGCCCACGCATTACAGGAAGACGACCCATCTCAAGGAAAGGGTGGGGCCTGTACGCAAACCTCAGCTTTGGGACTTAGGAGCACCACAAGGTTCTCGAAGCTTCCTGGTTCCTTTCAAGGGCAACAGAGCCCTTTTTGCGGCCCCGAGGAAGCCAGCACAGAGCAGTGCCAGGCGTCAGCTTCCACCAGGGCAGCTCGCCACGGAGTTGCCCAAAGACCTTGCTTGTGTGCAGCCTCCCCAGGAGCTCCGAGCCACTCAAAGAGCTCAGCCTGCAGGTCTCACAGCCAGAACCACGTCCAGGGAGCCAGGGCAAACATCGTCGTCGGTGGTGGTCGTGGGAAGGAAGTGTCCCTGTGGTTCAGAGGGGGCGGGCCAGCAGGCCCCTCCTGGCGGATGCTCTGCCCAGTTGGCGGCTCCTTCACCTCTGAAGGAGAGATGGCTCTCCCAGCGTGTTGTCTTCACACTGCCTTCAACAGTAGATCTTGTTTGCCTCGCTTAGAGAATCGCTGCAAAAAGTCCCAGGGGCTTGGTGGTGTGCTTCGAGGCTTCCAGGTGCCTGGTGGGGGGGTTTGCCTGAGGGTGAGCCCTGCTGGGCAAGATGGGCCTCGGCTTGTAGCTGGCTTGCTGTTCACAATCAATAATAAATCGTAGACACCGGACTCGATGCGTGAGTGCTCTGCTGACGGCTGGCCTGGGGAAGCGGGGTGGGGGCTCACACTCCCGTGACCGCTCGTGCCCCACAGGTGCACACGGCTGACTTGGGCACAGCCTCTCAGGCAGAAGATTCTAGGCTGAGGAAAGGCCCTTGGGAAGGGAGTCACAAGTACCATCTGTAGACCATGGTGGCTGGAAGAGGCCATGGGATCAAGACAGGAGCGCATTAATGTCCCCCAGTCACAGAGTGAGCTGCTGGCTGAACTGCAGCGGTGGTCACAGACTCCAGGCTGGAGTCACCTCTCTGCCCCCAGAAACAGGATAAGCGTTTATTCGACTTTCATTCAGTACACCCACGCGTATGTCACCTACCCCCAGCCCCGCTCCCAGGTCCATCTGTCTCCGAAGTGCCTTCTGAGGACCTGCAGCAGCACGGCGGTGGATGGGGACCCAGCCTTGCCAAGCCCAAAGGAAGGGGATGAGAGTTCACAGGGGTGCCATCCTTCTTTTGACCTTGTTCTGGGGTCTGGGGGTGCAGGGATGGGGGAATTCATGGCCTCCTCTCCTCCAGACAGAAGGAATGTTCGTTTTTATAGCTGGATTATTCTGCTGCTCGGGATGGGGCCGTGGGCACAGACCGACAGACAGACAGACACACCCACGTGTGCACACCACAGGACGTGCTTGGCAGGCCTCCCCTGCTCATCTCTGGACTCTGCTCAGCACTTGACATTGGCCTGGGTGATGGCTGGGCCCTTAGGAAGCTCCTTCTGAGTAAAGATGGCTCCCCCAGGAGGGCAGGTGGCCCAGGAACCCTCTCCGGGCTGTGGGGGCTGCTGGAGCAGCTCCAGTGGTTAAGAGACGGAAGCGCGGCTGTCCCTTTATCCCACCGCGCTGCCCGGCCTGGCCCTCCGGCTCCTTGAGCTTCCAGGTGCGCTCCATGATGTCCTCCTCCACGTGTGGCCAGAGCCCTGCAGGGACCGGAGCAGAGCCAAGTGCCCTGCCCTTCCATACCAATCAGTCAGGCATCTGGAATTGGGGGCCAGGAGGAAAGGGGTTCAGGTCTTCAGCCCTCACCTCCTCGAAGACACCTGAAGTCCTTAAGGCAAGTTTCCCTCCACGTGTGCACACATCCACACAAGCACTTCTCTCACACACGCTGTGCCTCCCAGGCCCTCTGCTGCACCCCTCCTCAGATGAGAATGCACAGACCTGCAGGCATTAAGAACTTGCCCCAAGAGCCAGGATTCGAACCTAATCTGTTTAATGCCCTAACTAAAAACCAAACTCACTGCCATCGAGTTGACCCTGACTCATAGCAACTCTATAGGACAGAGGAGAGCTGCCTTTTTTGGTTTCCAAGACATTAATTCTTTATGGGGCAGACAGACTCATCTTTCTCCCAAGGAGTGGGCTGGTGGGTTTGAACCACTGATCTTGTGGTTAGCAGCCGACGATACCACCAGGGTTCCTCTGCCAGAATTCTCTTATTCAATGACACGTGAGCAACACACAAACTACCCCTCTAGAGGCGGTGAGGCAAGGCCTGGGCATAACAGCCCACTTGGGACTTTCTAAAGCCTGGGAGAAGCTCTTGGGGTCCTAAAGGTGCCATGACCCTTAGCTCTTAGGGGACTTGGGGGCCAGGTTTGGGGTATTCAGAAGGTGTCATCGTGGCGTAGGTGTCCGGCTGCTGCTAACTGTACTGTCGGCAGTTCAAGCCCAACCTGCCGCTCTGTGGGAGAACGACGGGGCTGTCTGCTCCGTGGGGCAGTTCAGGGTCATTTTGTAATCATTGGAGGCCTGTCCCCGATTCTCTCCCCTGCCCCATGACCCTGGTGACATTCCGGGAACGCTCCGGCCACGAGGCGTGGAACAGCCAGCAGACCTTTGATCTGCAGTGTGGCTGGTTCTGGCTGGTTTCAGAGTGCACAGCCCCTCTGCTCCCCAGAGAGAGCCAGCGCCCGCACCTGCCTACTCAGCCCCTCACGGTAGGTCTCCTGGGGTCACCGTAGGGGGTCTGGGTCCTGGGTGCGTGTGGGAGACTGCCCTGCAGACTCAGCTGGGGGCAAGAGGCTGCGCTCAGCTCCCGGTGAGCCACAGTATCCATGCCCCCTCCTCTCTAAGGAGCAGCCCCAGAGGTGGGCAGCCAGGCTGCCACGGGGGAAAGGCCAGGAGGAAGGCACTGGGCTCCGAGATGGAGGGGCCTCTATCCCTACATCAAGAGCCCAGGTCCAGTGAGTGACGGGTCAACCTGGAGGCCCTGTGTCCATGTGTGCCTGGTTCCAGCCTGGTTTGCATTTGCCATTCTGAGTTATCAGTAGCCCCCCTTTCACCCACAGAAAAGTGATGGGTATTTATGATAAGAAACGTGGGAACAAAAGGGGGGAGGGGGAACATCCCACAACCAGAGCTCACCGCTGCAAACATTTTGTGTACAGTCTCCGATTATGCTCTCTATGCATGAATATGGAGTCGGGCGGTGTAACGGTTACGCCTTGGGCTGCAACCAGACAGGTCGGTAGTTTGAAAATACCAGCGGCTCCTCGGGAGAAAGCTGAGGCTCTACTCCCCCAGAGAGTGAGTCTCAGGAACCCACCGGGGCAGTGCTGCCCTGTCCTGGAGGGTCACCAGGCGACGAGTTTATGCACAAATGTACCCTCAACAACAGAAACCGAGCCTTTGGTGACACCGTAGTTTACATACTATAGGGCTAATATCTTGTGAGTGACACCGATCTACACTATCATGTGAAAGGCAGCAAAGAGAGTACTTGATTCACTGAACCAGCTCCTGTTCACCGGGCCCATGTGGCCGTTTTCCTTTAGGCCCGTGCCCTTGTTCTGCTCTACGTGGGATGGCTGTGGGATCTACATAGGATATACTACATGGGATTCTGTTCCACATGG
>NW_022103914.1:8427063-8427788 GCF_000313985.2 Echinops telfairi
ATTTTCATTCCACTTAAGCCCTTGTTATCTGCACCTCACTTCCCCTCCTCCCTCCCCAGATTTTTAAGTTTTATTGACATATAGTTCACCTATCAGATAATCCAATAATTCAAATACATTTTTAAAAGTTGTGCAATCTTGTGATAAAGAGCTGTATGAGTCCCCAATAAAATGATTTTAAAACAAAACAAAAAGGTTTGCAATCAACAACACATTAATTTTAGAACATTTTCTTCTTTCTTATACTCATCGTTAATAGTTCCCATTTCCCCCAACTTCCCCTGCTGCACCCCCAAGATGCCATGAATCCAATTATTGTCTCCATTGATTAAATGATCCTGGATTTAATATTTAATAAGCAAACAACAATAACAAAATAAAATGTAGGAAAAGGTTAGTTGAAAAGCTAACAGAAAATAATAAAAAGTACAACAAATTTAAAATTAGTCAAATGGGAGACCAACGGATACGCTGTCCACTTTTAACTGAACTTTATCTGCGCTACCCAGCGTACACTCTGATAAGAAGGCTCTTCACATCCCTGGTCAAGGATCAGAAGGGATTCAATGGAGGCTTCATCCAATTTTCATCCCCAACAAATTTGGGGGGGGGCCCCTACAAATAAGACGTAGGGCTTTCGCAGGTTGTTTCTTGTGAGGTGTTGCCGAGCCAGTTTCGGCCCACAGCCACCTGGGCCTGACTGGGTGGCCCTAGAGGTGCACAAG
>NW_022103914.1:8430362-8443524 GCF_000313985.2 Echinops telfairi
ATCTCTTGTAAGACAAACGGTGATGCAGGCCACACCCCAGGAAATAGCCTCTTACCTGGATTCAGGGCTGTGACCTGAGTAAGGGTGTTGTAATCGCCTGATGGTACCCGATTGCACAGTAGGGTGATTGCATTACTCCTTAACTGTCAAACCACTGAGGGTCCCGGCCCAAGCAAGGGGACACGTGTTTCTGGAGATACAAGTCACTCCAGGACATCATCCTTGGAGAGTTCAGGTCAGCAAGCTTTCACTGCCCCCTCTGTAGATCAGACTGCCGATCCGAGGCAGGGTGCACAGTACTCACTCACAGTGGGTGGGGGAGAGCAGCCCTGGAAATGGGTCATGTGGGTGGGGGGAGCTCTGCTAAGTTCAGGGGGCCTTCCTTTCTCCCTTTCCCTGCAGGGGCCTGGGTTTGGTTTTTGTCAGAGCCTCCCACATGCAGTCACCACCTGCCTGTCAGTGACACTGAGTCTGACCCCTGGGAGACGTGTGTGCTGAGCAGACTAGGAAGAAAGGCCTGGGGAGTTACTTCAGAGAAATCAACCAATGATCTCCAGTTACTCCTCACGGAAGGAGAATGAGCCTGGGCTGGGAAACGTCCCAGAAGCAGGCCGCTGCCTCGCTTTCCACGGGGCAGGCTGGTGACTGCACACTGCCGGCCTTTCTCTCAGCAGGCCCGAGCTTCACTGCCGCACCACCAGGCGTCCTGGGTGACCCCCGAGGTGGGTGAGCTTAGTAGTTAATCAAAAGGATGGGGGCTTGAGTGCACCCTGGAGGTGCTTCAGAAGAAAGGCCTGGCAATCTCTCTCTAAAGCATCACCCATGTAGCACATTTCCATTCTGACTTGGTGCTGACAGAAGGTTTGGTTTATGTCACCTGGTATGATAGAAACATGTACTTCAAGAGCCTTGCTCCGGGGCCAGAGAAGGTGTCTTTCAGAACTCCTTCCTTGAGTGTCTCACAGCCACTTGCGTGGTGGTGGCAGATGTGAGGTGGGGTCATGGCTCCCCAGGTCTCTTCAGCTACAGCCTCTCTGCCTCTGGCCACCCCCTGTGCATGTGACTCCAGAGAAAAGCAGTCTCTTGCTGAAGCCAACTCGGGAGCCCCTGGGCTGGAGGCACACCCTGCCTAACACAGCAGGGTGGACTTCCTGGAAGCAGCAATCACGGGAGTCAGATCCTAATCCCACATTGGATGCTAGTGCTTGGGGTCATCGGGCTCAAGGGAGGAATGCGCTTGTTTGGGGAGAGATGGTTACCTCTCTGTTGATGAGGCAGAACAGTAAAACTTGGAGTTAATCAGTGTCTGAGTGGGAAGAAGATAAAAAGAGCTATTAGAAACGGGTGGTGCAGTGATTACTTTTTCGGCTGCAATCTGCAAGATCAGCAGTTCGCCACCACCAGCCACTCCACAGGAGAAGACAGGGCTTGCTACTCCCATAGATGGTTATAGTCTTGGAAACTCACAGGGGAAGTTCTACCCATCAACTTGATCGCAGTGACTAAGAGACAGACAGACCGTCACAGCAGTGAGGCAGCTGAGTTCCTACTGGTGAGAGGGCATTTGGGAATAATTAGAATTACGTTGTAGGTGTTTTTTGCTTTGTAAAGTCAGATGAATTCTATTTAAGTAAAGGGCATTTAGGGTTTTCTTATTTTTCCCCCTTTGGGTGTTTAAGCAGGTGGCTTGCAACCTTCAATCATAATGACTAACTTGGTCATTAGGTGCTCACTCAGTGTCAGGTGCCGACCTGGAAGACTAACCTGTATGTACTCATTTGATGCTCACAATGACCTCGATAAGATTGCCTCCATTTTACAGATAAGGAACTTGGGGCACAAACAGATTAAGAAACATGTCTGAGGTTACAGAGCCAGAAAGCGATGGGCCTGCAATTCCAGCCCCTGGAACTGGAGCCACTGCAAAGAAGAAAACCCACTGCCATCGAGTCGATGCCAACTCATGCCAGCCTAACAGGGCATTGCAGAGCTGCCCCTGTGCGTTTCCAAGGCTCTACTCTTCACGGGTGTCAAGAGCCTCGCCTTTCTCCCGAGGGACGGCTGGTGGTTTCAAACTGCTGACCTTGACGTTAGCAGCCCAACACAAAACCACTATGCCGGCAGGTCAATGAATGAGGTGGAGGGACCTGGAGGCCACGCACCCCTAGAGGGGTGGGGGCTGCTACTGGGCCCCAGGTAGTGTTACATGTGGGGATGGGAGCCCACTGTCTGAAATTTGTCCTTTTAATGAGACAGTGCTTAATTTTAACATGGCTTTGCTGTCAGACCAAACCCCAAGCACAGCCAGATGGCACCACTGGGCTCCCACGGGTTTCACTAGCAGATTTTCACAAGTAGATGGCCAGACCTTTCTTCCTAGTTTGTCTGAGTTTGGAAGCCTGGATGAAGCCTATTCAGCACTGTAGCAACGTGAGCTGGATTACTCAACAAGCCGGATAAGCAGGGGCTTGCTACTGCTTACTCACTCATCTCAATTTCACATTTCCCCCCACCACATGGAAGAGTCCGCTTCTAGGTAAGGCTGGCATCTGTCTCTCTCCCAAGCCCACAGCATCTTCCTCCAGAATCAAAGCCTCTTTTCCAACTTACAACCCCACCGGGATGGAGTCCTGGGAAGCGAGGGGAGCCTGGGCTGCCTTGTGCAGACTTACCATCCTGCAGTGAATCGGTACACGGGCACAGCCCAGCCCAGACTCACCTCACCTGCTGCATGGAGCACCCTTGATAGCAGCCTACAGGTCTCCACTGACGTGTGTGTGTGTGTGTGTGTGTGTGTGTGTGTGTGTGTGTGTGTGTGTCCGAGTTGCATTAGATGGGGATAAAGTTAAGCATTCTGCCACAGAAACACTACTACGTGCTGTGCCCGAATGTCAGCTATGAGTTCCCCCAAAAAGAAGATTCCTGAGGGATAAATATGAGCCATCTGTAAGCTGTATCTCCAAGTTGTGACTTGTGGGTAGGTGGTGGCAGGTTTGTTGTAAATAATATTTAGCAAAAGACTTCCTGTAGGTAAAAAACCTATTAGCCTGTGGCACCTCCAGGGTGAGACCCTCTCTCTTTACAAGCCAGCACAGCCCAGGGCCTCCCCCGGGGTGTCGGGGGGTGTCAGAGGGAGAGCCTGTGGGCAATGAAACCTGTGCTTCCTGTGGTTAGGCTCTGTGGGGTGCTAAACTCAAAAGGAATAGCCCTGGAGCTGTAGTGGGAAGGTGTTAGGGCTGCTAACCGCAAGGTCGGCGGTTTGAGACTATCAGCCGCTCCAAAGGCAAACGACTAGGCTTCCTTTTCCTGTACAGAGCGACAGGCTCAGAACCCCACAGGGCCCGCTCTGCCCTGTCTTGCAGGCTCCTTATGAGTCGGCCTCCCCTCGATGCAGCGAGAAAGCGGGCATCACGTCCTTATTGCATATGAACCGGAATCCACCTGCTCTCCTGTAGACTCTGACTCGAGGTGACCCCACGTGTATCAGAGGAGACAGGAATCTCCAGGGTCTTCAGCGGCTCAGTTCTCCCCAGTAGATCAGCAGCCCTTTCTTCCAAGGCGCTGCGGGGTGGACCCAACCCGAGGCTTTCCGTGAGCAACACTGTACCAGCACTCCCCAAATCAAACCCGGCCCGCTTCCATGGAACTGAGCACTAGGTGGAGTTTCTGAGGCTCTAAATCTTTACCGGAACAGACAGCCTCTTCTTCCTCCTGCAGTACGTCTGGTGTGTTTGAACGTCCAGCCTTGAGGTTAGCAGCCCAACGCCTAACCCACATCCCCACCAGTGCACCCTTTACACCACCCAGGGACATAGTTTTACATAGTATTTAAGTTTTCCCTCACAATTCCATGGTCTTCGCTTATACCTGTCTTGTTCTCTTACTTCCACATCTGTTCTCCATCTGAACACAGAAAGTCTAGGAAAGGTGGGAAGTGGCCCTGCCGCTGTCACTAACTTGCAAGGTGACTGAATAGGCGCCCGGTCGCTTTCACTGTCAGATAGGAGTGAGACGTTGGCCCCATCGACCTTACAAGGCTTCTGTGAGGGGAGAGGAAACCAAGCTCCTGGATATGCAAACCCCTGCCTGCCCAGGGGCCACCCCTGCTGCCGCTCCTCCCTGCGCTTATTAAGGTGTTTTCTCTGTTTTCTCCACGTTTGCTACGTGGCCTAGGAGATGCGTCCCGCAGCCTGGCTGCCCTGGTCTTGCCTCCTGCTCCTGGCCCCTGGGGCCCAGCCCTGCCCCGAGGGCTGTGATTGCATCGGCCAGGAGGTGTTCTGTTCAGATGAGGCGCTGCCCGCTGTGCCCCAGGACATCCCACCCCACACCAGCAGCATCCTTTTCCTGGAGACCTCCTTCTCCAGGGTGGGCACCAGGGCCTTTGGTGGCAGCCCCAACCTCACCAAGGTGGTCTTCCTCAGCACCCAGCTCGCCCATTTCGGGCCGGAAGCCTTTGGGGGGCTGCCCAGGCTGGAGGACCTGGAAATCACAGGCAGTGCCTTCTCCAGCCTCAGCCCTTGCACTTTCTCTGGCCTGAGCTCCCTGGGCAAGCTCACCCTCAACTTCAACCAGCTGGAGGCTCTGCCCGAAGACCTCTTCCAGCACATGCCCGACCTGGACTCACTCCAGCTGCAGGGCAACCGGCTCCAGACGCTGCCCGCAAGGCTCTTCCAGCCGCTGGGACGTCTGACGACCCTGAACCTGGCTCAGAACCTGCTGGCGCAGCTCTCGGAGGAGCTCTTCCACCCGCTGCTCGGCCTGCAGAGCCTGCGGCTCAGCGACAACGCTCTGGCCGGCCTCCCCGCCGGCGTGTTCGGCCGCCTGGGCCGCCTGCGGGAGCTCTTCCTGGACGGCAACGCCCTCTCCCGGCTGCCCGCCGAGCTGTTCGCGCCGCTGCGGCGCCTGGAGAAGCTCTGGCTGCAGAGGAACGCCATCGAACACCTGCCGCTGTCCATCTTCGCCTCTCTGGGCAACCTGACCTTCCTGAGCCTGCAGGGCAACACGCTGCGGACACTGCCCGCCGGCCTCTTCGCTCAGACCCCGGGCCTGGCCTCGCTGTCCCTGTCGCACAACCACCTGGAGACCATCGCCGAGGGCGCCTTTGCCAACCTGTCCAGCCTCCGCTCCCTGACGCTCTCACACAACGCCCTCACCCACCTCCCGGCCGGTGTCTTCGGGGGCCTGGAGGAGCTGGCCCGGCTCTACCTGGGCAGCAACAACCTGACGGCCCTGCAGCCGGCCCTCTTCCACAACCTGTCCCGGCTGGAGCTGCTCAGCCTCTCCAGGAACCTTCTGACCACGCTCCCGGAGGGCATCTTTGACACCAACTACCACCTCTTCAACCTCGCCCTGCACGGCAACCCCTGGCACTGCGACTGCCACCTGGCCTACCTCTTCAGCTGGCTGCACCAGTACAGTGACCGGCTCTTCAACATCCAGACCTACTGCGCCGGCCCTGCCTACTTGAAGGGCCAGGTGCTGCCCGCCCTGGAGGAACAGCAGCTAGTGTGCCCTGTTGCCAGGGACCGTCTGGGCTTCCAGGGCCCCGGCCTGGACGAGCAGGAGCTGGGTGGGCCCTGGGATCTGGCGGCGGAGGACAGGGTGGCGTGGGGCCGGAGCCGCTGCACCTACAGCAATCCGGAGGGCACTGTGGTGCTGGCCTGTGACGAGGCCCGGTGCCGCTGGCTGAACATGCAGCTCTCCTCTCGGGAGGACTCGGGCACTCTGGGGCTGGCATACAATACCAGTCAGGCGTGGGATCTGAGGTCGAGCTGTGGCACCATGCGGGTCACTGTGTCCATTGAGGAGGGGCCAGGGGACCCCTAGGTACAGGAGCTAGAGACCTGGAAAGAAGGGGTTGGGTCCAAGAGACATTGAGACCCATTTTTCAGATGCAAGGTCACGGCTCCAAAGGGGAGGAGGTGAGTGAGATGGAGCCTCCATCCCCAGTCTCCTCCTCTTCCTCCTTCCCTCCCTCCCCTTCTCTGACTTCCCAGACAGTGCCTAGGGGAGTCTGAGACTGCTTAGAAGACACCCCTTCAAGCCATATCTCTGGAGAATAAAGCAACATCTGGACCCCCACAGTGTGTTTCCATTACTCTCCACCCTCTTGGCACTCGCTCTCCGCCCTCAGACTCAGGGCCTGGCCAGAGAACCCCAGCTTCAAGCAGTCAGTTCAGAGCATCCAGCGTTCAGAGTGCCCCTGTTCTGGCCGTACAGAATGGCAGCCACAGCCTTTGATACCCACCTGCTGAATTTCTCTTTCTCTTCTTGGCAGTTTGGTTTTCATTGTCAAGGAGAAACACACTGGGTGGTAGGAGCAGGAGCAATCAGGAAGATTAGGGCCAGGGGCTGACACTCATCTGTGGGGGCGTCATCTCTGGCACCATCCTCTGGGAGAAATGAAGATGGGAAGGCACCTGGGGCATGAGGCCCGCCAAGGACTGAGAGGGTTGTGGCAAGGGCCAGGGCCTGTCCTTAAACCACACGACTGCTCCCTGGGAGGGACAAGATGCCTCCGAGTAGCCAGGAAAGCATGACTTCCTGTCTTCTTCTCTGCTGGGGCCCTTTTTAAAAAAACAGCGAGGTGCAAATTAATTAAGCTCTGGTGTAGGTATTGGGCTGTGAATGGCCAGGTCAGCAGTTTGAAACCACCAGCCGCCCCTCGGGAGCAAGACAAAGAATGACAGTCTTGGAAACCCGCAGGGGTGGTTCTAAATTGTCCTACAGTGTGGCTATGCATCAGCATCAGGTTCGATGACAGTGATGATGGAAGGTGACCTCTGCCCCTGACAGGCTCACCCAAGGAACAACTCTCCCTCAGTCCCAGCAGGTTGGTTTAGAGCAGCGGTTATCCTGTGCGTCCAACGACTCCTTTGGGGGTCAAACGAGCCTTTCACAGGGGTCTCCTGATTAATAACGGTAGCAAAATTAGTTATGAAGTAGTAATGAAAATAATGTTATGGTTGGGGGTCACCACAACATAAGGAACTGTATTAAAGGGTTGCAGCATTAGGCAGGTTGAGAACCACTGGTTTAGAGGCAGCCCTGGCCAGATTCTTGCAAGGCAGGAAAACTGCCTTTGCAGAAAGGCGGGACCTCAGGGTGGTTGAGGCTCCTGGACCAGGGCACCCAGGGCAGGGTGCTTTGGCTCGCTGAGCCCTAGCTGAGAACCATCAGTTAGTGGGCTTCCATCTGGGAGTGGTGTCCACAATCTCAGGAAGAGGAGTCCCCAGCTGGGGCAAATGGTTACACATTTTTCTGTTGAGAGAGGCCGTGGTGGTGCAGAGAGTTATGTGCTCAGCCACTAACCGAAAGACTGACGGTTCAAAGATACCCAGAGGTACCTCAGAAGACAGGCCTGACGATCTGCTTCCAAAAGATCACAGCTTTGCAAACCCCACAGCGCAGTTCCCTGCTGTGCACACGGGACACCATGTGTTAGAACATATTCTGTGGAAACGGTTGTTCTTCTAGTCTGAGTAAGCACCTAGGAGGAGCTTCCCAAATGCCCATCCAATGAAAGCCCGCCTGAACGACCACTCGGGTCCACAGCACCAGGCGTCTATTGAAAAAGGAGCATCTAAGAGATGCTTCTCTCATGTATTTTTTTTAACCCCAAACACAACTCTTCATTCAATTCAAACACAATGGTTTCTCCCTCTGCCCAGGGGTGCTGCAGCTCAGGCCGAGGCGGGCCAGCCGCTGTGTGGTTTGGACAATCCTCGCCAAGATGGTTCAATAGGACCGAATGACCTGTAGGGCAGGGTCACCAGATGTAGCTGGTAAACATATAAATATTGCACTGAGCATGCCTACACTCTCAAATGAGTCATTGTGTAGCTAAAATTCAAAGTTCACCAGTATCTTGCATCTTATCTGGGGATGGGGTCTGGGTGGGGAGGTGTTCTCCTGGGGGCCAAATCTGCAGCTGGAAGGACCAGACTCAGGGACACCATTGGGACCTTGTGGGAGGAGCTGAGTGGGAGCAGGAGGCACCGAGCACCCAAAGAGCTGAGCTGGGAGAATGGGCCTGCCCCTGCCTGCAGCCTCTCACCTTGTGGACAGCTCCCATGAGTGCAGCTTCCCATAGGCTTTGGGGTGGAGAACGGGAGACCCAGTCTTGCTCTTCCTTCCCATAAGGCCTTGAGTAGGTTGTGGCTGTCCTCTGGCCGTCTGTTTCCTCATCTATGCAACAAACAGAGGTTAGTTGTCAATGCTGACTGAATCCTAGGATCTCCTGGAAAGCTGAGAAACAGCCAACCCAAACCACATACACCAGTAGTTCAGGGGGTGTGAGGTGGGCCTTTTTGATTTTTAGTAGTATTATCATACTTGATGTTCTCGGTTGATTTCGTGTGTTTGGAGAAACACCCTGGGGCCTGCTGCCTTGTTTTTGGTTTTTGTTTTTTTAAAAAACAATACAAAACAGAATAAGCCCTGCTCCCTACCATCAAGTCCAGGCTGACTCCTAGTCACCCTGTAGGGCAGGGTAGACCTGCTCCAATAGGTTTCTAAAGCTGTGAATCCTTACAGGAGCAGAAAACCTCATTATTCTCCCTCAGAACAGCTGTTGGGTTCAAACTGTTGACCTTACGCTTAGCAGCCCAGCATGTAACCCACTATGCCACCAGGGACCTTGTCTTGCAGAATGAAGATGGCTAAATAATTTCAGTGCACTTCTTCCAGGAAGATGCGACTCCTGCAGGACACTTTGGATGTGCTGTTTCTGTCGTCACTGCTTCCTGCCACTAGTCGGCAATGTCGCCTTGGGCAAGCTACCTAACCTCTCTGTGCCTCAGTTTTCCCATCCATTCAGTTACTCTTGAGCATAATAGCACTCTTAATGGCATTACTGGTGTAGAGACAACAGTGCAAACAGGTAACGGATCTAAAACCATGGAAAAGGGGCCAGTGAAACCCCATGGATTACATGCACTCCATCTTATTGTGCACAGGGTCACCCCAAATCCTCATCACTTTAACGACAGCTTGCAACAACCAAAAACTATGCCACAGGTTAAGTTCTCAAACGCTTTACTCCTTCAGTATCATTTCTTCCGTTTCTCTCTAAGAAGTGAGTGTTGGGGACTGGGGTTTAAAGTGTGGGGTCCAGCCCCACAGTCAAACTGGTCCTTAGGAGCAACGTGTGCAATTATAGGAAAAAGGAGACAGAAAAACAGGGCACTGGGACTGATCTCCAATATCGGGAGAAGAATATCGAGTGTATTCAATAATAAGGTTTTATAGTAATGGGACTCGCAAGCCCCTTGTTCGTACTTACAATGAAATGGGCAATGTGTTCAACTGGACTATCCTAAGCCCTTTAGGGGAACACTTCAAGGGAAGTGTCTGGCCAACGAGAAACAATCGCCCTTTAAGAATGAAAGACAAAAGCAGCGGGTATTCTTGGCGACAGGGGTCCTTTAACTGTGCAGGTGAGGAGCTATAGGAGAAGCGGATCATTTTAGGGGGGTAGATGTGAAGAAACGTCCTTCCTGGAGAGTCGGTGCGTTGAGCACCATCCATGATCTTGGGATTGTGGAGGTGTTCCTTCAAAGAGCAGGGCTGGTCTCCCAAGCCCTGTGGTCACGAGTGTAGAGATGGGGCCGCTTACACTGCCTCCTGGCCTCAGTTTCCCACAGGTAAGTAAGTACCCACCTATTGCTTGGCCATAGCAATGATTTTTCTCTGTTAATGTGAGGTGGTACGGGGCCAGGTGGTGGTTCGCTCTGTTGTGCGCAGACAGGGGCGCTACGGACTTGGACTTGATGGCATCTAACAACATCAACGGCATTGTTTTGTTTCCAGGACAACGTGAAAGCTTCTTTTTACAGATCAAAATGGTATTTGGGGGGATGATTGAAAATAGGATTTACAAAATGATTCAGTGCTAAGAAGTGGATACTAGAGAATTGGATGGTCCTGTCAAAGAAGAGACCGTTTCATAGTAGTCCAATCGTAAAATCTTTCGCCCGGACCCCCCTGTCCCCCTTTTTTCTTCCAGTTTGCTTCCACCACCCGCGCGGGCCGGAGCAGTCCGCACCCCACTGCCATTCCGCAAGCAAGCGGGCAAGCTCGCCCCGGGGTCGCTCCCAGCCTGGCCTCGGGGCGCGCCCGCGGGGGTCCAGAGCGGCGAGATTTGCCTCTGGTGGCCGCCCGCCTGCAACGGATGCTGCGAGGCCCGCTTTCATCCGCAGAAATCAGAAGCGGGGTCCCACAATGGCACAACAGAGACCCGCGGCGGTGGAGGCACGTCCCCGGCGGCCCTGGCCCTTTGCGCAGGCAGCCGGGGCTGGGCGCGGGCCTGCTCGCCCAGCGCTGCGTCGCCACCGCGTGGCGTTCGTAAGGGACGGTTCCTCTAAGTTTATTCCTTCTTTGCAGGGAGCGGATCACAATGATCTACATATAACCCCCTCCCTGGGGGACGGGCAACAGAAAAGTGGGTGAAGGGAGACTTTGGACAGTGTAAGACATGAAAAAAATAATAACAATTTAAAGATTATCCAGGGTTCGTGAGGGAGGGAGGGTGGGAGTAGGAGGGGGAAAATGAGGAGCTGATACCAAGGGCTTAAGTAGAAAGAAAATGTTTTGAGAATGATGATGGCAACAAATGTACAAATGTGCTTGACACAATGGATTGTGATAAGAGTTGTATGAGTCCCCAATAAAATGATTTTTTTAAAAAAGAGGAGTGTGGCATCAGGATTGTGGGAAGGCTTATTAACAACCTGAGATACGCAGGTGACACACCTTGTTTGCTGAAAAGCAAGGAGCCCTTGAAGCACTTGCTGATGAAGACCAAGGATTGCAGTTGAACTCAATGTAGAGAAGACCAAAGTTCTCACAACTGGACCAATAGGTAACACCATAATACACCGGGGAAAGGTTGAAGTCGTCAAGGATTTCGTCTTGCTTGAATCCACAATCCATGCACATGGAATCAGTAGTCGAGAGATCAAAAGACACATTTCATTGGGTGCACCTGCTGCGCAGGACCTTTTTGAAGTGCTGAAAAGCAAGGATGTTACTTTGAGGACTGAGGTGCACCTGTGTTGTTCAGTTGCATTTCTGGAATCAGAAGGGAGGTCGGGACTGACCTGCTGTAAGAAGGCGCGTGGAGGCTCAGGGTGAGCTGGGTCCTGCCGAGGGACAGCAGCAGGAGCCTGCTCCTGGTCTTTGTGCTGGGAAGCCTGGCCGCCCTCTGCTGGCACTTCTTCCTTCCTCAGTGGAGGTCGGGCCTTGCCTGTGGCTCCCCGTCCACGCCATGAGTGCACCGCTCATGCCTGCTTTACCAGAGAGGCTCTGGAAGGAGAGCACCGGGATGCAAGTCACCCTTGGAGGGAAAGAAAAGTTTCCTGAAATAACTCACTGCTACCAGTTCTACCTGTAGCTTGCTCTGTGAGGGGGAGCAAGCCACTTTCTCCCTCTGGGCCTCTGGACCTTCATCTGGTAACCAGGGGCTGATGTAACCAGTATTTTAGTCTGGTAAGTGCAATGGGCCCCATGCTTCCCAGGTATACAGTAGTGCATTTCTAGCATCTCACTTGGTCTGAGGGCTGGTGGGTACCTCTTTCCAGGGAGACACTGCCAGAGGCTCAACCCTCAGACTTCAGGGCAGTCAGAGTCTGTGTACACCGTCTGACCACAGCCTTCTCCCCACATACAGGTGGGAATCCTAAATCCTCTAGCTCTGGATGTGATCCTGTGGCCGTCCCCTAAACTGGTGTTGATTTAAGGATTAAGAGTGTAGGGGTGGAGTCTAGGCTGTCAATCTGGAGATAGCCAATGAGACTTCTGTGTGGGCATAGCTTTCTCCTGAGAATTCTGGGAAATATGGTACTTCCTCTTTGGAGGCGGAAGACACTTCTCTCTCTCTGCTACTCTCTGGGAGACATTGCAGAAGACAAGCCACAGGGACGCAACCAGACCTCAGAAGCCGGAGAAGCCACAGAGAGACCCCTGCCAGCTCTGAGATGTTTCCAGTGACACTAGATCCAAAGACTTTCTACCCACTGGCTTGTGATCTTCTGCATTCGGCATCATTGCATGTGTTTCGTGAGTCTGAAGAGGACTTTATAGATTGATATCGGAAACATGGGCTAATATCGGACTTATGGACTTGATCTGGACTGGGTTGGGATGTTTTCTCAATGTTAAATTGCTCATGTATATAAATCTCTTTCTTATACACATATGTGTGTCCATGGATTTGTTTCTCTAGTCTACCCAGACCCTATTTAGAAATAGCTTTTTCTTTGTTATGTTAACGAGGTCCTGAGCACAAGTAGCATAGTGGATGATTACAAGTCGGGTGTTAACTGCAAGGTCAGCAGCACTGGAAGCCATTAGTCATTCTGCAGGAGAAAGACAAATCTTTCTACTCCTGTAAAGGGATACAATCTTGGAAACCACCAGGAGTAGTTCTACCGCGTCTTCTAGGGTGGCTATGAGCCAAAACCAACTTGATGGCAGTGAGTTTGGTTTGGGGTAAGTACCAGTATAAGTTGTGTCCTAAGCCACAACTGCTGAGTTTGTTTTAAGGTACAAAAGAGATTTCAATCTCACATTTGGTTTAAGGAGGACATTTATTAAGTCTTCATTGGGAGAGAGACAAGACAGAGATAAAGATACATCTTGCAGATGAGGGAGACCTTTAGCACAAAGCCAAAATGGCATCCAAGGATTTAGACAGGATGCTAGGTAAACAAGGCATGGAACAAAGGAAATTGCCAAAAATCATGATTGGTGACAGATCAATGCGTCACAGTTTCAGTGGGAGTGAAGCGGGAACAGGATACATCCACTATATTAGATTGAAGCGTTCACAAGATTGGCCCAGGGCCTTCTGACCCAAGCAGTCAGGACATGATGAGTAGGGCATGACTCAGTACTATGTGACCCTTCATGTACTTTGCATATCTTGTCAGGAGAGACCAATCTCTGGGGGAAAGTCATGATTGGTAAAATAGAGGGTTAGCAAAAAAAGGAAGAAAGACCCTGGATGCGATGGACTCAGGGGCTCAGACAGAACAATGACGAGGGTGGTGCAGGACCAGGCAGTGCTTGGTTCTGCTGTACTTGGGGGTGCTAAGAGTCAGAATCCACTCTATAGCACCTAACAAGGTAGCAGCAGTAAGTATGAGCATACAATTCAGTGTAA
>NW_022103914.1:8444590-8459979 GCF_000313985.2 Echinops telfairi
TTTGCCTCCTAGTTCTTTCCTCTATTTCCTTTTACTTTCCTTTTGTCCCACTATCATGTTCAGTCTTCATTTGGGTTTCAGTAATTCCTCTCAGTTACATTGCCCTTGATCAAGCCCCACCAAGCCTCTTACACCCTCCTTGCTATTGAGTTTAGATCACTTGTTGTTCCCTTGTCCCTGGGTTTGTTAACACCACTTCCTTTCCCCCCACCTCCCCCTCTCCCATGTACCCCCTACAGAACCGTCAGTCCCATTTTTTTCTCCTCTAGATTGTTTATCCCACCTATCTTATCTAGCTAGACCTGCAGAGAAAATAATATGCACAAAAAACAAGACAGAGCAAAACAAAGCAACGAAACAAAACAACAACAACATAAATCCAACAACAGAAAAATGAAAAGCCTATAAATAGTTCAAGGTCAGTTTGTTGATCTTTCTGAGTGTTTTATGGTCGAGTCTGATGGGGTGCCACATCCTGGTCCCAAAGTCTATTTTTGGTATTCCTTGGGGACTTTGTTGCTCTGCTCCCCTTGCTGTTCTGTTACACACCCTTAGTGTTTCTTCTGGGTGTGGTGGGGCCGGATAGGGTGCAATTCTTGCAATGTGTCTCCCATTATGTCTCCCATAGCACTATGGGTCAGTGAGGGGCGTTGTGTCTCCTAGTGGGGCAGGCCCTCTGGTCTTCTCTGTGCTTTGGCTGCTCTGAGGAGGAATAGTGTCCTCAGGGCTTGGTGGGCCAGGATGTGCTCATTCTCCCTCTTCCTTCATTCACTCCTGTGTGCTCTGATCAGACATGTCCCTCTCCCTGTAGCTTCAGTGCTGTCCTCTGAAGTGAATTCTTCTGTGGGAAGGGTGGCTGTCCACGTAGTTGGGATTGGGGGCTTTAAGCTTTTAAATCAAAGACATTTAAGTAAACTTTTTACATAAAAATATGTGCTCTATGGTAATTATATAATGTGTTGTCAATTTGAGACTTAAGAGTGAAGAGGTGGAGTTACGCCCGTCAATCAGGTTGCAATTGATGACCTCATTTGGAGGTGCTAAGGAGATAAATAGCTCCCTGGAGGCAGGACACATACTTATTCCCTGGGAGACATTCCTGCTGAGAAAACGCATAGAGCTATGCTAGAGCCCTGGAACTGAAGAAGCCATGTGGAGACCCCTGCCAGTGCTGAGATGCTTCCACTGCCACTGGATCCACAAGACTTTCCACCCACCGGCCTGTGGTCTTCCTGAATTTGTTGTCATTGCTTGTGTTTCATAAGTCTGAAGAGGATTTTATAGATTGGTTTCAGACATATGGGCTAATAGCAGACTTAAGGACTTGATATGGACTGGCCTGGGGATATTTTATCAATATTCAATTGTTCTTGTCTGTGAAGCTCTTTGTATACACATATGAGTGTCTCCCTGGATTTGTTTCTCTAGTCTACCCAGACTAACACATGCTCCAATAAGTAAATTTTCTGGAAGTTATTTTAAAGTAAAGAATTCGTAGATTAATCCTAAGTACAAAGCACTGGTAGAAATTTGAATGTTTTACCTAAAATAGAGATTAACTTCTTACCTATGCTGTGTGGAAATTTGCTCACTAACAACAAGAACATTAATTTTCTCACTAAAAATCTCTTACTCTTATTAAACATTTATTTCCTTTTATATAGCCTATATATTTTATATATATCTATATATTCTCATATAGGATTATTAAATGTTGAACTTATACATATTCTTTTAAAAAGAACTATGCGACCTCACTCCTGTTCGTTAAGGACACCCCCAGACAAGCCTGTAAGGGAGGCGGCCCTCCGAGGGCTGACTGGAGAGGGGGAAGATCATCTTTCCAATGCACTCTCCCTGAGGGCAGGAGGGTTCTCATCGGATGGTTTTCAGTGGGGACCCTGTGAATGGCTTTTGAGTTTTCACTTTCCTCCATAGCCTTCTTCAAACAGGGTGCTCAGAACTGAAGCTCGAATACAGCTCTGAAAAGAGCAGAGTAGATGCCGAAGGGTGCAGGGGTGGGTGACGACAGACCCACACGCGGAATGACAAGGCACCAGGGAACTCGGGCAAGGGCTCCCCGTGCTGGAAGAGAGACTTTGCAGAGAGCCAGCGCCCTGCGTTTAGACCTCTAGACTCATGGGGAGTCACAGTGCTTGTGTTACAGTGACATAAAGAAACCAAGGCCCTCTGAGCTGCCTCTGCCCCCTCCCTGCCCACAGGTTGCACTCAGTACTGTCACCTCACCCCCTTCCTGATGCAGCCCTGCCTTCCCTGGTGGCTCAGACTGGCCAAAAATTCTCTTTGTGGCATTCCTAGCTGGTGTCGAGCAACTCCACAGCACGTGTATGGAACTGAGAACAGTGGGTTAGCCTTTGTTTCTTATTTCTGGAAAGAGCTCTTGGAACCCTGCAGCAATCCACGTTCATCTTTGCTTTCTAAAATAGCCAGGCAACACTCAGACACATGCAAACGAAGAGGGCTCCATCTTGATGCAAAATGCAGAGTTAGGGTGGCATGTTGGAGCCATTCATGCATATTCATTGACTCATGCAGATGTATTGAGGCTCTAGTTTTACACACACACACATACACACACACACACACACACACACACACACACACACACACACACACACACACACACACACACACACAAACTAAGGTCCCAATGGCTGAGGCTCTGAGTGTTGGAGCTCTCTTTTGGAGGCTTCCTAAATGCTTGGTGACACTGTTGACGAAGTGTTGGATTGCTAACCCCCAAGGTCAGCAGTTCAAACCCACTGGCCACTCCACAGGGGAAAGTTGAACCTCAGAAACCCTACGTCAAATCCCTATGAGTCAGAATTGACTGGGCACCCGTGGGTTGGTTTTTTAGTTTTACTTGCTTACTGAGTACTCTTTCTGGCCTTGATTCTGTAGGAAGGTACTGAGGGTTAGGTGAAAGACCATCACATCTGGAAGCAAACTCTTTGATGCATTGTATTGTGGGATACAAAGTCAAAAAAGGCATCTAACCTTAAGTGAAATGGCTGAGCTAATTCTAAGGCGCGATTTTGGACATGTTGTCAGGAGAGACCAGTCCCTGGGAAAGGGCATCATGCTTGCTAAAGTAGAGGGACAGCAAAAAAGAGGAAGGTCCTCAAGGAGGGCGATGGACCCAAGAATGGGCTCAGGCCTCACATGAATTGTGGGGACGGTGCAGAGTCAGGCAGCCCTGCTTTCTGTCACACCTAGCATCCCTAGCAGTGGGAACTGACTTGATGGCATCCTAGGCCCTGCCTGACCTTTCACACAGACTCAACTCATGCTGTCTGGGAACCAGCTCTACCATCAAAGCAATGTTTTCTTTGTGGTCAAGCCAAGACTGTGGATACTATCCATTGTGGCATCTGTCACTGACCCCTGAACCCAAATTCTTCCTATTCCATCTCTTTTAGATATTGTGTGCTCTGGGTAATGTTTAGTAATCTATTTTGGGCAGTATCTGCCATACCTTTATTTGTCATGAGACCTCTTTTGCAACTACGTATTTGATAATTACGCCTTTTAACTAACCAATGTACCCAAGGTGTATGAATATAACCAAGAATGTTAAAAATCACATGCTTTAGGTTTTGTTCTGCCAGAATTAAAGATTATTTCCTCTATGCCAGGTGAAAACATGTCAAGTTGTTCGCTATAGATTAGTACGTAAGGCAGCATCTCACTGCCACCTTCTATGCAAAAACTCAGAATGACTTAAGAAGAGGGAACTGCTTTGCTTATAAGTCCCCTCAGCACCCTCAGAAGCACCAACAGCACCAGTAGCATTGCTATGACCACTCAGCCTGTGATAGTTAGGTTGTATGTGCCAACAAAGCTCCTGTAGGAACATGTGGGTAGAGTTTAGCCTGTCAATCATGTTGCAGCTTGATTGGAGGACGACAGAGATAAATGGTTTCCTGAGGTCGGCCTCCTTCTCTCTTTCTCGCTGGTGATCAGACCAGCACCCTACTGACTGAGCTAGTCCTTTGCTTCAACTGTGTGCTGCACTACCTGTGACCCAAGCCAACCCGTGGATTGTGTTGCTGTGCCATGCATCACTAGAGCTCAAGACTCCATCGGGACCTGTTTCACCATACTGCTGCTCTACTGGCCTCTGCTATGACTTGACTTCTTATCTTCCTGCTTTGCCAACCCATCCTGCCATGTCTGCTCTGCTGCCTGTGGGATGAATCTGCTTGTCTTGCCTGAGAGCAGATGCTGCTGTTTGCTTCCTCAACTTTGGACCAGCAGCCAGTGTGAAATTGAAGGACCTTCGGTATATTAACAGTCCCACAAAAGTGAGTTGAATTTAGCCTTCTGTACTGCCATGTGGGCTAACTAGCTGTTGTATTCTTTCTCACTATATAAACATATCTATATCTGTATCTATGTATCTATGTATCTATCTATCTATCTATACATATATAGATATAGATATAGATAGATATATAAAATTATAAGCATCCTGGTTTTGTTTCTCTAAAGAACCCTGCCTAACACATACCTCATGACCTCTAGCAACCCCTGACTCCCAACCTCTCTGCAATCACCACCCCTCAAATATTTACAGTGCTGGAATGTCTTCCCAGAGAGGAAGGAATCGTAGTTGGAAAAGATGGTCTTCGTGATAGAAATGAAGCTGGAGATCATATGATAGATAGACCAATGACTTATTCATTGCAAATACCCTTTCCCAACAATACAAACAGTGACTGTACACATGGGCATCTCCAGATAGAATACACAGAAATAAAATTGACTGCATCCATGGGAAGAAAGATGGAGAAGCTCAGTATCAGTAGCTAAAACCAGGCCAAATACCAAAGAATACCAGAAAGACGTTTGATTGTGTTTCATTGACTACATAAAGGCATGTGGAAGCGACCATCAATTGTTCATCTATAAATTCAGCTTCAGGTTGAAGCTGAAGGAAAAGAAAACAAGTCCACGAGAGCCAAAGCATGACTCTGAGTCTATCCCACCTGAATGTTGAGAACAACTCAACAACAGATTTGATGCATTCAACACTAATGGCAAGAAGACCGAATGAGTTCTGGGAGGACATCAACAACATCATACGTGAAGAAAGCAAAAGATCAGTAAAGACAGAAGAGGAAGAAAATATAAAAATGGATGTCAGAAGAGACTCTAAAACTTGCTATTCATCATTTAGTCACTAAGGCAAATGGAAGAAATGATGAAATAAAATAACTGAACAGAAAATTTCAAAGGGCAGCTCAATATGACAACGTAAAATATTATATTAAAGAATGCAACGACCCAGAGTTAGAAAACTAAAAAGGAAGAACGTGCTCAGCATCTCTTAAACTGAAAGAGCTAAAGAAAAATTCGAACCTTGAATCGCAATAGTGAAAGATTCTATGCACAAAATATTGAATAACGCAGGAAGCATCAAAAGACTATAGAAAGAATATAGAGTCACTATACCCAAAAGAACCAGTCTGTCCCACATTTCAAGAGGTAGTGTATGGTCAAGAACTGATGGGTGCATATGATCAAGAACCAGTGGTACTGAAAGAAAAAGTCCAAGCTGGACTGCATGTATTAGCCAAAAACAAGGTTCTAGGAATTGACAAAATACCTATTGAAATGTTTCAACAAGCTAATGAAGAACTGGAAGCACTTACTTGTCTATGCCAGGAGATTTGGAAGACAGCTACTGGACCAACTAACTGGTTGGAAGAGATCCATATTTGTACCCATCTCAAAGAAAGATAACCCAATAGAACACTGAAATTATAGAACAATATCACTGATAGCACATGCAAGTAAAATTTTGCTGAAGATCGTGCAACAATGCTTGCAGCAGTACAGTGACAAGGAGCTCAGAACATTCAGGCTGGATTCAGAAGAGGATGTGGAACAAAAGATATCATTGTTGGTATCAGACAAATTGTGGCTGAAAGCAAAGAATACCAGAGATAGTTCCTTGTGTTTCATTGACTGTGTAAAGGCATTAGACTGTGTGGATCATAACAAATTATGAATAGACTTGAGAAAAATGGAAATTCCAGAACACTTCATTGTGCTCTTGCAGGATCTGTACATGGATCCAGAGGCAGGTGTGTGAACAGAACAAGGGAACCCTGCATGGTTTTAGATCAGACAAGGTGCGTGTCCGTGTTGTATCCTCTCCCCATACTTAATTCAATGTGTATGCTGAGCCCATAACCTGAGAAAATGGATTATAGGAAGAAGAACTCCGCATCTGAATTAGAGGAAAGTTTAAAACCTGCTATATGCAGACAAGACAACCTTACTTGCTGAAAGTGAGGAGGACTTGAAGCACTTGCTGATGAATATCGAGGATTGCAGCCTTCAGTGTGCATTACAGCTCAATGTAAAGAAGACCAAAATGCTCACAACAAGACCAACAGGTAACTTCATGATGAATGGAGAAAAATGAAGTGGCCAAGGACTTAACCTTGCTTGGATCCACAATCGATGCTCACGGAAGCAGCAGTCAAGAGATCAAACAATGCATTGCACTGGGTAAATCTGCTGCACAGGACCTCTTTAAAGTGTTGAAGAGTAAGGATGTTACTTTGAGGTCTTAGGTGCATCTGACCCAAGCCATGTGATTTTCTTTGCCTCATGTGCAGGTGAAAGTTGGACATTGAATATGGAAGACCAACGAAGAATGGATGCATTTTAATGATGATGCTGGCAAAGAATATTGAAAGTACCATGGACTGCCTGCCAAAAGAAGTAACAGATCTGTCTTGGAAGTACGACCGGAATTTCCTTAGAAGATGGTTAGACTTCATCGCACATATCTGGGACGTCCCAGGAGAGACCAGTCTCTGGGAAAGGACATCACGCTTGGTAGAGCAGAGGGACAGCTCCAAAGAGGCAGGTCCTGGCCAAGATGCATGGACACGGGCCTAAGCACGAGAATAATCGTGCAGAGGTGGCAGGACTGCCTGGTGTCTTGTTCTGTCGGGCAGGTGGTTGCTGTGAATGGGAAATGACCCAGTGGCAGCGAGTGTGGAGTTTCATGCGTGGGAACCAACTCCGAGGCACTAACAACCAGAACAACTCTCCACCCCATCCCCGAGAGTGCCGCCTGAGCCACATGGGCACAAACTCTTAACTATCACAGGGGCACAGTTTGTTCTCTACTGTTGACCTAAGGTTAGTGGTTTGAACGCCCCAAGCAAAAGAACAAGCCGGCTGTCTGCTTTGGTACACGCGTGACAACTATGCCACATGGGCATTAAAGACTACCTCAACATCCCTGCCAGGGCTGTCCAATCCCATGGGTCGGAAAGAGAGTCTTCTACACAGCGTGTGGCCGTCCTGGGATGGGGAGTGAGGCTGGAGCCACCCTGGATGTGCTGGTTGACCTGCGGGGCTCATCCCTCAGGGCAGCGCTTTGTCCCCCACTACCCGACTCTGGTGGATGATCTTGATGGTGACCCCACACACTGCAGCAACCAGCACCACGGGCCCCCATGTGCCAGGGACTATTCCCCACGGATGTCCTGCACCTCTCAGCCCCCGGCTCCTTAGCCACAGGTCCTTTTAGAAGGGGCTGGAAGCAGCCATTGCCTCACCTCCTTCCCGAGGCAGGGGGATGGACAGAGAGACTTGTGGAGAACTTGCCCCTCAACGGCTCGCTGTTAGGACCAAGTGGTGTGCCCCCAAACATGCACCGGACCCCTAGTTCCGATTTATCCATGTCAATGTGATCCTGTTTGAGAATGGGGGTCTTTCTCAGGGTAACAATGAGGCCATCTATGCAGGGGTGTCCCGAACTAACCCCTGAGCTATAAACAGGGCAGATTGGACCCAGAGACGTACCAATGGGGAGGGGAAGGGCGCAGGTGCCACCTCGAGGCCAGCAAGGAATCCGGAACACCAGCGAGGGGCCGTGGGAGCTGAAAAGACAGGGAACAAAATACTCCTTCTCCCAGGCATCGCCGCCTGTGCCGGCACCCAACACCACCTTCCACGGGCACTTTTGAGACCGCATGGCATTCTCCGGGGAGGGGAGCCTGGGAAACCAAGGGCACTTGCCTGTCTGTGAGCCCTGGAGGAAGTGGCTATGTTCAGAGGATTAACATCTTTCAACCAAAGAAAGGGCAAGGGGGCGGGGGTTGAGGGGTGAGTGGGATGGTGCCCTCGAGGCCCCACCACCACCACCAGGCTGCACCTTGTGCCAGTTTCACAAGGGACCATTGGCATCATCAACGTGTCCCAGCCCAGCAGGGCTCCTAGTGAGGTGGGGTGGAGTGGGGGCCAATGCTGGAAACCCAGGGTTTAGGGATGGTTTTCTCATGAAATTGGTCCTAATGAAGGTGGGAGGTTGTGGGGTGGGCACTGCAGTCCCCAGGAACTTTCCTGTGTGCACAGGTGAGCCCTCCCACCCACCCCTCAGGGGGTCTGCCACCACGGCCGCTGGCTGCTTTCCTGTGAGTCATGTTATTCCCCTGTAAGGAGGGCACAGGGGCACGCTCTCAGGGTAGTGTGCTGGGCACCTGCGTAGCACTTGAAAACAACCTGAGCTGTACCTGCCCACGAGGCTATGCTGCAAGACCAACCTCTGGGCCACGCCACCCTGGACCTGGCAGAGACTGCTGCTTTACCACAGCGGACAGCATGACAGGGCCGACACAGCCCGGGCAAGGACTGGGAGTCACAGATATCCAGGCATAGTGAGGGGATGCTCAGATCCCAGCATTCCCTGGGGAAGGAGTGAGCGATGTGTTGGCCTCCTGGCTCATGGCTACCCTTCCCAGCCCCGTTGTGTGGCCGGCGCACATGTTGCCACTCCCAGGATCCCCAAACATTGCCGTGCCAGTGCGCCCTCCTGGAGCAGGAGTGCCCACAGGGCGCCAGTGCTACCTGAGGTGGGATGGGTCTTTCTCTTGTCTTTGTCCTGTTAAGACTCAAGAAAGGGGTTGCTATAAAATATATTTGAATGTGGGGGGTTTTAGCTCCTGGGCCAGAGATACGGTTATCATTCCATGAAAAGAACATCGACGAAAGCCCTCGGTGGTTTAATTCAATGCTAGAGTGGAGTCATATGAACTCTGAAAGGTTGGCGGTTCAAGCTGGCCCGAGAGGCGCCTCTGCAGAAAGGCCTGGTGATCTCCTTTAGGGAAGTCGGCACTGGCTGCCCCCTGGAGCACAGTCAGCCGGGACATGCGCGGGAGTGGTTTTGCTGTGGTCTGGGTGGAACCCTATGACCATTTTATTTGGGTAAATTCCCTCACAGAGAAGGGGAAGCTGAGGTGGTGATTTCAGGTGGGCAGTTTTTAGGGTGGGCAGGTGGCTGAGGCAAATACGCCTTAAGAACAAACTGCAGGAATCACATCGTGGCCACTTGATGCCGCACGAGAGAAGGGCACCATGCTTGGTAAAGCAGGCGGGCAGCAAAAGGGAGAAAACCCTGGGCAAGATGGATGGACACCGTGGCTGCAACAGGGGCCTCACACATAACAACTGTGAGGTGGTTCAGGACTGGGCAGCTTCGTTCAGAGGGTCACTGTGTTAGTCTGGGTACTTTAGAGAAACAAATCCACAGAAACTCATGTATAAGAGAGATTTATATAAAGGTTAAGTGCACATCAAGAAAACATACCAAACCAGTGCTGCCCAAGCCCACAAGTCCAACATTAACCCATTAACCCATATGTCTGACACCAATCCACAAAGTCCTCCTCCATCTCACAAAACAGACACAATGGTGCCAACTGCAGGAGGAAAGCCGAGTCAGTGAATGTGTAAGCATCTCAGTGCTGGCAGGGGTCTCCACACGGCTGCTCCAGCACCCAGGGTTGCATCGGGATAGGTCCATGTGGCTTCTCCTCAGGGATATCTTGCAGGAAGTGAGCCTTGCCAGCTAACACAGGGAACTGGCTAAGGCAGCTGCACCCTGGTCCAACCATCAGAAAGCAAGAAACCTGAGAACTCAAAAGGCGAGGCTCACTGAGCCATTTATCCCTCCGCCCTTCAATTAACCCCACACGTGTTTATCAGCCAGGTTGGCACAATAAACTAACGACCTCAGTCACTATGAGCTGGAACCAAATCTAACAGCAGCAAGGACAGGCACTTGATGGTGGGGCAACGGAAGTGTAAACAGTTGAGCCTCTGAAGCATTTGGCTTTTTCTCGGCTGCACTGCAAAGCCACAGAGGTAGGCTTCTGGGGGGTAGAGGTGGGGTGGGGGAGCAGCCTGGGGCCTCAGTGGGAGAGAAGGGCAGCCAGGCCAGATCACCTTTGAGTGACAAGGAATCAGGAAGTGTTCTGGCGGGACACGAGGGCCTCTCAAAACAGTGACCCATCCTGTCGCTGGGAAGAAATGGCTGTGCCTCCAGGGACACTCAGGGCTGGGACTGGGTCACAGGCAGAAGCCTACCTGCCAAGCTGTCATTAGAGGAGATTGCTGGGGGCTGGACCATGTGGGTTTCGGGGTTGGCGGGCAGTCTGTTGGCAACAGACTCCCTCCTGTTATTTATGGCCACATGGGGGCTTCAGCTTCATGTAAGGGGACCTGGCTGCTGCGCCGCCTGAGCTTTGTCCCTCCCCACCCCTGTGCTTGAGGGCTGCCAGCCTTGAAGGCTGTGACCAGATGGAGGAGGTGAGGAAGGAGACTCCAGGACCCATCCTGACCCCCAGACCTCCCTCCCATGCCGTGTACTCGCATGCACTAGGGGCACTGGGGAGGCATTAGTCGCAGAGCTAGACAGCAAGTCATCCCACAGCCGTTCTGTGGAACTGGCTTGGGAAGGTGGGAAGGCGGGTGGATGGGCTGTTTGTTTTTGTGCTGTGGGTGCGCGTTTATGTTTCAACTGGCCACAGACCGTTGCTGTCACCCGATTGTGCCTCCCGGTGACCCCATGCATGTGATGGTTTTTCCAAAGTCAAACGTGGGACTGCATGTTGGGACGGTGGAGCCCACCTGTAGCCCCGTCTGACTCACCTGAGCATCCTCTACTGCCACCCACGGGCTGGGAGGCCAGAAATGCACTCAGCAAAGCCGAGCTGGCCACGTGTCTCTCGGTGGCTCAGTTGACCTCCAGGTACACGTGCAGCCGCACGCAGGAGCCTGCTTAGGCGGGGCCCATGTGACGGTGGTCAGAGAGAAGAGTACTATGCAGTCAGAAGTCCAGGGGCAGAGGCGACTGCGACCACTCCCTTTAGTGAGTCCATGCGGACTCCTAGGGACCCGTTGGGACAGGGCCGAACTGGCCCTGTGAGTTCCCGAGAAGGCCTGTCTTCTCCGACCGGCTGGTGGTTTTAGAAACCACGACACCACCAGGCGGCCCTCCTTAAGCCCAGCCTGGTCTGCTGGTGGCAGGAGGAAAGGCTGTAAAACCCAGAGTGCCACACTGGACTACCCATCACAAGGTCGGCAGTTCGATTCTGAACTGCGGCCTGCAGAGTAGACCGGCACACCACAGGACTCTCAGGCCTTAGACTTTTCGGAAGCAGATCTCCAGGTTTCTCTCCCGAGTCACCTCTGGGCATCTGGCAGTCCACTGTGTCTCCATCCAGCCCCCGTCTACCGAGATGCCCACACCCTCGGCTCTGTGGCACACACAGTGGGCACGAAGGCGCAGGCTGGATCGAATGCTTTATCTGTGGGACCTCGCAGGGCAAGCTCACCACACTGCTAGGACAATTACCACAACACAAGCATAGGGAGCGTGTCTCATGGGGGGTGGGGAGCCCTGGGGGGGTCCTAAGAGCAACCTGGACAGCGGGGCTGCCTGGGAGAATGTTGCACCAACCAGGCAGTGGGTGCTAGGGGGCACGGTCAGCAGACAAGGAACCGTGCATCATTTTATTGGTAAAACGAAAGTAGACTCATGGGCATTGAACCAAGTCTGACTCATAGTGACCTTATAGGATGGGGCAGGAAGTCCCTGTGGGCTTCCCAGCCTGTCACTCTGTTTGGGACTTGTCTTTCTCTTGAAGTGCGGCTGGTGGCTTTGGGAGGCTGGCCTTGCAGGTCCCTTCCTTAGTCTCTTAGGTTTCTCCGTTTGCCAATTGGAAATCAAGTGAGTGAACACCTCGACCTTTTCTTTCCTGGTATTTTATGTTCAAGAAAGAGCCTTGGTGGAGCAGGGTTAAAGTGTTTGGCTGCTGCCTCACAGGCGGGCTTGGGACCCACCACCTCTCAGAGAGAGAAAGTGGGGGCGGTCTGCCTCCGTTGGGAGCCCATGGGGCTTCCCCCTCAGTCCTGTAGAGCCGCTCTGAGTTTTATGGTAGGGGAGGTCTTTGATGCTTCTGCTCAGAGTGTAGCTATGCCTCCCTCCGGCTCCGTTCCCAGTAGGCTGCCTGCCCTGTCCTTCTTCGGAGCCAGGCGGAGGCCCCAGGTTCACGGGGCTGTGAGTCTTCCCCAGGGCCAGAGAGGGCCCCAGGGAAGTGGGTGAAGAGGTCAGCGAAGGGGGGCCCAGAACCTGATGGAGAGAGGTGGCCAAAGCCTGTGGCTGAGAGGCCTCCGTGCCCATTCTCCCCAGCCCCTTGCTGCCCAAGTAAGTGACTGCCACCGACCATGCTTCCTGCTGTGCTGGGCTAATACCCCAGGCCACCCTGTGGGCAGCCAGGCTCTACTTAGGGTCCCACCTGCTACTCTGCTTTCTCAATCATTTTAAATATAGATGGCTAGTCACCGAGAGCATGGGCAGAGGTATGACTGGGGCAGAGAAACCCCAAGGCAATTGGCTTTCAAGCACAGGACTCTGCAGCAGGGAGATGGTGCAGGTGCACAGAACCCCAGGACGTCCTGTGTAGCCCAAGGAACACGGAGGGCTGCCAGGAACCACCAGACACTAGAAGGATGGGAGAGAGGCTCTTCCCTAAGTCCTTCAGAGAATGCATGCACGGTCCTGTTGGCACTTTGAACTTGGACCTGTAGCCTCCTGAATTGTGAAGCAAGGCGCTTCTGTTGTTTTAAGCCTCTGCTCTGTAGAACTTGGTCAGGCCCACCGCACGGCATGCTGGTCTTGTGTAGGTGTTCTCACAGCACATGCACTGCTCCCACCTCATTCTGACTCTCACCATGGGCCAGGTATGCACTCTGCTTTTCATATGGGAAACCAGGACCCAGAGAGCATCATTTGCTTGCCCAAAGTCACACAGCCAGGTACCATCAGAACTGGGCCTCCACATAGCCCTCATAGCCCCCCACCGTCTTTTCCCCTCACTGGGGGATTATAGTTTGGGCTGGCGTCATCCCCCCAGACTCAGAGCAGAGAGCGTGCCTCAGGCCAAAAAGAGAAGTTCTCCTTTGCAGGCCACATCTTCCCATCTTAAAGATTCTGCCTAACCCGAACCCTAACCCAGTGGTTGTCAACCTTCCTAAGGCCGCGCCCCTTTCATACAGTTCCTCGTGTTGTGGTGACCTCCCAACCAGAACATGATTTTCGTTGCTACTTCATCACTGTCATTTTGCTACTGTTATGGGAGGCACCTCATCTTTCTCCTCGGCCCGCCTCCGTGGCTCCCTCTAGTGTTTATGTGTGGCATTGGCCTGCTGGCTCCCTCTTCACCATGCTGCACATTTCCCAGGCGACCAGGTAGGTTTGTTTGGTCAGTAAGCTGGAACTTGTAAAGCAGGGGCATTTCTACCCATGTGCTCGGCTCTGGGCAGTATCTCCAGCTGGAGCGCCCGTGGATAGACCTGCTCTGGTTTCTCTCTGGACAGGTAGCTCCTGCCCCCCCTTTTGGTCCCCCATGGCTCCAGTGGCAGAGTGGTTACCCACTGGGCTGCAAACCACAGGTCAGCTGCTCAAAACCACCAGCCGGTCATCAGGGGAGAAGAGCTCCCGTCTCAGAGACCACAGGGGCAGTTCTACCCTGTCCTACAGGGTTGCGACCAGTCAGACTTGACTCAAAGGCAGTGACGGGGGGTTGAGTTGTTTATTTTTATTGATTGACGGCGTTAATCTGCATGGTGGCAGTGATTTACTCCCAATGCTAACCTCTAGGCTGCCTCATCTGGCTTCTCAGCTTGGACCTCACCTGTGCAACCAGTTCCCTGTATTAAACTCTTTGTTTGATGGACTAGTGGGGGTCCCTGATGCCTGACTGGGCCCCTGATTGGTATAAGATACCAGCACCACCTTCCCACCAGTGCTCTGAACCATGGTTGATGTCCCCTCTTCCCACCCAGGTCACCAAGTCAGAAGACAGGGCCTCTGGAACGTCTCTTGGGCCCAGCCCAGCCCTTCCTTCCCATGGCTGCAGCCTTGGGCAAGTCTTTATCATCTCTGGCCTGATGGAGCCACAGCCACCTGCAGGGGCTCCCTGCCAGCCACCACCACCACCCTCCACCCCCAGCTGCCTGGGTATTGTCCTGGCATGCTAACCCAATCCTGCCATGCTGTAGAGCAGGTGCCTGTGGGGTAAGCCAGTCTTTCCCACCTGGTCCCTAGCTGCCCTCCAGCTCAGAGCCCCCCTCCTCACACTGCCCCTGTACCCCAACCCCCGTGGCCCCAGGAACACCATGCAAGAGGCATGCCCCCACTTCCTCTCCCTTGACTACCCTTTCTTCTTTACTACTTTGTCCCACACAGTTAAATGTTTGACTAGTCCCTAGATGAAACATGGCCTGCGCAAACGCACCCAGAGGCACCTTGGTAGAAAGGTCTGGTGGTCTGCTTCCCCAAGGTCACAGCTTTGACACCCTCGGGAACCGTTCTACTCTGCACACATGGGGGTCACCCTGAGTCAGAAGCCGCTCAACTTCAGCCAGCGTCATCAGCCGCAGGAATTGCCAAGCCTTCACCACCTACAGCAGCAAACACTGGCGTGAGCATCGCTCACCGTTCTGCGTTCCCCCTGCTGGCTCCTGCCCCTTTTACAACCCTTCTTACAGGACACAGGAGCTCCAGGGCCGAACCCTGCCTGGACCCACGATGAACTGCAGGTACCTAGCCCACCGCCTAGTCTTAGCCAGGAATTCGGCAAATGTTTGTTGGCGTGAATAGAAAGTGCTAGTTCAATTCAGCTAGACAGGCCCTGCCCCCCAGGCCCCCTCCCACTGGAACAATAAACCCCAGAGTTAGTGGCCTCTCCTCTCCAAAAGCCAGGCCTGCCCTCCTCAGCACCCTTCTAAACAAGCCTGGTTAATGTTTAATTTCAGTTTCTTGGTTTCCAGTGAAGCTGATAACAGCAATGTGACTAGGAATGCCAAGAAAGCAAGGCTCACTAGAGGAAAACACCCCCACCCACCCACCCCCAGTCTGAACAATTGCGCTGGCTGTTTTCCCAGAGTGTCTGGGGAAGGGGTGCGGGGCACACAAAGGTGTCCTCGAGGTGACGGAGCCAAGCAAAGACCGTCAGGGGTCATTTCGTCACACACACACACACACACACACACACACA
>NW_022103914.1:8460354-8467620 GCF_000313985.2 Echinops telfairi
TGCCTTGGATCTTACACACACACACACACACACACACACACACACACACACACACACACCCTCCAGGGCAAGGGGCTAGCAGGGCGGCCTGCCTTGGGTCTTACCTGATTCCACTCCCGAAACCCTCACCAGCAGTGCTTTCTCAGACCCTAACCCAGACGGCTGGCCTCCCAGTGGGCCTGGGTAAAGCGGGGCCTCATCAGCTTTGAACTCCAGGTCCTTACCCCTGACTCAGAGCCCCCCCAGGTTAGGCTCAGTGAGACTTCTCATTCCCAGCTAGGCTAGCCTGCTACAAATCCCACACAGGGATCTCGCAGCTGCCCTTCCTGAACAGGCAAGAGGGCTAGTGAGGAAGGAGTGGTGAGATCCAAACTCAAGACAGGCTGGGGCTCATGTCCAAGCTGCACCATGGCCCAGCGTGGGAGCCCAACAGCCTGGGTGAAGCCCACTCCATTTCTCCAGTGTCTGCTCCCTGCAGATACCACCCGACCTCCATGGACACCGAAACCCCCACAGTCCTGCGACACCTCTTTCAGGTCACTTATGCACATGCTTGTCTAGCCTCTCCAGCAGAGCCTGTGGCATGTCCTGGGTCCCACAGGTCTCTTCAGACTGGCTACATGAGCACTTCACCTTTTGTGCCCCAGTCTTAAACAGGAAGGAGCCCAGCCCAAGGCCCAAGCACTCCGGCGAACCTCCCTGGCCATGCACAGCGGCCCAAGAGAAAGTGACCACGTGCCGTGCCGTGGCGGAGCTGGAGGCCAGGCCCTCTCTGGAACAGGACACTCAGTGTCTGCAGCTGTGTTTCTGGTGCCTGCCTCTGCCCTGAGTGTCCCAAAGAATCATGACCAACAAGACGCGGCGTGAGTTTCAACACGGAGTCAACGGCTGACATGCAGCTGTCAAGCCTGGGCGCTCCTGAGACTCTGTGCCCAGACCCCCCCCTCACCCCCCAGGTGTAGCTGTGGCCACTCTTATCCATCTCCAGCCACACGTGCTGCCTTAGCACACTCCTGAGCAGCCAGGTGCAGCTGGCCTCCATGGCCCCTGGAGTGGGGTGACCTCCCTGAAGGGCTTCAAGGCACAAGTACTGCCCAGTAGGAGGGAGTGTTATAGCAGTAAGATTTCAGGTAAGAGGCTGCAGTGTCACTGTACATTTGGCATTGGGCTGCTAACCAAAAGGTCAGCAGTTCAAACCCAGCAGCCACTCCATGGAAAAAGCTAAGACTTCCTACTTCCGTAAAGAGTCATCATCTCAGAACCCTGTGAGCTGGGATCCACTTGATGGCAGTGGGTTTAGTTTGGGGGCTAGGGAAACTGTCTAGGCATAGCTGGCAAAGTCCTTCTCCCTGGGAACCCCTCTGTTCAGGGCATAGCAGGTGAATTTTCAGTCTTCAGCCTAGGACCCTGCACAAATTCCTCCCTTTCTCTTGGCCTCAGTTTCTCTTTTCCATCAGCCAAGAGACTTGGATCAGGTCCTTTTGAGTGTCCCTTCCAGCCCCCAGCCCCAGAGCATGTGGAGAGAAAGAGGTCTTGATAGCACACAGTGCAGTCTGCTCATGTGAACGCTGATCACATGGTGCTTGGAGCATCTCAGCTTACAGGACCTGCAGGGCAGAGGACTGCCCTCTCGGGTTGCTGAGGCAGCTCTTTATGGGTGGGAGCAGAAAGTCTCACTTTATCCCATGAAGCAGCTGGTGAGTTCTAACTGCTGACTTTGCCGTTAGCGGCCCGAGTATATTCCACTAAGCCACCAGGGCTCCTGGTGTTCAGAGCAGGAGGTCTAAACTGAAACGTCACATGGACCACCCACATCTTGTTAAAATGACCCAGTCGGTGAACCTGAGGGGCAGGGGGGCATCTGCACTGCAGCCAGATGCCAAGTAATTGGGACATAATGGGGCCCTTGGGCCACACCTACTGTAGTAAGCTCTGAGGCTCAAGGTGTGGTCCTGGGGCTGGCCCATTCTGTACCACCTAGGAAGTTCTCACCAAATACCCGCTGCCGCTGGGTTGGTTCTGACTCTCAGTGACCCATAGGACCAAGTCGGGCTGTTCATAGCATTTCCTAGGCTGGAATTCTTTACAGAAAAAGCCTCATCTTTACCCTCTGGAGTGGCTGGCAGGCCTGTCTTCAGTTAGCAGCCCATCCTAAACCCACCGCACCACCATGGATCCTGAGAACTTCTTCGAGATGCATAATCAGGCCCTACCGCAGACCTGTTGAATCAGGAACTTTGACTCTGAGTCCATCCTGACTCCTGTGATGTTATAGGGCAGGGCAGAACTGCCGTCTTGAGCTCAGCGCTCCCAGACTCAGCCAGCCCCGGGTGAGCGACGCACACGCAGGCCTGACTGTGGCCCGTCCCAGAGCATTTAAAAGGGCTGATGTCTGAGTCTCGCCGCCAGGGGCTGTCACTTCATTGGGATAGGTGTGCTGCCTCAACGTCAGGATTTAAAACCGTCCAGATGACTCAAAGGTGAGAGCCATGAGCATCAGGATGTGTGTACGAAAGATCTAAGGAAGGGGTGCACCGGGGTTGTATCCTCTCGCCATATTTATTCAATCTGTGCGCCGAGCAAATCATCAGAGATGTTAGGATGAAGAGCGAAGCATCAGGGTTGGAGGAAGGCTTTTTAACAACCTGTGAGAGACAGATGCCACAACCTTGCTCGCTCAACGTGGGAAGGACGTGAAGTCCTTGCTGAGGAAGATCAAAGACTACATACAGCCTTCAGTATGGATTACTACTCAATGTCAAGATGACCAAAATCTTCACAACTGGACAGTAGGTATCATCATGGTAAACAGAGAAAAGATTGAAGTTTGGCTGGCTTGGATCCACAATCAACGTTCATGGAAGCAGCAGTCAAGAGCTCAAACGCTGAGCTGCATTGGGTGAATGTGGTGCTACACGAGCCCTCTTCAGAGGGCTGAGAAGCAAGGGTGTTACTTTGAGGACGATGATACACCTGACCCAAGCCGCGGTATACCCAGTCTCCTCATATGCCTGTGAATGTTGGACATTGGATAAAGAAGACGGAGGAAGAGTCAGTGCGTTTTAATGATGGTCCTGGCAAAGAACATTGAAAGGACCATGGACTCTCGAGAGAACAAACGCTACTTTGGACATGTTATAAAGAGAGACCAGTCCCTGGAGAAGGACATCATTCCTGGTAAAGTGGAGGGGCAGCAACAAAGAGGAAGACCCTCAAGGAGGTGGATCGACACAGTGGCTGCAACAAAGGCGCCAACGGAACAGCTGTGCGGACCGCACGGGGCCAGCGGGGTTTTGTTCTGCGGTACACAGGGGCGCTGATAATTAGCACCAATACCGGTCCTTAACGGCCGCCGGAACAGCAGCGCTCCTAGATGCTCAGCCCGTGGATTCCGGAAAGCGTCCTCCCGAGCACGGGCACTAGGGCGCGCTGCGGCGCCGCCTGCGAGGCTGGAGGGGCGCGGGCGCCCTGCCCCCGGCGGGAGAAGCTCCCCGGCTGGGAAGACGGCGGCGTTCGGCCACGGGGGCCGGCGCCTCGGGGAGCGGCTCCTGGCCAAGGCCTGCCCTTCACGGCGCATCTGCACCTACTTAGTGCTGGCCGCGGGCCAGCCGCGCTCGACGCCGGGGAGGTGCCCCGTGCTGGGGAAAGGCGGCGGTCGGGTCCGCTCGACACAGGTTGCCCGACCCGGCGCCCTTACTGCCCCCTCCTCCTGGTGGGCCCCGGAGCTCAGCTCTGGGGCCATGCTCCTCCGATGACCTGGGTGTCCCCCCTCCCCTCACTCCCACCTGACTGGGCCCCAGCGCCCTTCTCCGAGGGTCCTCGGAATGCCTCCAGAGTTCGGAGTTCAGATCGACAGGATAAGCGCCAACTTGTATCTCTCTGCACCTGAGTTCCCAGCATGCTCTCCCGTGACTGCCCTCCCCAAGTCCCTTCGCTTCTGCATGTGCGTCCATGCTCTCTCGGAGCTGCGTGGACCCCATCTGCGCAGTAAGTGTGCTTTTCATGCACGGAGGGGGAAGCAGATGAACTCAGGGTTCCCTCCGCCTGGCTAACAGGACAGAGGGACACGGACAGTCCACAAGGGACAGTGTGTGCCCATGCTGGTCAGAGTGGGGGTTTCTGGGAGGTGAGGAGCCTTCGTGTCCTAATTAAAAACAAAACAAAACCAAAGACTCCTTGTAAGTAGGGCGGGGCATTTGATTTGTAGAGAAGACAGAAAGTCGCTACTCAACGACTGTGGCAGCCGCCCTCCCCTGGGGTCTTTCCCCTGCCGGAACTCTGGCGTGGTCCACGCTCTGCACCATTTGTGTAAGGACGGCCACCCATCTCATTGATCTTGTAGCACTACTGGTGTGAGCTTTCTTTGGAAGCAAGGATAAGGACATTTGGACGCTGCGAGTGTGCTTGGCTGATGCCTGCTGGCCTTCTAGCTTCACCAGCTCATAATTCTAAGAAGAAAATGAAGTAATCTCGAGAGGCAGAACACTGGCTTGATTTCAGCTTCAAGCCCTGAATTTGGGCACCTGAGTTTTAAGGAGCCTGGTTGGCACAGGGGCTAAGATTCGGCTGTTAACTGGAAGGTGGGCCATTTGAAGGTTGGCCAAGGCAGCCGCTCTATGTGAGAAAGCCCTGACAATCTGCTCTTAGAAAGGTTGAACAATAAACAATACCTTGCTGTTGAGTGTTTTCTGATGCATAGCAGCATTACAGGAGACAGGAGAACCGCTCCTTAGGGCTTCTAAGACTGCACATCCTTACTGGAGAAGAAATGGTCTCATCCCATTCCCATTTCCATGGAGCAACTGGTGGGTTCGAACCATCAACCCTGCAGTTAGCAGCCTAGTGCTTAACATGCAGTGCCACCAGGGAAACCTCTACTCGACCCCAGTGGGTCTTTATGAGTAAGAATCATAATAACCCTGAGTTTGGGTGCCTCTAACCCTGACTTCAAGTGCCCTTTCTAGGAGAGAAGTGGCCAGGTGAGACCAGGGGAAGAGCGAGGGCAAGGGTGAGGTGGGTATATGGAAAGAGGCCTGGCCTCTCCCTCTAAGGCCTCACTGAGTCCTGGGTTCACCAAGCCCTCCTGTAGGGAGAGGCCTGGCCTCTTTCTATACAACCCAGCCCAGCCAGCCCAACCCCCATTTCTGTACCTTGACTGGGAAGGGATGGAGGCAGGGGGCGGAGGAGTGTCACCAGAGCTACAGAGCCTGGATGACTTATATACTCCTGACACTGACCTCCATCCTCTCTCCCCCTAGCCTCCCTCCACCTGGTGAGAAATGGGGAAGTGCTTCTCTCCCACCGGGGAGGTCTCAGATTCATTTTCTGCTCAGCAGCCATCCAATGCGAAGCCCCACTCACAGGGAAGAGATGTTTGTGCAGTCCTGCCTTGCACCTGGTTATCCAATTGTATCTTTATTTTTCAAGCCAAGACTTGGCACTGTCTCCATCTCACGACGAGAGAGCAGATGCTCAGGAAGCCGAGACCCTCTGGGTAAAGCCACATAGCCAATGAGAGAGCTGGCATGCCAGCCTGAGTCTGGCTCATGCCAAAGTGCACGTTCTCCCTGCCCCAGGGGCTGTCCAATGTGGCTGCATGCATGAGACCCTCCCTCACCCAGGCAGTCCTCTCACACACACAGTGACCGACCCAGGGTGCATTCCAGACTCATGGGATCCAGCCGTGTATAAAGCATGGCTTTGTGATGGGGCGGCCAAAGACACACAATCAGTGTAAGCAATAAGTAAGCTCTATGATGTGTGCTAGGAAAAAAAGGAGGGCAGAGAACCGGGGAAGGCAGTAAGAGGGTGGCATGTGGGCTGCCAAGATCGTGCTCACGGTGAAGGGGACATTTGAACCAAAACTTTAAGGCGGCTGCACATGTGGCTCCTGAACCCACTTCAGGCCTGCTCATTAACAACTTTGGGGACGGGCCTGGGTTGTATACTTCTGACAAGTCAGTTTTACATAGAAGCTTGAAAAGTCTCTGCTCCTTACATGGATGCTGCTTCTCAGGCAAAACTCATTCACCTAAACAGTTCAGGAAACAGGTGTTCCAAACCCGAGGTGTTGCAGCTTCAAGCTGGAAATCTAGGGTCAGGCCGATGATCTGTTGGGCAGGATCCCAGTGCTGTTGCCCAGTGAATGTGCAGCCCCAGGCCATCAGAATAAGTTGGCGTTGTGGAGAGACAAGGATTTAGAAAACTTAGGTGCAATATCTGGTTGAACTGTAGTGGTCTTGGTCCAATCATTTGCTTTGGGAGGAGGGGGGGACTTTAGCTTCCAGGCGTGTGAAATGAAGCTGCAACACCTTTTGCTGCTTATCTCATTATGCTGCCACTACCTCTACCCTCAGCTGATCCATGTGTCCACGTATCCATTCATCCCTGCAACTTGTCTCCCATTCACACCTGCCCATCCACCCATCATCCACCCACACTCTTTCCACTCATCTACCCACCCTTCCTTCCAATCATCCATCCATCCTTCCATGCATCCATCCTCTCATCCTTCCATCCCTCCATCCACCCATCCATTAATCCATCCTTCTCTTCATCCTTTCCACACTTCCTTTCTTCCTCCCCATTCCATCTTCCCTCCTTCCACTAATCTAGCCATCCTTCCTCCCATTCTTCCATCTTTCTATCCATCCACCTACCATCACCACTACCTTCCTATCACATTTATTATCAACATTCTGAATGTGGTCTGTATTTCACATCAACAAAATTCCAGTTCAATAAAAATAATACGAAACATGCCTAGAACTTATTGTAAAGGAATTTGGCCTGAAAAGAACAATAATAATGAAGAAAAGTGATATGATGAGTAATTAACTGGGCGATTGGCATCTTTAATCTTAGGAGCTCTGTCTAGCAAGGCCCCAAAGTGGGCTTTGTGCCACCGGGGGACCCAGACAAGTGCCTTGTAACTTCAGTGACTGAGAAAGCCCTTGGAAAAGCGCAGCTTCAGATTTTCCCTATGGCGGGGATCCCTGCCTCCGTGCCCAGCCCTATTAACTGTTGGCTTCCCAGTTGCTAAATCCAGCCAAAAACATCCTCCGCCTTTTGAAGTGCTTATTGGAAAAGCAGATTTCATCTTGGCTGGAGCTCGGAGCAGGGCCTTGTGTGGGGTGCTCCCCAGGGCTGTAATTGAACACAAGAGACATGGGCCTCCTTTTGGCATTCCTGCTTTCATCCAGAGTCACATTTTAAAATTTATATTTAAAAAACAGCCAGGGAAAGGGGCCAGCACGGCTCCCAGGG
>NW_022103914.1:8468414-8469601 GCF_000313985.2 Echinops telfairi
GTGTGTGTGTGTGTGTGTGTGTGTGTGTGTGTGTGTAGACTGTCTGTGTGCAGGTGAGTGAATACAAGCCCTTCTATGAGCCCTGCCTCTCCCAACCCCCAGTGCACACCCATCACAGAGTTCAGACTCTGAGCATTCTGTCTGTAGTTGATTTTGATAACTGGCCCAAAAGTACCAGAGCCTTTCAAGGTCTGATGATCATTAACTCTTTGGAAGAAAAACAGGACAGTTGCTTGGGACCAACACCTGTGGACAGTACCCTTAATTACTCCTCTGAATATCCAGTAACCAGCTGGGCAAGTCACAATTAGGGGAGAATTCTTCAGTGGGCTGACTTGAGCCCCCTCCGCACCAGCTGAATGCAGAGCCCTGGGGGTGTGGAAGGTCATGCGTTAACTGCCAGGTCAGTAGTTTGAACCCAGCAGTGGCTCCACAGGAGAAAGATGGTGCTGTCTGCTCTGGTCAAGAATCCATCTTGGGAACACTCGTTCTGAGTCAGAATCAAATCAGCAGCAGTGGGGTTTTGTGGGTGGGAGTTGAATGGTAAGGTCTCAGGATGATGCAAACTATTTGCACTCAACTCCAAGCCCAACTATCACACAAAAGCCAACCTCCCTGACTCATAGTGACCCCACAGGACAGAGTAGAACTGTACCTGTGAGTTCCCAAGACTGTTACTTTTTATGGGAGTAGAAAGCCCATTGGAGAGGCTGGTAGTTTTGAACTGCTAACCTTGTGGATCTTAGTCCAATTCATAACCACTATGCCACCAGGACTCCTTGCACTCAACGACAACTCTCAAATGGAGCCCTGGCGGAGTAGTGAGTTACAGGATGAGCGGCTGGCCCCTCAATAGAACTAACTTAAAGGTTTTCTGCTGCTTTAAAGCCTTGGGAACCCACAGAGTCAAGGCTACTCTATCCTAGAGGATCACTAAGAGCCACTAACAACTCGATGGCAACCAGATATAGTTTATAAAAAATCACCCAACAAAGGATCCCTGGTGGCACTGTGAGGTAAGCGTTGGAGTGCAGTCAATAAAACAAATCTGCCAGCAGCTCAGTGGGAGAAAGCTGGGACAGTCTGCTCTCAGAAAGATTTACAGCATCAGCCTGTTAGTTAACCTGGGCTCTTTAGATAAGCAAAACCAGTGATACACACATACAAATATGTGTGTGTGTGTGTGT
>NW_022103914.1:8471240-8481964 GCF_000313985.2 Echinops telfairi
AAAAAAAAATGTCCAGCCTTCATCACTGAAAGGGGCAGTGTTCCCTTGTCCTATGGGTCCCCGTGAGTCGAAATGCTCCTGAAGGCAGTGAGGGCGGGAAAGTGCCACTGGGTGACTGGTAGGGGTTCTGGAACTATCCCCTCGCACTTGAAGGGAAGATTTAGCTTATTCAAGCAGAGAGGCATGCCTTCCTAGTGATTCTGAAAAACCAGTCTTGTTCCATTTGACTGGGGAAGAGGCCCCCCAGAGGTGGTAAGTAAACTCACTGGGGTTTTCGGCCGCCCCACCATGGAGGCCCCTCAAACGCAGCAGGGCCGGGCCACTGCTCCGTTTATCTTCAAGCAAGTATTCACATCTGTGCTTCCACTGGTCCCTCAAAGGACACAGATGTTAGGAGTGTTTTATTGTCCGTGACAGGGGAAAGAAGTCCCCTAAGTCACTGGGGGTACTTTGTGAACAGTGGTTCATCTCAAACACAAAACACAGCCTCACTGCCGTCGAGTGGACGCCGGCTCAGAGCCATCCTCAAAGACAGGGTAGCACTGCCGCTGTGGGTTTCTGAGGCTGTAAATCTTCACTGCAGTAGACAGCCTCATCTTTTTCCCACAGCAGCTGGTGGGTTTGAACCACTGACCTTGTGGTTAGAAGCTCAGTGGGTAGCCCAGTACACCGCCGGGGCCCCTGGGAACAATGGTAGACGTGGGTTGTTGTTCACCTAGAGTTGTTCTATTTGGGAACTCACCTTGGATTTGGAGCCCTGGTGGGTGGTTCACAAAGTGAGGGGCATTGACTTTCACCCCACCCCACCCCCTTGCTCCCTGCAGGTGTTCATGTGCTTTCACTAGTCAGGAAAACAGGCTGCAGGAGGAGGTTGACTGTGGAGATAGTGTGTTTCCCCTCGAAGAGGGCTGCTTATCTGCGCGACAGACTCCACCTCTTAGAAGGAGCTATCTCTCTTGTGGGACCGAGGCAGGAAGCAGGTGGCAGGGCGCTGACCCCACCATGGCCTCTCACAGTGGCCCTGGGGTTTGCCACCAACCGTAGGCTGGTGGTAATCTCTGAGGAGGTGGAAGCACGGAATCACCCAGTAGATCAAATGCCACACGTCGCTGGCTGCTCCTCCGCCCTGTGGCGACAGTCTGAACGTGTCTCAGGCTTGGTCCAGCGGCCGGCCTGACTCTGCCTAGGTCCCTCCCCCACGCTCTGGGCACCGTGGAGGCCACTTCTGCCATGTGACCACCCTCACCTGAGCTGACCTTTCATCTCCCTAGAGTGCAAACTCCACGGGGCAGGACACTGAGTTCAAGTTGCCGCTCAGCTGCTGCAGCTCCTGGAGCAGGAGGCTCTAGCGCAGCGGGTCTCAGTCTGGGGGTCGCAACCCCTTTGGGGGTCGAACGACCCTCTCACAGGGGCCGCCCGATTCATTACAGTAGCAAAGTGACAGTGATGAAGTAGCAACGAAGACTGTATGGTTGCGGGGTCACCACCACATGAGGAACTGTGTTAAAGGGTCGCGGCCTTAGGAAGGTTGAGAACCCCTGCTCTAGATTAATGTTTGCTGAGTAGTGACTTGGGGTCCGGCACCTCTTCGCCAGAGCACCCCCTCTGCGGCGTTTCCAAGACAAGCAGGAAAAGCGTGTCCCTGGCATGTCAGCTGCCCTTCTGAGGGCCTGGAACAGACCCGGAAGACTTGTTCTCCCGGCGTTCCCAAGGGGCAGCTCAGCATGAGAAAAATGACCAGAAGCCATACATCAAACGCACTGACATCACGTCGATGCCGACCCAGGGATGAGGCAGGACAGCACTGGCCCTGTGGGTTCCCAGACGGTAATGCTTTATAGGAGTAGAAAGCCCGTCTTTCTCCCGTGAGGCGACTGGTGGTTTTGAACTGCTGACCTTGCAGTTAGCAGCGCAACGTGTAACCAACACGCCACCAGGGCACTGCGGAAGATGAAATGGATCACAGAGGAGGGGGCTTCCAAAAGTCCAGGGGAAAATGGAAGGCAGAGATCATGGGATTCTTCCACAAACGTCTTCAAGCGCCCTCAGATTATGGAGTGGCACAGTGGGTCCTGTTTCTCCTGCAGCCTCTCCTTTCGCAACGGTCTCCATTGCTGGTTCCCGAACGTATTTGGGTTACACCCCCTTTTCAGAGCATTGACTAAAACCGGCTGTGGTGATTATATGGGAGAACTACTGAGGCGTACACTTTAAATAGGTAAATGGTGTGATATGTCAGTTGTTGTGTTAGTCCGGGTAGACTAGAGAAACCAATTCATAAACACGCATATGTGTATAAGAGAGAGTTCTATATAAAGGGTGATTATACATTAAGAAAACATCCCAACCCAGTCTAGTCCAAGCCCATAAGTCCGATATTAGCCCATATATCCAATACCAATATTTATAGTCCTCTTCAGACTCATGAAACACATGCAATGATGCCAAATGCAGGATGACCACAGGCCAGTGGGTAGAATCTCTTTGGATCCAGTGGCATTGTAAACATCTCAGCACTGGCAGGGGTCTCCACGTGGCTTCTCCAATTTCTAGGGCTGCATCAGGGTAGGTCCATGTGGCTTCTCCTCAGGGATGTCTCTCAGGGAGTCAGCAGAGAGAAAGAGTCTATCTCCCGCCTCCAAGCAGAAAGTACCAGAGTTCCCAGAATTTTCAGGAGAGGGCCATGCCCACACAGACTAGACTCCACCCCTTCACTCTTAATCCTCTGAAGTCCCAAATTGACACCAGTTTATGTAACTACCACAGTTGTAGCTCATTTAGGCTATTGAAATATTAATAGAATGCTAGCAATATTCATCACACACTTCCCTGAGTTTTGATGGTACTGTTGAATTAAGTGATGTCTGTAAGCTGGCGGCAGTTCCTTGACAGGGAACTGCCAGAAGTGCAAACCAGATCCAGAAAACAAGGCATTGCTAATGTCAGATGGGTCTTCGCTGAAAGCAGAGAATACCAGAGAGATGTTTACTTGTGTTTTATTGACTAAGCCAAGGCATTCGGCTGTGTGGACCATAATGAACTATGGACAGCCTTGCTGTGCTCACGTGGAACCTGTACACAGACCACAAGGCAGGGAGGGAGTACTGCATGGTCTAAAATCAGGAAAGGTGTGCGTCAGGGTTGTACCTTTCATCATACTTATTCAATCTGTACGTTGGGCAAATAACCCAAGAAACTGGACACTGTGAAGAAGAACATGGCATCAGAATTGGATGAAGGTTTATTAACAACTGGCAATCCACAGATGACACAACCTTGCTTGCTGAAAGGGAGGAGGACTTGAAGCACTTGCTGATGAAGATCAAACAATGTGGCCTTCAGTATGGATTACAACTCAATGTAAAGGAAACCCAAACCCTTACAAGTGGATCATTAAACAACAGCATGACAAAGGGAGAAAAGAGTGGCGTTTTTAAGGATTTCATTGCATTTGGATCCACAGTCACTGCTCATGAAAGCAACAGGCACAAAACCAAATGGTGTGTTTCATTGGACCAATCGGCTACATAGTGTTGTGAGCAAGGTTGTCCCTGTGAGAACTCAGTTGCACCTGACCCAAGCCCTGAGATTCTCATTCAGCGCATGTGCAGGCAGAAGCTGGGCCACCCAGAACGCAGCCCAAAGAAGCATTGATGCCCTTGGGTCATGGTGTGGGTTGCAAGCTGGGCCACTGGCCGCCAGGTCAGGTCAGCCACAAAGGGAGCCGTTTGAAACCACCGGCAGTTCTGCAGGAGAACGATGAGGCTTTCCACTCCAGAGAAGAGTTCGGCTTAGAGACCTATAGGGGGCTACTCTACCTTGTCCCGTGGGGTCCCTAGGGGTTGAAATGGACTTGATGGCAGTGAGTTTGGGTTTAGCTTTGCCCCCTCCTCCCACTCTCCCTAATCATGTGAACCAATTTCTTAAAATGAATTTCTCTCTTCATATTGTAATGGTTCTGTTTCTCTAGAGAAGCCCTAGCAAAGACCCCTCTTCCTTCTTCGGTCTCTCCTTTGCCTCCCGTTTAACTGACAAGGGCCATCAGAAGAGATCCTGGTGAGTGTTGGGTTCCACAGCTGCCCCCGCTGCCCCCATCTTTAGGGCCTGCCTCTGCCTGTCTCCTGTCACGGTGGGTGGACAGCCTGGCTAGGGCCAGCCCTCCACCCACTGATGGGTCCCACGCCTTCCCGGCTGTCAGGGCTCCAGTGTCTCCCTTCCCCTCCTAGACCATGTGGCCTTCTCTCTGCGCAGAGCTTGTGCAAACAGCACCAAAGCATGCTGCCACTTCTTCCATCTTCTGGCTCCCGAAGAACAAAGGTTTCTGTTCTCCCCCTCACAGTCAAACTCCTAACCCAGCTGTCAGAACTCTCTGTCTCCCAGGCCTCTCCCCCATTCATCCCTGAATCCACTCCTGCCACCCCTGAGACCATGCTTGCCAAGATCACTCATTTCCTAGGTTCCTAGTGGTGCTGTACTACAGCCCCCACGGGGTGGCTTTAGGGAACAGGGAGGGACAGTCGCACTGCTCTGGAGGTGAGGAGTCCAACCTTGAGGAGTCCCTCCATCGCCATGGCCCTGGGTCGTTCTTGGTCCTTTGGCTGGTACATGCTCCTCTCACAGCCTCTGTCTTCTCCCCTCTGTGTATCTTTGCGTCAGTTCTGTTCTTTCTAGAACTCAGAAATGATCCAGTTTAGGACCCACCTACCTGACATTTGTTAAACTCCACTTCCGATGATGACGATCACGTTGACGCCAACAGGGTATGTTGCTACTGCAGTGATGCTACAAGAGAAAAACCACAGGTGGGTAGTTTGACAGGACCCAGGTCAGCGGGCTAGAAGTCTGAATCCTGAACGCTGGCCGTGGGGGAAGGTGCCCTCTGTGTCTTCTCTGCAGGCAGGTCTCATTCTGCTTCTGTAACTTGCTTCCCTGGTGCACCCCCCTGCCTCCTGCCCCCTGCCTCTGTCCTCCTGCTGCCTTGCTTCTGTGCCTCCTCTGAGCTTTCATGTCTCAAAGGTGATTAGTTTATGCCCTACCCTAAGGGTATGGCTTCATTAGGACCTCAAACCTAAAAAAAGGTAAAAGAAAAAACTCAAACTCACTGCATCCAGTGGATGGCAACCCTACAAGACAGGGTAGAATTGCCTCTGGGGGTGTCCAAGATTGGAATAGAAAGCCTTATCTTTTTCCCAGAGATGGTTGGTGGTTTTGAACTGCTGACTTTGTTAACCACATCTCTCAATCCACTATACAGTACACTGCGCTTCGACTTCCGCGGCTTCACTCTATCGCGGTTTTTGCGTAACAGCGCATGCTCTGTCATTACTGCCACTGATTGGCTCATACTGTACACGCTTGATGCCATAAATAATATAATAAATAATAAATGATAATTGTAACGTCCAAAATGTTTTACTGTATTTTCCCTTTTTCGTTTAATAAATTGGGTAATGCGAGTGTAATGGTAACTAAAGGGTGTTTTTTCATGTCCTCTATGCTCTAACTACGAAAATATTTGATTTACAAATAAGGAATCCTACTTCGCGGAATTTCATTTATCACGGTAGGGTCTAGAACCGATTAACTGCGATAAACGAGGGTCCACTGTACCACCAAGACTCCTTTAATACAACAACCTCAAATGGGATTATATACACCTATGAGGCTAGAGGTTAGGATTCCGACCTATTTAGGGGGCATTTCATTCAATCCATAGTATCAACATTCTCATTTCACTGCCCAGTGTATATTTCTTGGTCTTCATTGTGCCTGGTCCAGCTTTAGGTCCGGCTGGTCCTTCCCTCGCTGATCACTCCAGTCTCGGACACCACCCTCTCTAGGCTTTCCTACCTCCTTCGGGCTGCTCTATCTCCATCTCTTTCGCTAGCTTCTCTTCATCTTCCTGACAAAAGACAGGAGGGAGTACATCAAGGCTCAGTCCCTGGAAGGAACTCCTCTCTCCATCATCACTCAGCCGGTCCCATGGCTTCAACTACAATCTGTGTGCTTGCTCCCCGATTTACATCGCCAGTCTGAGTCTCTCCTTTGAACCCCTTGCTGATGAGATAGCTCAGCTCAGACAGCAAATGGACATCTCCCCCAGAGCTGAGTTCACACTTGGCCAGCACTCATGCCCTCCCTGGTACCCAACCGAACCCACTCTCCCCAGCTCAGCTAACGGCAAGTCCAAAACTTTGGTGGCTCTTCGATTCTTCGCTTAGGCTCCCATTACATGTCTAAGGACTTATCAAACCCTGTGGGCTCTACCTTCCAAATTCTATGTCTCATTACCTTGATGGCTACCACCTGGGCCAACCTGCAGGGGCAGCGAGTCATTGAATGGGGCTCTTCCAGCCAGTCTCTAACACCCATCAAAAGAACTTGCCCTGCATGGGGGTGGTAAGAAGGTAGGGGAAAATACTGATAAGATTCCCCTGTGAATCATTGTGAACAGAATTCCCTGCAGTGCCATCATGCTGGGTATAAAATGAACCCTCTGAGAATCAGGAGGAAGAATCGAGTTACCAGCGAGAGCCAGGAGTAGAGCATCCCCTGGACCTCAGATCCGTGCACAGGGATTCAGACAATCAGCTGTACCATCAGAGGAACAGCAGCAGGACCAGAAGTCAGAGCGTGGAAAAGTGTGGTGGACTTCCCAACGCAGGAGCATGGAAAGCTGAGTGCTTTGTGCAGGAGGCTGGCTTTCAGAGGGGTGCCTTGGAGCTGAATGCCTTCAGACTGAGGTGTCCAGGGGAGTGATATGCCCCCTTGGGCATTTATTAGCAGACCTGAAAGAACTTTGGGACGTGTCCTAATAAAGCAGCTAAACCCTGGACATTTTTCACTGGCATTATCTTTTGTTCACTTTCTTTAATCATGAATTTTTTCTGTGAGTTCTGTGTAGCCAACACAATGGATATTAGATCCTAGAGATAAAATAGAGAACACTAATTAAGACAACACACAGCCCACCATTATGGGTATTACAGCTGGGTATTACTAAAGCCTCCTGTGTGTTTCCCCCTCGTCCTACCCTGCCCAAACAACTTCTTTCCCCTGCCTCCAGTCCCTTATTCACCCCGAGTCACCCTTTCAAACAGTGGGGGAGATCATGCATCTTCCTCCCCACCTCCCCAAGCATCAGCCGTATAGCTCCCCAGGGCTGCAGTGCCCCTCCATCGCTCACTACTGTCCCCCTTCCTCACTTTCTTCTGCCACAGGGCCTTTGTATTTACTAAGTCTTTTGCTTGGAATTCTTTCTCTAGATCTTTTCTCAAATGTCTTCTGAGTAAGACCTTCTCTGACCATTCTATTTAAAATTGTAGCCCACTTTGTGTGACACACCTCCCCCCCATGTCTTCCCTATTTGATTCCAATGTACTTCTCACTCATTAATTCAGTTGGAGGATGGTCTGCCTTAAGTCCAGGCAATAAGGAGTGGCATCATTTGTAGAGATAAAAAACCATAAGACAGGCTGAAAATCTGTGTTCTTTATTGGTGGTTCTAAACCATGTCACTTGCACAGTATTCCTCCCACCAAGCCAACAGTGTTTCCCTGTCCCTGGTGGCATAGCAGGGTAGGAGCTGGGCTGCTAACCACAAGATGAACGGATGGAATCCACTAGCCAATCCGCAGGATGAAGACGAGGCTTTCCGTTCCCGTAAAGATTTAATGTCTTGGAAACCCACAGTGCCAGTTATATTTGTCTTAAAGGGTCCAGATTGACTCAAGGGCGGTGAGTTCAGATTGGTATTTTACTTACTTTGCTTGTTATCCATTTGAATGGAAAGGGGATAGTTTGTCAAGTATCAGAATTATTGCGATGAGGTTTCAGAATGCTCGTCAGAACAATGAGTGTGACCGACTAGTCCAGGGTCATTGTGATGGTGAAGGATTGGGTCAACTAGACACTCTGAGTCAGGGTAAGGACAGAGCTCCACTTATCAGTTGTGAAACCGGATGAACCCTCCTTGGTGTCATAGGCCTTTTTATATAAGAAAGAGAGAGAGACCAAGCAGAGTTAAATTCTCTTGGTCCTTTGCCTTCTGCTGAAGCTGGATTCCTAGATCTGGTTTCTAGATCTTCTGCTGTGTTACCTGACAATCCCAGGAGCTGCCAGCAAACTACCGATGGCAGTTACATAATCTCCTGTCAACTTGCGAAGGGGTGGAGTCTAGCCTGTCAATCAGGCCATAGCCAATGAGGCCTCAATGTGGGCATGGCCTTCTCCTGAGGATTCTGGGACCTCCTGTATTCCTCCCTGGAGGAGGGAGACTCTCTCTGCTTGTCTCCCTGTGAGACATTTCTGATGACAAGCCAGATGGAGCTACACTGATTGAGCCAGAGCCCTGGAGCTGGAGGAGTCACATGGAGACCCACACCAGCACTGAGGTGCTTCCACCATCCCAGGATCCATAAGATTTCCTACCCACTGGCCTGTGATCTTCCTGCAGTCAGCATCGTTGTGCTAATATTGGACTTATGGACTTGCTCTGAACTGGGCTGGGATGTTTTCAATCTACAATTACTCTTTATATAGAGTTCTCTCTTACATATCTGAGTGTCTCTGGATTTGTTTCTCTAGTCAACACAGCTAACTACCAATGGTGGATTCATTCAGCTGATTTCAGACCTCAGCATCCACCATCCTGTGCTCCCACTGTCTCTGCTTTGTCCTCCTGCTCCCTGGTCACTAGTTTCCATGTGTCAAGACAAGCCTGACTTGAACCGGATGGACTTACCTGTTTCTACAGTTGTGTGAACCGTTTCTTGATATCGATCTCTTCCTATATGCAACACATACAAGCATCGGTGGTTTTGCTTCTCTGGAGAACCTAAGTAATGTAACCTAATGATCCTAGATAAAGGAAACACATGTAACCGGGAGGAAGTGAGATAAGTGGGGTACGTCAAAGGGATGCCACTGAATGCGAAGAAACAAAATGCATATGAATTGTTGAGTGCAAAACTGATGAACTGCTCTGTGAATCTTCATTCACAATAAAAAGTGGAAAAATGTATGTAGTATATTCCCCACCATGCTTTTTTTTTCCCCCTGAAAGGCAGTGTGGCAGTTACATACTCTGGTGTCGATTTGAGAATTAAGAGTGTAGGGGTGGAGTCTAGCCTGTTAATTAGGATCTAGCCAATGAGGCCTCCGTGTGGGAACGACTGTATTTCCTCTTTGGAGGTGGGAGACACTCTCTCTCTCTAGGCTCACTCCCTTGGAGACTCTCCACTGATAAAGTTGATTCCCTGCGAGACATCCCTGAGGAGAAGCCACATTGACTTACCCTGATGCAGCCAGAGCCTCGGAACTGGAGAAGCCACGTGAAGAACCCTGGCAGTGCTGAGATGCCTCTACCGCCACTGGATCCTAAAGACTTTCCACCCACTGGCCTGTGCTCTTCCTGCATTTGGCATCATTGCATGTGTTTCATGCATCTGAAGAGGACTTTATAGATTGGTATTGGACATATGGGCTAATATTAGACTTATGGACTTGATCTGGACTGGGGTGGAATGTTTTCTCAATATTCTCCATATTCCATTGCTCTTGTATATAAAGTTCTTTCCTATACACATGAGTGTCTATGGATTTGTTTCTCTAGTCTACCCAGACTAACACAGGCAGTGTTTCAGTTAATTCTGTTCTTTAAAGGTCCAGCAGCCCCATATCACTGACAATTATTCACACATTAGAGCTGACAGACTCAGATGTTAATCAGGAGGACACAGGTATAAGTTTACCCGAAGCCCACTTAGAATAAAGGACTCGTGGTCCACTTCCCCAAGTCAGCCATTGCAAACACTGTGGAGCACAGCCCTGCCCTCTCTCATGCGCAGGGTGCAGGGCTGCTGTTGGTTAGAGCTGACTCAAGGGCGACTGGCTGCTTCTTTTGTTTTTAATCAATGTAACGTGCCGAATAAAGTGTCAAAGACGGTTCAGCTTCCAAAAAGCACGATGATCTTTTTTTCTTAATTAATAAAGTGGCATTAACCTAAACACTGCCTTTGTATACTGCCAGATCTGGACATGGGAGACCCGCTCCTTTGCCAAGGTGCTGACTCATTCATACTTGGCAGCTGGGCCCTCCTCAATGGAGCAAAGTCTTATAGGCTGCACAAGTCCGCCCAATGACAGAAGATTTGTAGCTAGTTCAAAATCAGAGTTCAAAAACAGTTCAGTTAATATTTAAGTATCGAGTTAAGATTGCAGGTTGGACACATTAATTTTGAAACGTTCATAGAGTTGAAAAAAGGTAAAACCTTAATTGGCTTAAACTGGACTGTTTTATGATATGCAGTACATTCAGTTATTAAATATATGCTTATTTTTTCATTTAGCAGATTTCTCACCAGACTTTTAAAACTACCACGCATAAATATTTATCCATTTTCCCCTTCCCTGAAGCATCTTGCCTTACACACACACAACTGTTCATTTTGAGGTGATATTGCCCCCAAGTATGGAGCAGTCCTGGCTGCACAGTGACCTTGGGCTGATTATAGTGAGGTCAGTAGTTCAAACTCAGCAGCTGGTCAGTGGAAGGGAGCTGCAGCTCAGAAGCCCACAGAGACAGCTCAACGCTGTTCCACAGGTTTGCTATGAGTCAGAATCAACTCAATGGCAGTGGGCTTGATTTGAGTGGCCAAGCAAGTCTGGGAGTCTCATTATGGATTTGTACACCTCCTTTCTAAGCCAGCCCACCAGGAGGGCCC
>NW_022103914.1:8482306-8492992 GCF_000313985.2 Echinops telfairi
CCTCTCACAGCGGAGGGGGCTCGAAGCTGGAATTGAAGGGCAAAGAGCCACCAGGAACCGCAAGGGACAAAGATGAGACTGTCTATTCCTGTAAGGATGTACAGTGTGGAAAACCCACAAAGGCAGCGTAGTCCGACTGGGTCGCTACGGGGCAAAATGGACTCCCTGGGAGTACATTTGAGATTTTGGAGAGTTCTAGGGGAAGCTCAGGGGCTGGGTGGTGGGTGGTAGGTCCTTACTCTTTTCCAGCTTGTTCAGATAGCAGCACAGCTACCCCTTCGTGTGTTCTTCTCTCCCTGTGCTCACTCGGCTCTCGTTACCTCTCAGAGGCGAGGGACTTCACACCACCCCTCCACTGACAGTGATCACAGGCACAGATCTAAGAGGGAATGATTTATAACATGCATTTGGGGGGACAGAGTTCCACCCATAACTCTTTCCACACCAATTACGAGAGCAGGTTAACCAGAAATCAGTCCAGCAGGAGAAACGCAGTGGGCTTCAGACTTGTCAATTGATTGCTTCTTCCTGGTTTTCTCTTTGCTAGATGGCATGCCATGCCTGGCAGGGCCCCTTAGCCTCACTCGGGCAGGGGCATGACACTTCCCGGTGGCTGGGTGGCCCATCTGGAGGGCCACAGGTGGTCACTGTCCTGCTCTCTTTCTCTCGCTGCTCCTAGGGGACAGACCTGATTAGACTGTGGGCTGGCATCTGGGGAAAGGTTTTCCAAGGCCCAGCGAGATTGGTCTGCCTCTGACTGCCTTCCTTGCTGCCTGCCTTGGGATAGAAGGAACAAGTGCCCTTCTGGCAAGGTGGGGAACAGGAGTCAGAGCTGCTCCCAGGTGCCTCGGGACTGGTGCTGCCCACCTGCCCTGCCCAAGCCACTCACCTGACGCTGTGCCTATGTGTCACACTCAGTGGAATTTGTCTCACACATGCAAGCACACACGCACTCCCGATGAGGACTTGGAGTGACCCCCGTGAGGTGGGGCTCTTATTCTGGGGGTGAATGTTCCTTCATGCATGTACTGTGGCTGCCAGCTGGACCCCCCTCAGGTCTTGCTTGATACACTCGGCAGCTCCTTGCTCAGCTGTGTCAGTGTGGAAATGCCTTCCTAGGCACCCAGGAAAACCAGTCTGTTCACGGTATCCCCTGACTTCCCACAAAACCAGCCCCAATCCGGCTTGTATCCTATGAGGCATTAGAATAGTGCTTCTCAACCTTCCCAATGCCGTGGCCCTTTCATACAGTTCCTCATGTTGTGGTGACCAGAACATTATTTTCATTGCTACTTCATAACTGTATTTTTGCTAGTGTTATGAATCATAATGTAAATCTCTGATATGCAGGATGTATTTTCATCGTTACAAACTGAACATCATTAAAGCATAGTGATTCATCACAAAACAATATGTAATTATGTATAGTGAAATATTTATTTCTAATGGCAAATAAATGCAATTTTGTCTTGAAGCATGGTGTAGCACGGGTAACAGTCTTCACGCCGGGTACTCATATGTGGGCATATCTGCATATGGGCGAGCCCACCTGGAGACGGATAGAGGAGCAGTGTCTCAGTTCCTAAGATGGTCTTAGATGACCCCTGTGAAAGGGTCGTTTGAGCCCCAAAGGGGTCGCGACCCACAAGTATGCATTGGAGGTAGCCTTCTTGCTTTCTGTGAGGGAAACCTTGGTGGGACAGTTGGAGTCCATGGTGGACTGCTAACCAGTAGAATCAGCAGTTCAAAACCACCAGGAGAATGATGAGGTAAAGAAAGTTAAAAGAAAGAATTTTTGCTCCCATTAAAAAAAAAATTTTTACTCTCAAAAAAAAAACGTTTACCGTCTCAGAAGCTCCCAGGGGCCGTTCCACCCTCTCCTTACAGGGTCACTATGAGTTGGAATTGACAAGATGGCAGTGGGTTTGAGTTTGAGTTTTGAGTATGGGGAAGACCCAGGCTCAGTTCCTTATGCCAACCAGTCTCTGATGCGGGCACCACCTGGCTGTTGGCACATGCCCACGTGCTGCTGTGAAGCCGATGAGGCTTCAGCAGCGCTTCCAGACCAAGGCAGATCAGGAAGAAGAGCCTAGCGACCTACTTTTGACACTCAGCAAATGAAAGAAAGCCCCTCGGGTCACCAGTCTGGCCGACAGTTGATCATGGGGTTGGCACGGGGCAGGGCAGTATTTCATTACGTGGAGCTTGGACAGGCTTGAATTGGGAGCAGCTAACAATAACTCAAACTCAACCAAACTCACTGCCATCTCATTTACTCCAATTCATAGCGACCCTATGGGATAGGGTAGACCACCCCTGGTGGTTTCTCAGTCTCTATGGGAGTAGAAAGCCAACCTTTTCTCCCTTGGAAGGGCTGGGGGTTTTGAACTATTAATCTTGTGGTTTGTAGCCCAACTTGTAACCGCCATACCACCCAGGCTCTTTGCATCACAAAAACTCAAAACTGTCATCGAGCCAATTCTGACTCGTGGTGACCCCATGGCAGGATAGAGCTGCCCCATAGGTTTCTGAGACTGTCACTCTACAGCAGTGGGTCGAGACCCCTTTGGGAGTCAAACGACCCTTTCACAGGGGTCGCCTGATTCATAACAGTAGCAAAATGACAGTTAAGAAGTAGCAAAGAAACTAGTTTTATGGCCAGGGGTCACCACAGCAGGAGGAACTGGGTGACAGGGTCGCTGCAGGAGGAAGGTGGAGAACCACTGCTCTACCGACACAGAAAGCCTTGTCTTTCGCAGAGCAGCTGGTGGTTCAACAGCTGACTGGACGGTTCCCAGCCAGAGAGGAACCCCTATGGCCGAGGGCTGCTCACAGCAACACCCTGGGTATGGGATGCCTATGGGACGTTCCCCAAAGGCTCAGAATTTGCAGGGAACGCCTGCCCAGGCTGGCCACTGGCTCTCAAGGGCCCTCTAAGAGGAATGTGGCCAGCCAGGGCCAGCAGGGTGGCAAAGCAAGGGCAGGCCTTCTCGGGGGGAGGAACATCCGCAGACGGTTCTGTTGGCTGTCCACTGCAGCCTTCCCACGGGACAGACTGTCCAAGGCTGCAGCCCGTGGACGCTGTCGGGTCCTACAGGGTAGACTGTAATCACCACTTACACACGCCTGCCAGAAGGAGGAGGGCCACATAGGGTCCTGCTGCCCCTCAACAAGGCCTAGCTCCATTCTGCCCAACAAGATGCCCTGAGAATGAGTTCGAGGTCACACACCTGCCTTTTAGGTGCAAAGCCAACTCCGTCCCCGGATGCCACCTGACCAAGGCTGGTCAACCGATGACACTGGAGCAGGAGGACCAAATCCGGGTTAGAAAAGAGTCATGTTCCCGCGGGCCGCTAGAACTTGCGCGCCTGGAAAGGCAGGAGCGCCTGGTGGGGTGGGGGTGGAGGGCGCTCCCAAGGGGCCTCAGCGCCCAGCCGAACCCGGCGGGTTGCCTTTCTCTGCCGTGTGGGAGCGGCCCGGCCCGGAGCCGGGGCCGAGCCGCAGGCGGGCGCGTGGGAGCCGCTCCGTGCATCTGAGACGGCCCCCTGAGCATGGCCCAGGCGGCCTGCTGGAAGCCGGGCGCCCGGGCCCCTTTGTTCCTGAGAAAGCATTGAAAAAGCCCCTTCCTCAGAGCCCGTGCAAGGCTAAGGGACAAAGGCTGGTGTCACAGTGGCCAGAGCGGAACGCCCCCTTTCAAGGGAGGCCTTCGCAGTCGCGGGGCGCGGGCTCCGAGGCGCGCGCAGCCTTCAGGAGCTCAAGAGGCCAACGTTAAAACCACCGCAAAGATTCCAATTTTTTTTTTTTTAAACTCTGGCCTTGCAGGAAAGGCCCCCATCGCCGCGGCCACGTGTGTCTTCGCGAGGTGGGTGGTGGCGGTTTCCCAGTCCCCTGCTGGGTGCGCGCGGGAGGAGGCGCACAGGCCAAGGTGGGTCCCATGGCTGCGCTTCCTGAGTGCCACTTGGGCACATTCCTAGTCTTTGCAATTGTTAGGAACCAAGAGAACTTTTTGCCTTCCATCCTTTCTCCTCCCCCTGTCCCCACCCCATCCCCCCTTTTTTTCCCCTCCCAGGCTTGGAATGATCTACTTAAGCAGTTCAAAAGGCATTCCAACCCCATGACAAAAACAGAAACCGTAATGTCGACGCCCCGCAGCTCCTTCACGGGGAGAGAGATTCAGGTAATAAATCATAATGAATGAAAAATTCAAAGAGCATGAAAAAAAAAGTTTAATGGTGTACCTTATGTTTTGAGTGACACTAACAATTCCGTTTCTTCACATTCCTGAAAGGAGCCCTCTCAGATACGGAGCTGACAGTGGTGAATTCTATTCCTGAAGAAAATGGATGGAGAAGGGTCTTTCTAATTCCCTCAACTTTCTAAAATTCCTCAAGTTAATCACTGAACAAAGCCTGAAGGGCGATTAATATACAGAAGGTGGGAAAAACAAAACAAACTACCACTATGGCAAACCCTCCGTCGGTCAGACCGTGTGTCCATCCATCTAATCTATTCTGTTCTCAGCGTTTCTGTTGGCACACACCCTCCATCTGCTCCCAGAGCAGGGCTATAGACGCATACGCACATTGGCTCATCCAAGACAGCCTCGAATCAGCGTGTGCCAGAGTGCCTGAAAATGGTTGATCAAAAACACTCTCAATGACGTGTTATCCAACAGGAGACACCAAACTGGACAAGAATGAAAGATTAAAAAAAAAAAAAAAAAGAACGAAAGATTCAGGGAAATATTTCGCCAAGAGAACAGACTATTCAAAACTTCCAACCTGACTTGGAACAAAACCCTCCCGCCCTTTCATCTCTAAATGTGCGGCAATTTACACCCAGGCTGGAGGATAGAAGCGATTCTTACTAAGTAATTGTTTCCAGTAGGGTCATTTCTTAGGTTCCCAAATTATGACTCCAGCATGCCATATTTCACAGGTATTTTTCACTGCTCCCTGGTCCTGATGGTCTGAGAGTATTTAAAGCTGCCCAGAGAGGAGCCAGGGAAATGGCGACTGGAGGGGTCCCTCCAGAAAGCGTGGGCAGCAGGGACAATGGGCCAATTACCAGCAAAAGCCTGTGGTCTCCCTTGGAGAGGTTAAGGAGGAGAGCACACCCCCTTTTGAACTCACCGTGTCATCAGTCCTGGGCCTTAATCAAGTTATCATATCACCCCGGGGTCTCTGAGGCACCAGCCTTCCATTTGAATGAGGACAAAAATTTGCAGACAAATTTCTAGCAGCAGGAAGTTGGTGCTCTCCTGCAAGGCTGGATGAAAAGCACCTGTAACCTTGTCGGCCTCCCTCCCACTCCTGCTGGGAGCTGCTTCAGGCAGCGGCTTGCTGGATTCAGAGCCTGCCTGTCAGCAGGAGCAGGGGCGGGGAGGATGCAGTTATGTGTTTCAGCTGAACAGCCATGCTTGGCTGCAGCTGGAAGGGCACAGTGTGACCAGCTGCCCATGAATAGATAGGTGGACACTGGGAAGGAACCCAAAAGAACGAGGTGCTTGGCCAAAGGAGAGGCGGCTTCAGCCAAAGATGCAGGCCAAGGTCCATTTATGCTATTTATTGTTTATTCTGAACTAACTTAAAAAAAAGTCAGCTGACCAGCATCCCTGAGGAAGCCCTCTACCCGTTCCTCTCATACTAGGGACTCAGCAAGGACAATCACTCAAGTTGCTCCCCACCCCAAACATCCACAGACTAACGAGAGTTTAACCGGCTCAAACGTCATGATTAATAAGACAATGTTTGTGGAAATAGGAATGATTTGGTACCTGGTAGCACATGACTTTGTAAATGCCAACCGATCAGAATTGTTTTCATTGTAAGTTCATGACTTCCCTGTGCTTAAACTCCGTGAAAATTTCCTCTCACCAGAGTTCGTTCCTTATCGGAGTACTGCCCGATCTAGGTCGATATTCCTTCAATAAAACTCAGCTTCAATTTTAGCTGAAACTCCATTTCCAGTAACTACTTTGAGAAAGTTTTTCTTATATAAATTGGTCTATTTGTCAAGTGCACAGTAAAAAGGATGAATTGCTTATTTTTGATTGGTATAACAATGTTTAAAGAGGTCAATTATTCTAAATTCCTTCTCTAAAGGATCCTAAGAAGCAGGCAGACGGTACTGAAATTGTATTTCTTCAAAATACTTCAATTAGTTTAATGATAAAGAAGCACTTACAAATTTAGTAGTCCTAGAATACCTAGGAATTAATAAAGTGATATTTTTTCTAATAACGGTTTATAATGCTCAGTGCTTTGTCAACCTCAAAAGCAGTATTTTAAGAAGCAAAGTGCTTCTAAGGAACTTGTTGTTAGACACTATCAAGTGCACATTGATTCTATGCACAACAGCCTGGAACCCCGACAACTCTGCACCGTCCTCACAATTGTTACCATCTTTGAGCTTGTGGTTCCAGCCAATGTGTTAGCCTATCATCCACGGTCTGCCCCCCTCCCTTTTTTTTTTTTTTTCTGACCATCTACTTTACCAAAAATGATGTCCGTTCCCAGGGACTGGTCCTTCTTGTACCATGTCACCATCCTCCCTTCTTAGGAGCATTTTGGCTGTACTTCTCTGGTCTTCCTTATTCATTGGCCAGCTTTCATGGTGTGGGATGCAGAAAGGTTTTTCCCCAGGTTGTCTGCTGCTGGCTAGCACATGGTGGGCAGTCAGCTACTTAGAAGTTCTCTCCTTGAGGGCATCAGACACTTGTCTGTCCCACTGTAGGTGGGGCCCACACCCTGCTGATAAGGAGAGTGGAATGTTTTCCTGAAAGAGAGCCCAGAGACAAGGTCGAGCTTACTCAAGGATGACTAAAGTTGAACTGGCATCTTGAATCTAGGATCCGCCCATCTTGTCACATGAATACCCCTAGCTCATCCCCTTCCTGTGATGTATATGCCTATTGTACAGCCCCTTCCTTACGTATGTGGTTACCTATAATCAGGGGGCTTGCACACCCCTAAGTATATATAAGCCTTGGTTAGAAATATATTTGTCTCTTCCCACTCTCTGCACGAACCTGGCTACTGAGATTATGGCCGTCCTGGAGGTGAGAGCATATTACCATAAAATGTGTCTGACTCCTTTATCTTATCTTTTCTTCTATTCTCCGTAACTTTATTATGATCTTTATATATTATCACTGTCCAATTGTGCCTATGGACACCCCCCCCAACCCTGCTCAATATTAGAGGCTGGTTTACTTTAACACACATGCATATAAGATACCAAACTCATGACCACTGAATCATTTCAGATCCATAGTGTGATAGGTAGGTTTATTGTGCCAACCTGGCTAATAGGAACATGTGAGATTAATAAGGTCGCAGTTTGATTGGAGGGCAAAGAGATAAATGGCTTGGCAATCCCCACCTGTCTCTCTCTTGTTCTCTGGTGATCACAGCAGTGTGCAGCTGCTAGTTCTCTACCTCAACTTGTGAGCTACATTACCTGTGGACACTCAACCAGTGGATCGTGTCGCTAGAGCTTGAAGTTCCTTGGAGACCTGCTTCACCACACTGCTGTTGTATACATCACTTGAGCTTGGGACTGTTGGATCCTGTCATCTGGCTGACTGTTGGTGACCTGCCTTGCTGTTTGCTGCCTGTGGCTGAACTGCCTGCATTGCTCTACGAAAGACTCAGCTATCTGCTTCTTTGACCTTAGACCCAGCAGCCCTGGTGAGTTGAAAGACTTCTAGTATATTAACTGTTCCACGGAAGTGAGTTGAACTGAGCCCTCTGTAATGCTGTCTGGACTAATTAGCTGTTATAGTCCTTTGTGCTATATCTATCTATCTATCTATCTATCTATCTATCCATCCATCTATCTATCTAAAATTATAAGTGTCCTGATTTTGTTTCGCTAGAGAACCCTGTCTACCACACATAGTGACCCTAAATGGGACAGAATAGATCTGCTCCCCAGGGCTTCCAAGATTGTAAATCTTTACAGGAGCAGACAGCTTCATATTCTCCCCATTGATTTGAACTGCTGACCTTGCAGTTAGCAGTCCAACATGTAACCCACTATGTTACCAGTGTTGTCAATGTAGTTGAAGGGGAAAGCAATATACAATAAGAAGGATGTTGGTAAAAATGATGGATGCAGGGAGATGCCCTGGAAGATTTGTAAGAGTTAAAGCTAAATACCATTATACACATAATCCAGCCAATATGGTGATCAAGGAGTTGATGCATGGAGAGCCACACATGCTGGGAGGGAGCGTGGGAGTATACACATGAATATTTAAAAATTTGACAAAGGATATTTGTGTATATATCCTACTTTGGCTACAAATATATACATGAATATAGTGGAAGATACAGAGGGCAAAGTTATGAATATTTCTTAGACATAAATGGACACCGTGAGGGAATGGGTTTCTGGGTGGAGGGGCTCAGGATCACAGTCCTGGGAACAACAAGTTTCATTGGTATGACGTAGTTCACAAAGACACTGTCCTACATTCTACTTTGGTGAGCAGGGACTGGGGTCTTAAAAAGTTTGTGATGAACAAACTTTTGATGCAACTTTTGCTCTTTCCCTGGCTAGAGGAAAGAGGAGCAATGAAAAGAAAAAGACAGACGAAAACAATCAGTCCAAATGGGCTAGTAGACCACATGGACTTCAGTCTCTACAACCCTTTGACTAGATGGTGCCCCACTACCACTAACTGCTCTAAACTGGATCATAGTAGAGGTCTTGAATAGAGGGTGAGAAAAATGTGGAACAAAACTCAAAATGAAAATAGAATCCAGGTTTATTGGTCAGCTAGATCGTGGTAGGGCCCTGAAGACAATGGGCTTATTCAGCCAGCAGATCTGGAACTGAACAGCATGGCTAAGTTGTCAGCTCCCAAATAGAAAGATTTATACGGAAACAATGGCACAAGGGAAGCACAAATACCTATGAATAATCAAGCTTTGAAGACACAAAGGGCAGCATTTGTTGCTGTTGTGGTTGTTAGATGCGGTCAACTTGGTTCTGACTCTTGGTGCCCCCATGCACAACAGAAAAAGACACTGCCCAGTCCTGGCCGTCCTCCTAATTATTCTATGTTTAAGCCCATTGTTGCAGCCATTGTGGCAATCCATCTTGTCCAGAGCATTTACTTAAGGGGAAACTCAGAAGGGTTTAGAAAGAAAGAGGAATGGAAACAGGAAACACACAGAAGAAATAGGACAAAAGAGGTCCATTGAGGGAAATGCAACGAGGGAGATGAAACAAAATTGAATGAATGGTTGAATATACACTTGATCTGCTCTGTACACGCTCACACAATTCTCAATCAAAAGTCTGTTTATTAAAGGAGAGAGAGGAAAAAAGATAATAGAACTGTTCTATGGACTTTTTGAAGCTCACTTGTATCATGAGTTATTTAATATTTTGTTTTTTATTAGAATGTATTACAGACTAATTCATAATGCTGACCTTCAGAGTTATATGCTTATCAGTGAAATAAATTTAGAAGAACAAGTGAAAATATGCTGTAGCCAATTATATCCTAGAATAACTACTGTATCTGATTAACATGTTAAGAAACCTCTACTATGAGAATAAACAGATTTTATGAATTGTAAAAAAATTTATAAAATTTACAAATAAGAAATGAAATGGTTGTTGTTATAACAGAATCAAATGAGATAAAAATAATCGCAAAAAATATAATCACAGTATTGTGAAAAATTATATCCCCACAAATTTGAAAATCTAAATGAAATGGATAAATTTCTAGAAATGCATTATTTACCTAAATTACCACAGAATGAGGTAGAAAATCTCAGTAAGCCTATAATAGAAGAAAACTTGAATCTAGTCATGAAGAAAAACTCCCAACAACAAAAAGTCTAGTCCAGATGGTTTCACTGAGGAATTCTATCAAATATTTAGAGAAGAGTTGATACCAATTTTATATAAACTATTCCATGACATACAAATGGGCAATATACTGCCAAAACTCATTCAATGAAGCAACTATAACTGATACCTAAACCAGGCAAGGACATCACCAGAATTGAAAATTACAGACCAAAATCTCTAATGAATATAGATGCCAAGATCTTCAATAAAATACTAGCCAACAAAATTAAATTCAGCATAAAACAACAACAACAAAACATCACAATCAATGGAATTCATACTAAATATACAAGGATGGTTTAAGATTAGAAAAACAATGAAGGTAATTCATCACATAAAACAAAGGAGAACCATATGATTATGTCAATCAACGCAGAAAAGGCATGTCATAAAACCCAACATCCATTCCTGATAAAAATACTCAACAAAATAGGTAAAGAAGGGAAATTTCTCAACATAATAAAAACCATATATGTGAAACCAGTAGTCTCTATCTCATTTAATGGAGAAAAATTGAAATAATTTCCACTTTGAACGGGAACTTGACAAGGTTGCTCTTTATCACTCCTTGAATTTAATATAGTTCTGGGGGTTTTAGCTAGAGCCATGATACATAAAAAAGAAATTTAAAGTATCCACATAGACATAGAAGAAATAAAAATCTCTATTTGCAGCCAATATATTATTCCTATAGATAGAAAACGCCAAAGATTCTACATCTCCTCCTACATCTCACAAAACAGATGCAATGATGCCGACTGCAGGAGGAAAGCCGAATCAGTGAACATGTAAGCATCTCAGTGCTGGCAGGGG
>NW_022103914.1:8493370-8501303 GCF_000313985.2 Echinops telfairi
GAATCGACTCAGAGGCAGTGAGTTTGATTGTAATGTGGGTGCAGCTGCTCTTCTTTTTCTAATTTCAAAGGCAGAAACTTAGGTGGTAGTCTAGCTGTTTTCCCCCTCCTCTAATGTAAGCATTTAAAGCTATATGTTTCCTTCTAAGCACCAATTTAGTGCCTGCCACATGTTTTGATATGTTCTACTTTAATTTTTACTGTTGACATTGACACCCATTCCTTATTTATCAACATGGTTAGTTTCCAAGATCAGATAATAATATGAAAATTGGCATTATGTGAAAATGGAAGCTTATTCTTTTTACTGTTTCAGACCATCTGTGGTGGCGAAGGTTGTGGGTCAATTTGCCTAGGCCATGGTTCTCTGATCTGATGGTTCTAACATAGTCATCCCCTGTACTGAGATCGGGTTTAATGTAACCACCTTCCTGATGAGATCTGCTATGAACAGTCAGTTGAAAGGAAGTTTCTTTGTAGGTGTGACCTGAATTGAATATATGAGGAGTCTTCAAAAAGTTCATGGAAAAACCCCATTATCTTCTCATTCCATTTTCCCCCATGAGCTTTTAGAAGTACCTTCATTTATGGACATTCTGGCACATGCCAGTAACTTTTTGCTTAATCTGGATCCTTCATCTGCCTTGTCGTTATCTGACATCTGGTTTTTGGACTTAATGCAACAGCCTGCCTTCTGACCCGCTGATCTTGTGTTTGTCGGTCCTTGTAGCTACAAGAGTCAGGAGAAATTTCCAGCCTGACATCTTACCCACACATTTGTGAATTGCCTGCCTCTACAAATATGGACCTGTTCCAGTTGGTTGGCTAGGTAACTGTCTTCCAAATTTCCTGGCATAGACAAGTGAGTGTTTCCAGTGCTTCATCAACTTGTTGGGACATTTCAATTGATATTCCATCAATTCCTGAAGCCTTGTTTTTGGCTAATGCTTTAAATGCAGCTTGAAGTTCTTTTTTAAATACCATTGGGTTTTGCTCATATGCCACCTCTTGAAATGGTTGATTGTTAACTAGTTCTTATTGGTACAGTGATGCTGTGTATTCCTTCCATCTCCTTTTGATGATTCCTGGATCATTCGATATTTTGCTCATAGAACCTTTCAATGTTGCAACTGGAGGTTTGCTTTTTTTTTTTCTGGAATTATTTCAGTTTAAGATATGCTGAGCACGTTCTTCCTTTTAGGGTTTCTAATTCGAGGTCTTTGCACATTTCCTTATAATATTTTATCTGCCTGAGCTACCCTTTGAAATTTTCTATTCAGTTCTTTGACTTCACCATTTGAGTTAGTTAGTTTATTGTCACCACCTGGTTAAGTTTACGATAATCCACTGTCATTCTCCAGGATCCATCTGTCTTCTTTGCAGGCCAAATAGGTGAGTTAAACAGGAATGTGGTAGGAATCACCACCCCTGCATCTTTCAAGTCTTTGATGGTGGCACTGATCTCTGCAATCCCTCCAGGAATGAGGTACTGCTTTTGGTTTACTATTTTCCTAGGCAATGGAAGTTCTAATGGTGTCCACTTGGCCTTTCCTACCATGGTAGCCCTTATTCCACATTTTCTGGTACCTTGGGAGTGGGGTACTGGAGAAAAAAATCATAAGATGGAGAGTAGATGTTTGTTTGACCTCTTCCTCGTGGTAGTTTTTCTTGTGTAGTCAGAGGTCAGATAAAAGCCACACTTAACTTGGTTGTTTTCTGGGAAAAATATGGGAAATAGGAAAAATAGAAAGTTTGTAAGCCCACTTGCTTTCAGCCACTAAAATTTGATCTTTAGATGGGTTTAGGCCATGCCTGCAAAGAAAGGTACTCAGGAACCAATGGTCTTTGTCAGAAGCTGGAAAAAATCTGGAACCATGAAGAAAACTCCCCTCTAGGACTGATTGTTAAAGGGAGCCTGAGAGCAGGCTAAAATGCTTGCTAGGTGACCACCTGGATCTACTTGTTGAGTGGAAGATGGAGAAATGCAGCAATAAAAAGATGGGTTGAGTTTGGCCACTGACACCTGTGGACTTGGTTTACAGGAAAAAGGAGACAATGAGAGTCAGTTGACTGGTCTAAAGTTCACAAACTAGCATGAGGGTGCTAGGCTTGTTCAGTTGGTGAGAGCCCATGGTCTAAAGGCAAGGCGACCAATGGGCACCCTGTGGAGGCTGAGTGAGGCAGCCCACATTGAGTTGGCCAGAGCCTGACCAGATGGAGATTTTTGAGCCTGTGAACTTATGCATATTGTTGCTGACTTTATGGGTGGCCTGTCCGGATTTGACTTTGCTTATGGATGCAGACTTCACAAGGGTCCAATGGGAATAAAGACTCTTCATGTTGAAAAATATGATTGTCTCCTCAGAGCAATGGGTTGATATAAGTGGGCAGTATATAAGTTGGATACCCCAAATTGGGGGATAAAGGCATGAAGTGGTTGGCTTACAGACTTTCATAGGTGGGGGGACATATTCACAGGATTAAGGTGTAGGTGTTACTTAATTGCAATTGTAAGGCTAAAGAATTACAGGTGCCAAGTTGGCAAGGGGTGGGTTGAGTTAGTTAAAGTTTATTGTGCCAACCTGGCCGATAAACACATGTGGGGTTCATTGAAGGGTAGAGGGATAAATGGCTTGGTGAGCCTTGCCTTTTGAGTTCTCGGGTCTCTTGCTTTCTGATAGTTGGACCAGGGTGCAGCTGCCTTAGCCAGTTCCCTGCTTCAGTTGACAAGGCTCACTTCCTGCAAGACATCCCTTAGGAAAAGTCACATGGACCTACCCTGATGCAGCACTGGGTGCTGGAGCACCCGTGTAGAGACCCCTGCCAGTGCTGGGATGCTTACATGTTCACTGATTTGGCTTTCCTCCTGCGGTCGGCGTCATAGTGTGTGTTTTGTGAGATGGAGGAGGACTTTGTGGATTGGTGTTGGGCATATGGGTGAATGTTGGACTTGTGGGCTTGGGCAGCACTGGGTTGGGATGTTTTCTTGATGTGCACTTAACCTTTATATAAAGCTCTCGCTTATACATGCGTTTCTGAGGATTTGTTTCTCTGAAGCACCCAGACTAACGCACCATTTCTCCCATTTGCCTTCCCTATTCCATGATCGAGACACGTGTCAGAGTCTCTGACATCCACCTTGTTCTTTCCTTTCTTTCTTCCTTCCTTGTCAATGAGCTTTTGCTTTCTTCATGCATTTATCCCCCTCCTTTGGTAGGAAAACCCGATTTTATTTATTTATTTTTCAATACTTTTATTGGCATAGAATTCACATTTCACACAATTTAAACCGGTTGTGCAGTCACCACCATCATCACATCCAGAAAAGTTTCTTCTTGAACTCATTGTCCCCATCTCCCCGAGCCTCCCTTATCAATAAAGTTACCGTCGCTATAGACCTACTTATCCTAGATTTCACATACAGGAGACCATGCAAAATACAAACAGGAAATAAACAAAAAGCCCAACAGCAATGACTAGACAAAACTTAGAAAAACCTCGTTCAAAAAGACAGCAGAAACTATTAAAAACGAAAACATCTTAAAATGGGTTAAAAGTGAGATCAAACGATAAATTATTACACTTAACCATATCTGCCATAATCAACTGAACTTGCTCTGTGTGTGATAGCAAGTCTATTTACGTCCTGCCACTAGGGTTAGAGGGGAATTACCAGAGGCTCAATCCAGGGAATCAGGGTTGAGAGAGAGAGAGAGAGAGTATATCTCTTTCCTCCAAGGAGGAAATCCAGGAGTTCCCAGAATCCTCAGGAGAAGGCCATGCCCACACAGAGGTCACATTGGCTATGACCCGATTGACAGACTAGACTCCACCGCTTCACTCTTAATCCTTCCTCATTTTTTTTCTTTACCTCTTCTAAGTCATCAAATTGCTGTCCTTTCATGTCCCTCTTCATTCATGGAAACAAAAGAGTTGCATGGAGTGAGGTCACGTGAGTAAGGTGAGTGGGGTAAAAGAGGTATTCTGTATTTTATCTAAAACTGGTGCACTGAGTTGGCCGAGTGAGCAGGTGCATTGTCGTGGTGGCAAAACCTGTCCCCCATCTGGCACAAATCATGCCTTTTTGGTCACACATGGTTACACAGTCTTTTCAGAACCTCGAAACAGAAAGCTTAATTAACAGTCTGACCTGGTGGGATGAACTCCAAATGTACTATTCCCCTCACATCAAAAAAATAAATGAGCATCGGTTTGGGTGGTGTGTGTGTGTGGGGGGGGTACCTGTCATGTAACACCCATATCTTTAGTGATTTCTTCATTAAGGCCAGTGTCAAGCAAGTCATGTCATAAGAACTAATTGTTCTTAGATTGGGGTTAGAATTAAGTGCAAGCCCAAACCTTTCATATATCTACAGTTCATATATATGAACTACATATATATATATATATATACAGTTCCCTTATCAATATTGATAAGGGAATATATATGTCTTTGGTTCACTTTAGTGATCTCATTGTCATTTTATGATAGAGAACATTAATGAATGGTATTCTTAATGTCATCCCACAGCTCATCAGATCATCGTCATTAGTGTTTAAAGCATTAAATCTTTCTTGAAACTCAGGTGGGATATCCTCAAGATTGCAGTTCCTTCAACTTCAGCCTGAATTACATATAAGCAATTAGTGGTCTGGTCCATAGTCAACCGCTGGCCTGGTTTCAGCTGCTGATATTGAGCTTCTCCACTGCCTCTTCCCACAGATGTAGTTGATTTGATTTCTGTTTATTCTATCTAGAGAAGTCCACATGGATAGTCTCCTTTTGTGTGGTTTAGAAAAGGTATTTGTGATGATTTGGTCTTGCAAAATTCTACCATGCAATCTTCAGCATTGTTTCTATCAACAAGACCATATTTTCCAACTACTATTAATTACTTTCTCTTTGTTTCCAACTTTTGCAGCACAATCACTAATAATTATCAGTGCATCTTTATCAATTTCACACTGAAGATGTTAGTAGAATTATTCAATTTATGCATCACTAGCTTTAGTAGTTGATGCATAAATTGGAATTTTAGTTTTATTGATTGGATTTCTTGTATGCATAGAGACATTCTCCTGCCACGGGCAGCACTGTAGTTCAAGATCACCCGACAACAATTGCAGCAGTATATCCAAGTGGAGTTGCTAGAAGTTCAGTCTGGATTCAGAAGTCATGAAGCAAGGGATATCATTCCTGATATCAGATGGATCATGGCTGAAAGCAGAGAATACCCAAAAAGATGTTTACTGGCGTTTCCTTGACTATGCAAAGGTACTCAATTGTGTAGATCATAACAAATTATGGGCATCCTTGAGAAAAATGAGAATTCCAGAACACTTCATTGTGCTTATGTGACATGCGTATATGGGTCAAGAGGCAGTTGTGGGAACAGAACCAGGGAATACTGCATGATTTAAAATCAGGAAAAATGTGTGCTTGTCAAATTTAATTGAGGACAGTGTACTTGTCAAATTTAATTGAGGATACTGGATTAGATGAAGAAGAGTGTGGCATCAGGATTGGAGGAAGGCTTATGAACAACCTGCAATATGCAAATGACAGCAAGGATATGCCCTTGCTTGCTGACAGTGAGGCCTTGAAGCACCTGCTAATGAAGATCGAGGAGTGCAGCCCTCAGTGTGGATGACAGCTCACTGTAAGGAAGACCCAGACCCTCACAACTGGACCGATAGGAAACATCACGATACACGGAGAAGAGAGTGAAGTTGTCAAGGATTCGGTCTTGCTTGGATCCATAATCAATGCTCATGGAAGCAGCTGTCCAGAGATCAAAAGACATATTCTATTAAGTAAATGTGCTGCACAACACCTGTTTAGAGTAGAGCAAGGATGTTCCGGTAGGACTAAGGTGAGCCTGAGCCAAGTCATGGTATTTCTATGACTTCATACGCACGTGAAAGCTGGACCCCGAATAAGGAAGACTGAAGAAGAATCGATGTGTTTACATTGTTGTGCTGGAGAAGGATGCCAAAAGTACCAGGGACTGCTAGAAAGAACCAATCTGTTCTGGAAGCAGAGCTGCCAGAGTGCTCCTTAGGAGCAAGGATGATCAGACTTTGTCTCCCGTACTTTGGACAGGTAGTCAAGAGAGACCAGTCCCTGGAGGAAGACATATTTTGGTCGAGGCCGCTAAGGAGAGGAAGACCCTCAAGGAGTTAGATCGACACCGTGGCTGCAACAATGGATCAAGCATGGGGACAATTGTGAAGATGGCGCGGGACTGCACAGTGCTTGCTTCTGTTGTGCATAGGGCCACTATGGGTAGGAACCGATGGCACCTACGACAACATATAATGTATATAACATGTGTGTATGCACACATATATGTGCAGATGCACACATATACACATATACACACACACATAGATATACAAACATTTAACTCATTTTATTTTTTCAAAGAACCTGACCTAAACCAAAAAATGCCAATTCATTGTCCTGGAGTCTATTTGGACTCATAGTGACCCTATGTGACCCTACAGGACAGAGCAGAAGTGTTCTGTGGGTTTCTGAGATCTTAACTTTTTAAGGGAGTAGGAAGCCTCATCTTTCTCCCAGAATCTGGTCTAAGTCACCAATTATTAGTCCTTTTTTAAAATTTAGAATCTATGGTCATAGAAACGATAGCAGCTAAGATTTGCTGGTATGTTTCTTATTCTGATGAGCCTAGTGATGTATTATTCTTCTCCCAAGAAGGAGGCTTGGAGGAGACAAAGCTGGAGAAAGCTGGGCTGGAGGGCCCAGGGCTTAACCAAGTCACCTTCCCCCTTGATGGCTCAGTTTCCCTTGCAGAACCACCTCCTGGACCCTGCTTCCAGCCCTATGAGCCCTGTGTCCATGATCCTGAAACCTGCTCTGCCCTCCAGGCCTAGTAAGTCACAGAGGCTCAAGGCTTCCTGGAGGAGCACTAGTAGCCTGGCACTACGCTAGGTCCCACCTAGGCTCCAGGCCCAGCTCTGCTCACTTTGGGATGTCATTACACTTGCATCCATTCCTCCCAAGCACTGTCTTCAATGCCTCTTTATTTCCTCCCTTCTCACCCACCGCCATTTGAAGGTTCAGGACCTTAGATTGAAGAGGAGCTGGGAACCAGAGCAGGATCCCACTGGGTGCTACCTGGAGGCTGTGGCCCAGGAGGAGGCTGACTTCAAGGAGCAGCAGGATGCAGTGCCCTCAAGGAGAGGACGAGAGCTGGGTGGGGTCAGTGCTTTCCAGCTTCCTGAGGTCCTCTGGAAACCTGAGGGAGGGTATGCGCTGCCATATGCCACCAGGCTTGCTGCCTTGTTCATATGCAAACTAGTCAGACACTGTGGTGGTAAATGAGAAAGGAGCTCTGGTGGCTGGTCAGTGGTTCTGAGCTGGGCTGCTAACTGCAAGGTCAGCAGTTTGAAACTGCCAGCTCCTCTGTGGGAGAAAGATGGGCTTTCTACTGCCCTAAAGAGTTATAGTTTTGGAAACTCACAGGAGCAGTTCTACCCTGTCCTGTAGGGTCACTATAAGTCTGCATTGACTCGATAGCAGTGAATTTCTTTTTTAGAGTTTGGTAAATGAGAAATGTTGGATAAGATAGATAATAAATGAGGAGTAAAGGTATACTTAAAGCTCCCTTGTGATTTAGTCTTTAAAATGTGTTTCATCCCAACTACGTGGACACCTGCCCCTCCCCCCAGAAGAATTTATTTCAAAGAAAGGCATTGAATCTGCAGTTCTGGGAGAGGGACATATCTGATCAGAGCACATGGGAGCAGATGAAGGGGGAGGAGGGAAGAGTGGAGTACATCCTGGCCCACCAGGCCTTGAGAACGATGTTGCTGATTAGAGCAGCCATTCCACAGAGAGGACCACATGGCCGGCCCCACTATGAGACATGACGTCCCTCACTGACCCATAGCCCTACAGGGGACAACAC
>NW_022103914.1:8503644-8520119 GCF_000313985.2 Echinops telfairi
ACTCAAGTACTCCCTCAATGCAAGAATACTTTGTTCTATTAAACTGGCATTTTATGATGCTCACATTCCTGACATGATTGCTGAAGACAAATGGGTACATAAGCAAATGTTGTGAAGAAAGCTGATGGTGCCCAGCTATCAAAAGATATGGCATCTGGGGTCTTAAAGGCTTGCAGGTAAACAAGCAGCCATCTAGCTGAGAAGCAACAAAGCCTACATGGAAGAAGCACACCAGCCTGTGTGATCACAAGGTGTTGATGGGATTAGGTATCAGGCATCAAAGAACAAAAAATCATATCATTGTGAATGAGGGGGAATGCAGATTGGGAATCCAAAGCCCATCTTTAGACAACTGGACAGCCCCTTACAAAAGGGTCACGGGGAGGAGATGAGTCAGGGTGCAGTGTAGCAATGATGAAACATACAACTTTCCTCTAGGGCCTAAGTGCTGTCCCCACCCCCCACTATCATAAACCCAATTCTACCTTACAAATCCAGCTATACCAGAGGATGTACACTAGTACGGATAAGAGCTGGAAACACAGGGAATCCAGAACAGATAAACTCCTCAGGACCAGTAATGAGAGTAGTGATACCAGGAGGGGTAGAAAGGGGGAACTAATCACAAGGATCTACATCTAACCTCTTCCCTGGGGGATAGACAACAGAAAAGTGGGTGAAGAGAGACATTGGACAGTATAAGGCATGACAAAATAATAATACTTAATAAATTATCAAGGTTTCATGAGTGAGGTGGGGGAGGGAGGGGAAAAATGGGGAGCCGATACCAAGGGCTCAAGTCGAAAGCAAGTGTCTTGAGAAGGATGATGGCAACACATGTACAAATGTGCTTGACACATGGATGGATGGGTTGTGATAAGAGTTGTCCTAGCCCCCAATAAAATGATTTTAAAAAGAAAAGAATATTTTGCCATCTACTTATAGTTAATATTGCACACAAAAGGGAGAAAAATTACAGCCATGTAATTTCCTATCCTTTCCACTCCTCATGCCTCACATCTACTACATGTCATGAAACACAAGGCAATAATGCAGCTTTGCTTTAAGGAGCCCCAGCTTATAAAGAAATGAAGCGCATACTTAATAAGTGCAAGTAATGGGGAAATTTCAGGAGTATGAAGGACTTGCTGGGCCTGACACAGAGTTGTAAGCCTTTAATTAATGGTTATTAAAGAGTCCTCTTGGCCCTTTCTGCTCAGTGGATAATCTTCCTTCCAGCATCCCGCACTCTGCTGAATTGTCCTTATAAAGCAGGCCGACCATGGCATTTTGGGACAAATTCTGAACATTCGTAATGTTTTCCTTTAATATATTCAAAACTCCTTTTTCCGCTTCCCTTGCTCTGTCCCAGTTCCAGGCTTCAGAGGCACAGAGAATGAGCCCAAGTTCCTTTCCCCAGGACGGTCCTCCAGAGGGCTGGAGTTCATGTCTCAGAGCTCCTTCGTGTCGAAGGGAAGCAGTCCGGCTCCTACAGCCCAGCGTCCGTGGAGAGCAAGGGTCCTCTTTCCCATACGTTTCTGATTGCCTTCCTTGGAACAGGGTCCTGGCCTTCCAGAGCTCTCGTAAGATGGGATGTCCAGAACAACCTCAACACTCCTGGTCAGGCCTGTGCAGACTAGAGGCTGCTATGAGACAGCTTCATGCCATGGGCTCTTCTGCAGTCACGCTGCAAAGTGCTCGTGTTAAGCGGTTGAACCCCGGATCCTTTCCAACTTTCCTTCCACATGTGCACACACCAGCTTTCCAGGGCGGGTCAGGGGGGTTGCTTCTGGGGAAGCTCTATTGTCCTCAGCCCTCCCTATTGCCCTCAGGGCATTCACAGAGGGCTTACCATTGTGTGCCTCCCACCCCTCACCTTTGTCTGTATCTCCGCTCTGTGGCTTTCAGACAAATTTATCTGTTTCAAGTGATGGCTTGTGGCCAAGGCTCGCACGTGTACGCACGCACAAACATATACACACACATACACACAGCCACTGTTGTCGTTAGACACCATCAAGTTGGCTCCTGCTCCCCGCATCATCCTCACAATTACTGTCCTATTTGAGCCCACTGTTGCAGCCACTGTGTCAGTCCACCTGACCACCGTTACTTGTGAGGAGCATTCTGACTGTGCTTTGTCCAAGACGATTTGTTGGCTCTTTGGGCACTGTGTGGTCCTTTCAATATACTTTGCCAGCACCACGATTCAAACACACCGATTCTCCTTCTGTCTTCTTCATTCAATGTCCAACTTTCACGTGTACATGAGGCAATGGAAACTGCCCTGGATTGGGTCTGGTGTACCTGCTCTTCAAAACTTGTACAGCAGATTGACCCAATGCAGTGAATTATTCGATGGCTTGACTGCTGCTTCCATGAGCATCGATTGTGGATCCAAGCAAGACAGACTCCTTGACAACGTCCACGTTTCCTCCATTTATCATGGTATTATGTCCTGGCCGAGTCGTGAAGACTGTGGTTTTCTTTACATTGAGTTGTAATCCTTTACCTTCATCAACAAGTGTTTCAAGTCCTCCTCACTATCAGCAAGCAAGATTGTATCATATGCGTATTGCAGATTGTTAATAAGCCTTCCTCTAATCCTGATGTGTAGTCTTCTTCATATAGTTCAGAGTTTTGTCTTAGCTGCTCAGCATACATATTGAACACGTACGATGAAGAGCTACACTCCTGAAGCAAACCTCTCCTGATTTTCAACCGTGCAGTGTTCCCTTGTTCTGTTGAATGACTGTCTCTTGATCCACATACAAATTTTGCATGAACATAATGAAGTGTTCTGAAATTCCCATTTCTTTTCATGCGATTCAGAGTTTGTTGCGATCCACACAGTGAAATGTCTTTGCATAGCCAATAACACACAGTTATTAGGGGACAAAATTAATATTGCATGGAACCTTCTTTCTGGCCAAGTACTCTCTACTTCACCTTGAAAGACCTACAGAGCAGCCCACAAGCAGAACAAATCAGGATCTTACCATGTGACCGATGAGGAAACTGAGATTCCAGGGCTGGTCACAGAGGGGAGGCTAAACCAATGGAACCCACCGTTCATCAGAAGACCCTCTTCAACATCAGAGAGTTCAGGCCCCCATCTGCGTCCATCTCTGAGCCATCCTCTGCATGGCAAGTTGTTTTCTCAAGGCATCTTCGGATACAGAAGATCTAAACTAAACACCCCCTCACCTCTCTCCACCCCTGGACCCAAGCAGTGGGGTGGGCAGACACCTGTGCATAGTAATGAGGGAGAAGGGGGCTCTCGGCTGCTTCCCCAGAAATTGCTTCTAGGATCATTTGCCTGCAGTCCCAAACAAAAGCTCAGGTATGGAAGCTTGGCTTGGCCCTGACCTTTCACATCCCCAAAGCCAAGCTGCAGGAGGGGAGGGGGCTGTGCACAAAAGGGCCCAAGGAGTGACCGGCCGGCCTCAGCTCCCTGCTGTTCTCCACAATGGGGCCTGAGGCCCGGCTGCCTCTGGAGGCTGGAGAAAGGGCCCAGTAATGACGGCTCAGCCACCGCTGCTCTCTTCATAGAGAGGAGAGGAGGGAGGCAGCAAAACTGCCGGGATAATGAAGAAGTAACAGATGAGGAATAAAAGCGCATGGCAGACATGTTAACCCAGGGATGAAAAAAATGTCAACATCTGCGAGGCTTTCTGCACCAGTGACCCAGGGCCCGATGAAAACCCTCCAGCAGCCAGTCACTGGGGGGAGGCAAAAAGGCTACATTTTTCTATGGGGGGCATCGAGGGTTCGGGACGCCTGCCCTTTCCCTTTCCAGCACTGCTGAACCAGGGGCTAATGCTCATCTCGAGCTTCATTAAGGAGCTGGACGGGGCGGGCAGGGAGCTGGGCCCAGCTTTGTCCCAGAGCCTGTGAGGTGGGTGGATTTCGGAGCAGCTAGATGTCTGTCCAGGGGGGCTGCCAGGAAGGAAAGCCTGAGGAATTAGAGAAAATGCTGTTGAACAAGGGTCCTCTTTGACAGGGGCCTTTAGGAAGGACTCGCCTCCAGGAACTGTAATCCTCTTAGCACCGATTTATGGATCTGTGTGTGTGTACAAAACAGGGAAATCGAATCTGAGTGTCCTGGTCGCATTTGCTGAAATACCCTAATGAAAACACAAAGACGCTGCATTCTGGGCTTCACCTTTGATTTTGAAGATGGAGAGTGGCAGATGTTTGCTTATGTGGCTGATTCCAAAACCGAAATGGGGAGTGTGGGCTGGAACGGGGCGGGCGGAGCCATTGTGCCTTCTCTGGGTTCTGCCACCCTCCCTCCGCCTTGTGCCTTTGAGGCTCGGGGCGATGTTCCTTCTTGTGACCACTGTTGGAATGTCTCTGCAGAGGTCTCCAGGAAAGAGCACTCAATTCTGGCCAAGAAATGCAGCCTCTGGAGCAGAGTGGGAAAGGTGGCCGGCAAAGAAGGGGCAACCGACATTATCACTGCTGTGTCCTTGCAAGTTGGGGTGCCTTTCCAGAAAGCTCCAACATGGTCCCCAGCCCTCAACTCCTCACTCCCATGGCACCCAGTGTCAGAGTTGACATATGCACGGCATACCCCACACATGTGTGCACATATACGCCGCTATGCACACACATAAACCACACACACTGCCCCCCCAATAGCACACCCCCACACATGACACCCCACACGTACTTGCACATAGGCATTGCTACACACATAGACACACATAGCCTATACAAACAACACACACTGCTACAAAACACCACACCCCCACACAATACACCTCCACATGTATATACACATATTCACTGCTACACACATATACATAGCCTTCACAAACTACATACTCAACACACACAACATGTACATGCTACTATACACATAGACACTTAAAGGCTACACAAACACACACTGCTACCCACACACACAGCCTTCACAAACAACACACACTGCTATACACACACAACACATCCCCACATGTACTTGCACATATGCACTGCTACACACATACAGGGCCACACACACACACACAGAGCTCACACAAACAGCACACTCCTATACATATAGCTATACAAACATACACACAGATATACATTCCTATACACACAAACATGTATATGTGCCCAGTTACACAACATCTAACACCCACCCCACATATATGCATATACATAACATGTATATACATATTTCCAGTCACACCCACCCACACACATGATCTTGGTACCCAACCACCACACTCCCAGTCTAAATAGGTTTAACCAGCCTGAGGAGCAAACATCATCCTTACCTCTCTCCTGAACACTCAGAATTGTAGGCCGAAGGTTTGAGTTATGATTTGGTTCTAAAATGAAACAAGATGTAAGTAAGGATGAGTTGACTATTTGGAGGTGTGCCAAGGAGGCTTTACCGAAGTTGAAACAGGAAAGCCTAGTTTATTTCTTCTTTGAGATGCGAGGGGCTACTTGAAATGCAGACCTGTTGTTTGCTGTTGGCCTCAGAGAGGGCTCTCCATCGAGGGCAAGGAGCTGAGCTCCCAGCTCTGAGGAGCCTGCAAGGAGAGGCTGGGGACCCTCTGCTGACGGAGGGGTCGCCCAGGCTGCTTGTGCAGTGAGCGAATTTGTTTCTCTCGTAGGAATAAAGTTATTGTTTATGAGTATCCATCAAAGTAGCAGTCAAGAAACCAAGCAATACACTGCACGGGGCAAATCTGCTTCAAAGAGCTCTTGGAAGTGTTAATAAGCAAGGACCAAGGTGAGCTCGACTCACGGTGTGGTATTTCTAAAAATAGCTTTATTGGCATATAGTTCACATAGCATATAACTTAATAGTCCGATTGTATGAAGAAGATTAAGTCATCACCACAATCAAGTTCAGAACACTTTCTTCTTTCTCGTCCTCATCGCTGTTAGCTCCCCATTTCCCCCAACCCCTCCTCCCAGGCCCCTAGGTAATTATTAATCCAGCTATGGTCTGTGTAGAGTCACCTCATGGATTTCATCAACCGAAAATCATACAAAACAGGAAACAAACAACAACAATGGAAAAAGAAATACAACAGAGAGAAACCTTAATGGAAAGAAACCAGAAAAATTTAAAAAACCAAAAGAACTTTAAAATGGGTCAAAGGGGAGCTCAAATGATAAAGTGCTACATTTTCGCCTGACTACATCTGCCAGCGGTGACTTGACAATGCTCTCCTGTGACCGAGGCCCGGGGCTGTTTGAGGTGTTGACCGTCCCCACGGCCGTTGCTCGTCCCAGACCTCAGGGTTGGCTGATGTGGAAGGTTCAGCCCACATACGTGACTCTGCCTTTCGTCCAAACCTACTTCCCCAGAGACGACTTGAGAGCAGGTGTCATTTGCTGGGTCTATTTATTTATTATTGTTTTTATGGGGAAAAGGGAGCCCGGCATGCGTGGGACTTGGCTATTGACCTCTGTGCACAGCCACTCTGTCGGCACTCTCTGCCCAGCTGGCATGGACTGTGTAGCCCACATGGTGCTAGGCCTTCCTCACTTAGCACCTGTCCCTTGTGCCCCAGGTGAGGACTAGGAGCCCACTGGGCCTGGCAACCACCCAGGCCACCTTGTGCTCACCCGGGCTGTCCTCTGCCTTCTGCAGCGTGCACATGGGGTGGGTGTTAGATGTGTGTATCTGGGAACATACATATGTTGTGTGTGTAAGAATGTATATCAGTAGGTGCCTGAGTTCTCCCCCAACCCCAGTTTGCTTATTTCCCCCTGCCCTCACCTGTTTCCACCTCCAGGGACAGGCCAGGGTGTCATTTCATGGGTCCGTTTGGCATTGTGCTAGAAGCCCAGGGACTGGTTTCCTGGGGGAGAAATTGGCTGTCATTGACCAAAACAAACCCTAAGAATTTTGTTGTGATTTGTCATTTAGACTTAGTTCCTAAAAGTGTGCTTCATACACTAAAACAAAAACAAAAAAGATAGAAACCTCGCTGCCACGGAGTTGATTCTGACTCATAGCGGCCCTAGGGGCGTGTGGAAATCCCCATCAAGGATCGTGGGTGTGGGACCTTTGAGGGAGACACTAGTGGGCTGACCGATTCCTCGGGGCTTCCCCAAGTAGAGGAAATTTCGTCGCTGACCTACTTGGAGTTGACACACATCCCTCACTGCGTTGGGACCCTGGGCGGGTAGGAGCAGCCACAGCTGTAAGATCAGGGGCCTGGTGTCTGTGGCCTGGGAAATCCTTTCCAGCTCTGAGGGCCTGCGCTGTTTGCTGCAGGTTCCTGGGCCCTGCCACAGGCAGGACCTGCTCCATTCCCAGGTATGGCTTGCACTCTCAGGGGCTGCAGCTCGGCCCACCCATCCTATAAGTGCAGAGGAAGCCAGGCCCTGGGCCCAGCACAGAAATGAGAGCCCCCTGCAGCACCTGCCCACCCCAGGAATGTGGGGAGGTGGAGGGGAAGGGGCTGCAAACATGCAGCATGCCCTCTAAGCAAGGCGGGGGACAGCAGGCACCACAGTTGTCCCATGACTTTGCAGCTTTGCTTTGAGGCCTGGAAACCAGGACTCTCCGGCAGGCCTCACCCCACCCCCAGTTCCCCATGCCTGTTCCCTGAGAAGGGATAGCAGGAGAGGCACAGGCATCCAAACAAAGCTCCCTCTGTCTGACCCAGGGCAGCAGGCATGAGCCCTAGCCCCAAAGTGGCTCTCCCCACGTGGCAGGTAGGCTCTGCTGGCAGACATTGCCCATGGTGCAGGCTTCCTGCAGCTGGAGGCATGATGGCATCCACTGCTGGCACTTGGGGTCCTGTGAAAAGTTATGGGTCACAGCCGACGGCTAGCCAGCTGCCCAGGCTCCTTGGTTGCCTTGGAAAGCCCTCAGCCCCACTGTGCTCACACAGGCCCTCAGGGAAGGGAACAGGAGCAGAGCCTTGTCCTTGACTTCCCTTTCAGCCCACGGTTGGATCTGACCCTGGGGCCAGCGTTGGGGAGGGGAGGAAGGAGTGGCCATTTCCCATCACCCAAACAAGAACATCCAAAGATGCCAGGGTTCACTGAGGGAGAGGGCTTCAGGCTGTGATGAAAAGAAGCTTCTAGCCCTGACTGGGTGGCCCGGGGTAAATGATGTAATCTCTCTGGGCCTCAATTTCCCTATTTATGAAATACCAGACTGACGCTATGCTAGAGAGGGTTCTCTAGAGAAACAAAATCAGGACACAAATGATTAGATAGACAGATAGACAGATAGACAGATAGACAGATAGACAGACAGACAGACAGACAGACAGACAGACAGACAGATAGATAGATATAGATAGATAGATACAACATAAGAAATAAACAGCTAATTAGTCTATAAGGCAGTACAAATGGCTCAGTGCAACTCACTTCCATGAGACCGCTAATACACTGGCAGTCCTTCAAGTCTTGAGGGCCACTGGGTACAAGTCAAGGAAGCAGACAGCTGAGTCCTCTTTAGAGCAATTCAGACTATCCGGCCACAGGCTGCGAACAGCAAAGCAGATCACCAACAGTCAGCCAGATGACAGGGTCCAACGGTCCCCAGCTCAAAGGTGGTGAAGCAGGTCTTGAAGGGACCTCAAACTACAGTGACACAGTTCATGGGTTGGGTGGCCCACAGGTAGTGTAGCTCATAAGTTGAGGCAGAGAACCAGCTAAGGCAGCCAGCCGCACACTGGTCCGATCTCAAAGAGCAAGAGACAAGAAAGTCTCGGCTCGCCAAGCCATTTATCTCTCTGCCCTTCAATTAATCCCACATGTGTTCATTGGCCAGGTTGGCACAATAAACCTACCTATCACAGACACCTAGGACCTGTCCCAGTCATTGTGATCTACTTTTAAATGTCTGTTCTTTAGCTTTCCAGTTCCAAGAAGGCTCTGTTTGGGTAGGGGCTGCAGAGGAGTCAGAGAGGGGGCCCTGCATGACAGGCAGCTCAGGGAGGTATTTCCCAAGATCAAAGTGTTACTGACCCCATTCCAAAACTGAGGTCATAGCCCCAGGGCAGCTAAGCTGGAGTGCAGTTGGTCCCACATTGTATTGTTCTTTCCATAGACCCACCCTTGCCCTTTCTACCATCAACACCTTACCTTCCTTCAAACTCCATCTTGGTGTCACCACCTCCATGCAGCCTTCCCTGGTAGCTGAGTAGAATCACTGGCCAGGAGTCTTGACAGCACCTTGTCTACTCTCCTCTGAGGCCACTGAGGGTGGCCTCCGAGTCCCTTGAAAGCTGAGCTTAAACTGATGAGGCCTCTCTCTGGGACCCAGCACGATGGCTGGCACATAGGAGGTGCTCTGTGGTACAAATGGCTAGAACTGAAAATGAGTAGAACTGAAAATACCCCAAGGGTCCTTCTGAAGTGACATGTGGATTCTTCAAGCCTGCCACCACTCCTGTGGCCCAGAGGAAAGGGTGTTTGTATATCCTCCAACCTTAGTCCCTAAGCAGACCGTGGACTCAGGCATGTAGCCCAGTATAGATCAGCAACCTCCCAAGCCTTGTCAATTATGCTTTATAAGGGTCTCTCCAAGGACTGCTGGATACTGGGGAGGTGGGTGGGGATCGGCTGGGCTATGCTGTAGAGAGGAGTCTGCTGAGTACAACAAAGATCTTAACCCTTCAGGCTGTAGCGTGTGACAGTCAGCCTAGAAGGACAGTAGTGTGGGGGCGCCGTCTGGCCTCCTTTGACTTCACAAGGGGGAAGACGAATCATGATTGCTCAACATCTGCCCACGGCCCATTCCTCAGAGGCTGAGGTCAGACCTACTTCCAGCCACCAACCTGCTTAGCAATTTGAACTGGGACGGTCCCTCCCAAAGCACTCTTCTACTTCTCTACTGGGCACCAGCATTCACTGCAAGGGCCACACAGAACCCCCAAGCAAGACTCACTGCGATGGCATTTATTAGGGAAGTGATCAGGTTACAATTCATGAGCAGAAATGCTCAGGATCTAATTCCTCCTGCTAAGACTGCCTCTTCTCAGCCACGCCTGCAGGTGCACCTCTCTGGTCTTCAGGCTCTCACCCAGGAAGCCCCCTGGCCTCTGCCCTGCCTGAGCACGAGGGCCGCATGGGTTCATGAGGTCCAGCCCAAATGTAGTAGAAAAACCCTGGGGTGTGAATTTCAAAAGATTTCAGATTCTGGCTCTGCATCTGACTGCGTGTTGCCTTGGCAATGGGTTTATCTTCCTGGACCTCACTCTATTTATAGGAGGGGCATCATACCTGCTTTGTCAAGGTGCTGTCAGGCTTAAAATGAGATCGTGTTTACACAGCCCTGCTAAGCTCAAGGTCAGCCGTTTGAAACCACTAGTTGCTCTGCAAGAGAAAAGGGGGCTTTCTCCTCCCATAAAGAATTACAGTATCCTTGATTATGGTAGATGAAGCTGCAGTATGATACCTGGGCAGTGGACCTCCCTCCTGACTCAACAAATTTGCTCTAGGTTCTAGGTTTAACTATTTCTTGGTTGTTCCACAGCAGGACATTTCTCTCTGGCTTATTCTAATATTGTTGGTGGTCTTTTCTTTCTTCCTTTGTTTTTTAAACATAATTTGATTGGGGACTCATACAGCTCTTATCATGATTCATCCATCCATCCAGTGTCAAGCACATTCATACATTTGTTGCCATTATTTTCAAAACACCCTCTTTCTACTTGAGGCCTTGGTATCAGCTCATTGTTTTCTCTCCCTTCCCCATGAACCCTTGATAATTTATAAATTATTTTTTCATGTCTTACACTGACTGATGTCTCCCTTCACCCACTTTTCTGTTGTCTGTCCCCCACGGAGGGGGTGATATGTAGATAATTGTGATTGATTCCTCCTTACTCCCCTCCCCACCAACCTTCCCCTTACCCTCCTGGTATCACTACTCTCATTATTGGTCCTGAGTGGTTTATCTGTCCTAGATTCCCTGTGTTTCCAGCCCTTATCTGTACCTGTGTACATGCTGTGGTCTAACCGGATTTGTAAGGTAGAACTGGGGTCATGATGCGGGGAGGGAGGGGGGACAGAAAGCATTAAAGAACGAGAGGAAAGTTGTATGTCCCATCGGTGCTATGCTGCATCTGACTGGCTCATCTCGTCCTTGCGACCTTTCTGTAAGGTGATGTCCAATTGTCTACAGAGGGGCTTTGGGTCTCCACTCTGCACCCCCTCTCAATACATTGCTTCCTCTGTATTCTTATCTTTTGTTGTTGTTTTGATTTTTATTGTTTCTGATGTTTCCAATTTATGAAACACAAAGGCTTGACTACATAGAGACAATAACTGAAGCAATGGTAATAAGGATGGTGGGGAGGAAGAGGGGAGCCAGGGCGCAAACAATGAATGTGGGAGCGGGGAGGGTACACTAGAACTGATTGCGATGATGCATATACAACTCTTTCTAAAAGCAACTATGGGAGTAGATGATAGGTGAATTTTATAACAATCGAAATAGTGGGAGGAAAATTTAAAAAACGAAGGTACAGTCTCAGCAACCTGAGGGACAGGCCCACCTTGTCCTGTAAGGGTTGCTGTGAGCTGACAGCAACTCAAAGGCAGTGAGGTAGATTCTTCCTCCGTAAAAGACGAGGCTTTCTACTCTGGTTAAGAGATACTGATGGGATTCCTTTTGTCCCCATGGAGACAGCAGAGCAGGCTGTTTGGCTTTGGACATCCGTTGGCTGCCAGTTTTCCCCTACATGAGGCTGCCAGGCAAAACAGTAATGGGCATTCTGCTCAGAGGGGTGGACTACTGGACTCTAGAGAGGTCTCAGGCAAACTGGCCCCCGACTCTTCTTTGCAGAATCCAGGGACTTGGATCTTTCCTTACCCCATCAGCCCTGGGTCAAGGCCTTTATCTTCTCAGGGCCAAATAAGCCCACTCTTTGCATGAGGAAGTCTCCCGGTGCCTTGTCTGCAACTTGGGGTTGTTGCAAAGATCCATATGGGTATGTTATACACAGAGAACCCAAAACAAACCAAACTGATTGCCATCAAGTCAATGCTGACTCATAGTGATCCAATAGGACAAGGTAGAAGTGCCCCTGTGAGATTCTAAGACTGTAACTCTTCATGGGAGTAGAAAGCCCATCTTTCTCTCATTAAGCAGCTGATGGTTTCGAACTGATGACCATGTATATTGCAGCAGAACTCACAACCACTATAGGGCTCCTATATACACAGAAGTGCTTTGCAAGCACCTGAGGTCCTTTCATTTAAGGAAGCTTTTGAAGTAGAAAGGCCTGCTGATACATCTTGCTTCAATTTTTTTTTCTTTCTTCCAAGCCACAGAAAAGAGGGAAAGATTAAAAAGAAGAAATAAGTAGTCTAGCAGGCAACCCAACTCCACTGTCAGCCAGCTGGAGGAAGGGAATAGCAGGGCCCGGTCTGACCCAAGACAGGCGGTGGCCCCCCCAGTTTGCCCCAGTGGGTGGTCAGTGGCCCTCCTTTCCTCCCAGGCCCCACCTCTCTCAATGTGAATTGGCCTGGGGCACGTAGGGTGTCTTGGTGGCCTCCTCCCTGGAAGAGCCCAGAGGCAGGGCAGGTGGGAGGAAGGAAACCAGCACCCTTGCTTGGTGGCTTGATTCTGAGCCTTAGTCAGAGACTACCATATGGGCTCTGCTCTCAACAGGGTGGTGGGAAGGCCAGGGAAGCCGGGGAGACTGGAGGAGACGTTGGGTGTTGGGGGTAGAAGGATGACGCTCCCCTTTTCTTTGGTCTGCTGCAGAGGTGGCTTTGTTGTTCTCAAAGTCAAAAAGCTGGCTGCCGGCAAGGAAACTCCTGACCCATGGCGACCTCATGGGTGTCGGAACAGAAGCGTGCGCCACAGGATTCTCAGTGGATGGCTTTTTGGGAAGCAGATCGCCAGGTCTTCCTTCCGAGGGCCCCACCACTTGGTTGGCAGCACCCAGGGACAGCTCCTTAACTTTCACCCTCCTTCGTTGTTGTCTGACCAGGTGACTTGTTCCTTGCCGATCTTAGTCCTCTGCCAGCCTGGGTTCCACAGCGGTCCCTGCAGACAGAAGCAAAGCACTCCAGACCCCGCTTCACCCTCCCCTCCAGACTGGGGGTTGTGGATGTAGGGGGCTGGCCTGCCTGCCTGCTACCTCGTTGCCATATCTGCCTGGGGACCTTGGCCATGGGCATTGTCCCTGAGCCAGGAAGAAAGTTGTCCAAGTCCCAATTAGAATGAGACCCAGAGGTAGGATTGGCCAGGCACGTTACAGATGGGTGGCTTATCAGATGGGCACAGATAGATGGATGGGAGGGCGGCTGGGGATGGTCTTCTCTGGCAGATGCTGCAGTGAGCTCTGTGCAGGCCGGCAGCCCCTCTACCTGATGCTTCCTCCCTTTTCACCTTGGTGTGAACAGACTAAGGGGCCTGATAGGAAGGCCTGGCTCCAGGGCAGAGGGTAGAATCAAGCAGGGGTCCTTGAATCTTTGCCAGTCTTGGACTGGAAACAGACTCAATACACCTAGAGAGAAAAGGCAGGCTCTCTGACCCCCTTCCTGTAAGGGCGGGGAAATGAGGCCCAGGGCAGGGCAAACCTTGACTGGGACCCAGGCTCCATGCCCCTCAGTCCTGTCTCCTCTCATTACTCCTGCTGCTTCTCACTGAACCATGCAAACCCAGCTCTGTCTCCCACTGGCCCATGGGCCCAAGGGTTGTCACCCAGTAGACAGGTGCAGGGATGCATTGTCTTACCGACAAAAAACATCTTGTGATCAGTGGAGAATCCCAGTGCCCCAGTGTGTCTTCCTCTGCTATAACCATAGACGCCTCTGAAGACCTTGTGTCCCCCAGGCATTTACCGCCACTGGAGTTTCAGGAGCCCTGCTAGCAGAGTGGTTTCCGTGTTGGGCTGCTAACCCCAAGATCAGCAGAAGAAAGATGAGACTTTCTACTCCCCTAAGGAGTTACAGTCTTGGAAACCCACAGGGAAGTTCTACCCTGTCCTATAGGGTTACAAAGAGTTGGAATTGACTTGATGGCAATGCCGTTTGCTTTTCGCATTTCAAGCAAAACACCAAAAATTTCAAACCAAACTCAGATCACTGAGTCAATGCCAACTCATAGCAACTCCATCGACAGGGTCGAACTGTCTGTGTGTTTCTGAGACTGCAACTCCTGACGGGGGTAAAAAGTCCCCCCTCTAGTGGTTCTGAACTGCTGACTTTGTGGTTAAAAGCCCAACTTGTAACCACTAGGCTACCACACCTCCCTCAGGCACAATACAAAAGAGGTAAATTCTGGGCTGTGTGTCAGCGAGTTGGGTGTACTGTGAGGTCTGTATGAGTGTGTGTGTGAATGTGTCTATCTGGTACATACGTGGTGTGTGGGTGTGCTCACTCGCATGTGTACAGAGACAGGAGGTGGAGGGGTGGTGACGGTAGGGGTTGGGGGCGCCTCATGGAAACCTGCTTTCAAGGTGAACTGTTCTGGTGCCACAGCCCATTTCTCCCCCAATTCCAGGGCCTCCGCTTCTCCAGAAGCCCTTCCAGCATGGAACAGTGAGGCAGGGGGAGTGGTGTCAGGAGGGTCTGGGGAGGGGGGTGGATCTGAGAGGGTATTTGAATAGGGGGCTTCCTGTGTTGGTGATGGAGAGGAGTAGAAAGACCTTATTGTTATTGTCTGGGTGTCCATCCTTCCCTCCCTCCCTCATCACTCTGCTGTGGGCCTTGCCACTTCTCATTCCCCCTGGCCAAAAGCCTCCAAATGGGTCTCCTGCCTCCCGCCTCCCCATGTTAGCCCTAGATAGCCATCCCTTTTGCTTATGTGATTTAAGTACAAACTCTTTGTCCTAAAGGACATTTCCAGACCCACCTTCCACTGACACCTGCTCAGGCATTTTGGAAGTAGAATGCTCACCACCCTGAACATTCCCCCAGTTTTTGTCGTCTTCCATGCTGCCCCTGCCGGCCTCTGCAGACCTGTTCTCACTTCTCCAGCCACAGGGCCTCCAGTCCAGCCTGGGACCCAGCTGTCCATACTCAGCTGCCTCTGCTGTTCCTCCATAGAATCCCCTGCCCGTCCAGCTGCCTCCCACTGACTCCTACTGATCTCTGATCCCTTACATTTAAATTAGACGTCTTCTCCCAGAGCACAGGATAGAGACCCTTTCCTCCGATGTTCACTTCTTTGAAGAACTCTTCCAGGTGGCAATGAGCCTCATGAGGGCAGGCCTGAAGCTTATCGACTGCAGGTGTCCTGGGTTCTGTATTCAACATGTGTTCAACAAAACATTTGCTGAGTCAAAGAAAGTCTTTCCCTTGTCGGTCTGAGCCGCCTGTCCTCCGGTGCTGCCTGGTGCGGTTCCTGCTCACAGGCTGCCTGAAATGCCGAGTACATGGAATTGCACAGAAGCTGCTCTCCGGGATAGTAATCAATAGTGTTTTCTGTTTCTAAACACCCCTGCTTGCAAAAAAAAAAAAAGGCAACCCTTCCTGGCTCTTGGTTAGCAACCATTCTTGGGTTTCAAAGGTGAAAAGCAATTTGCCACAAGCCGAGAATCACAAACACTCAGGATGGAAGAGGAAAGAGGGAGGGAAACAATTATGGGGAGGGGAGGGAGAGGGTGGAGAGCAGAGCAGAGCTCCCCGCTGTCTCCTGAGCATCCCTTCTGGGAGTACTAAGTAAAACAAAGAATGGCTATTCTCAGAAAACCCCATTTGCTCTTGAAAGGAGGGAGGGACCTTCAAGATCCATAGCCCCCATGAGCCTGTGAGCACTGCAGCTTGGTGATCACATGCTGGCTGGCCCTGTTGCCAAGGGTACCAGGCTCTCTGGAGAATCCCAGGGCATTCAAAGTTGGTGTCTAAAGGTGACCCCCTAGGAGAACAATTCCCACCGGCTCTGGACTGTTGGCAATTAGCAAGGAAGTCCTTTTTCTGTCATGGCTGCCTCTGGGTGGAGCGTCCACAGCCACCTGCCTACAGGAGCGAGCGCTCTGCAGAGGGGCAGCATGGCAGTTGTGGAACCCCTGGTCAGGGGCGACCTCCCGCCCAGGGACCTTTGGAGTTGCAGCAGGGGTTCCAAAGAGCCTGCGACGGGCCACTGCAGAACACTGCAGGCTGAGCACAGGCACGTGCGGCGGCGGCGGCGGAGGGAGCGGGCGGGCGCGCGCCCGCCGACCCCGGCCAAAGTCCACACGGAGATCCCTCCGCGGGAGACCGGAAGGAGAGGGGCTCCCCAGGGCTGAGAGGCGACTCAGGAGAGAGGCTCCCCGGCAGGGGCCCGTCACTGGCGTCCCCTGCGCGGGCTGGCTTGCCCTCCCTTCCCTCCGGGAGCGATCTGGGCAGCTGCGCCCGCCCCCGCCCCCGGCCGCCGGGCGGATGAAGACAAGCTGGACCGTCTGTGCGACTTTGCCTGAAGGAGCCCAGCCCCCTTCCGTTGCGAGCCGCCGTTCTGGGCCCTGGGCTGGGCCCCCGTGATAGGAGCCGGCTCGCGCTCGCCGGCTCTCCTCCCGCCAGCAGCTGCCCCACAGCTGGCCGGCGGCGCGCGGACCGGA
>NW_022103914.1:8520219-8525999 GCF_000313985.2 Echinops telfairi
CCGGCCGGCCGCCGCCCCGCCACCTTCCGCCCCTCCGGACACGGGGCGACGGGCGTGTGGGTGTTGGCTGGCGAACGACACCCACCAAACTCGTGTGTGGCAACCCGGGGACCACCCGGCCCTGAACAGTTGGCCTGCCACGTCTCGGGGTGGGTGAGCTTCATGCGCGGACTTGTTTTTCCTGGCGCCGCCGAGGGCGCACGCTCCGTGGCGGGGAGGGCGAGGAACCGCCGTGGGCTTTATTTATACAGGGGTGGGGGGGGCGGTGCATTTTCTCTGTGTAAACAGAATGTTACACGGGAACAGAACCGTTTATAACCCATTAAACTGCCTGTTCTGATAGCCGCCCAGGCCCCTCCTACATGCTGATAATATGTACAATATGTGTAGCACTTCAGGCGGTACCAGCAACATGCCCCAGCCAAGCCCTTATGTTCTGAATAACCCTCTCAAGCAGCGCTTACTAATTAATACCAGGGAGAACTCCGCATTCCCGGGATGAACATAGAATTCTGGAATCCCCAGGCAGTGGGGAGGATCCTCCCAAAGCCCTAACTCATGAATCTCCGTTCCCCCACCGCCAGCGCCATGCTTGTCTACTCCAAGTCTGGAGACTTCCTGTGCCTGGGGGTTCACTGCCCATTAGTGCAATCTCTTTCTTCATCGGATAGCTCAGCCTCTGGAAAGTTCTTTGTTCTATTAAAGTCTATCCCTGGTAAACATTCATTCTCAGGACCTAGCTATGCCCTTTGCGGTCAGATAAGATTCCGTCTGCTTTCCCACAACTGCCATGGGTGTTGAAAGGTAGCTCTCTTTATCCTGGGCTGACCTGGCAGCCCCTCATCTATCTATCCTAGGGCCTGCTTCTGACCTCCTCCACTGTTCTCTCTACTTTGCTGTTCTTGTTAGGTGCCATCGAGTCAGTTCCAGCCCACAGCAGCCTGTGCACAACCCAATGAAACACTTCCCGGCCCTGCACCATCCTTACAATTGTTCCTGTGCCCGAGCCCATTGTTGTAGGCACTGTCAGTCCATCTCCTTGAGGACTTGCCTCGTTTTTGCTGCCCCTGTACTGAGCATTATGTCCTTCTCCAGGGACTACTCTCCTGACAACATGTCCACATAAGTGAGATCAAGTCTTGCCATTCATGCATTCAAGGGGCGCTACTTCTTCCAAGACAGATGGTTTGTCCTTTCAGCAGTCCATGGTACTGTACATGTTCTTCTCCAGCACCACGCATCAAATGCCTCCATTCTTCTTCGGTTCTACTTGGTTCCTTAGAAATGTGACCCCAGAAGGAAACCCGTCCCTCAGATGTACCCTGAGCAGCCCGACAACTGGGCAGGAGACTCATGGAGAGGCAAATGGGAAAATGGGAAATGACCTCCAGGCCCACTTGCATTTACTAGTTGGGTGAATGCCACCCCCCCTCATCCTGCTCTCAGATGGGCAGACACCACACTCAGCCACAAAGGGGCCTTGGAATGGGTTCCCCTGTCCCCTGGTCCTTGGCCTCAGGTAGATAGATAGGTAGATGCCTGAGGAGAGCCCATGTTTGCTGGCCCTTGCCTTACTTCCCTGTCCTTGATGTGCCCCCCCCTTTGTTTTCCCTTTGCATGAAATTGAAGTATTCAGCCAGGTTGATGAGGTTTTATACAACTCTTACTGGAATAGCAATGAGAAACCCCATGGGAACATTTATGAATATTTGCTACTGAGTCGGTTCTGTGTGTCAGGGTAGAATTGTGCCGACTCTTCAGTGGATTGCCGGGCCTTTCTTCTAGGCCCGTCCAGGTGGGCTCGAATCGCCAAACCTGCAGGTTAGCAGCAGAGAGCATAACCATTTATTGCCACCCAGTGGCTCTGGAGTGCTTCAGGCGCTCTCCTATGCTGAGGGCATGCCTTTTCCATGACCTTGGCCAGGGCAGCCCAGCAGGGGCTTAAGGCCAGGGCACAATGAAGCAACTACACTGGGAGCACGTGCTCCCCCACCCCCACCCCCCAGCACAGGCTGACACAGCCGGAGGCCTTGGCCATCCACCTCCTCCTCTCAAAGCAGCACTGTTGGCTGGGCGTCTGGGTGCCTCCAGCTGAAGTTCTTTGGCCTCTGGGTCGTGCTCATCCCAGCCTGGGTCAGCTCCTGAGCTGACAGGAGTGCAGGACGCCTGCTCTGCCACTCTTGCTAGTGCCAGGAAGCCCCAGGGCACAAGGACTGGCTGCTGTCCCAGAAAGCGTACATCATTGTCTATCCTGGCCTGTCCTTGAGCTCAGGCCCAGCTCTGTCTCATGACAGGGTCTGTGGGGGTTAGGTCAGTGGCCTCCCTTGTCCTCTTGTCCAGGCTGTAGAGCAGGCCCTGAGGCTTGTGAGAACGCCCAGTGGGGATGGGAGTGTGGGGATGGGGGTGGGGCTAGGGTTCATCACTCCCACCCTGCTCTGTTTCAGAGGGGAGGGGTCCTCCAGGCAGGCTTGGGGATCCCCAAGGACACTGTGTGGCCACATCATTTCAGAGCAGAAGGCTAGCCTCTGGGGAGCTCAAAGGAAAGACTTTGTTTTTAGGGAAGAGGACAGGGCAAGGGTCACCTCCCCCTCCTTGATGAGTGAACAGCTCTGAAATGGCCTTGCTCCAATCCGTCTCTGCCAGGGCAGGGGTGACAGGGTCTGCTCTGGGGGGGGGGGGGGCGGCCGGGAGGCTTCTGGGGGTTTTGTTGACAGGGCTGAAGGCAGTCTCCGCCCTGAGTTGTTGAACTGCCTGGGGCCTTGGCACAGCCCCAGTCTAGGGGAGATAGAGAGCTCAGGGAGGAGACGTTCTGTACCTGAGAGCCGGCTGTCATCAGCAGAAAGCCTTTCTCTCCTGGAGAACAACAAGTGGGGTTAGCCTGGCTGTTGCAGGAGAAGGTTGACGTTGACTCAGCGGGTTCTGAAAAAGGGCGACCTGGCAGCAAAGGTGCAGCCAGCCAGCCAGCCAGATAGCTTTGCAGACTACCACCAGCCACACAGATTCTTTTGGCAATGGGGTAAAGAAAAAGACCCCGTCCATGCGTGGGGAATGGGCCTGAAGGTGGCCGTGTCTCCCTCCTTGCTAGGTACCCTGCGGCACCTAGACTGGAAGGCCTGGTTTCTATTCTCTGCGTTTCCATAAACTGCCAAAGACTGACTCCCTGTTCTCACCTGTTCACTGGGGATATTAAACGTGCCTCAGTGGTAAATTCATCAAGCTCCTGTGGGAATTGGATGTGAAAGGGCGTTTTCAGTTTTCAGCTGTGCTGGTTGTGCTCAGGGTCTGATGTTGCCATCAACCCAGAGGGCTGGTGCGGGTGCTGGGTCTCTGGGCTCCAGGGTTACTGCTGGGATCGCCCACCCTCCCTGTCCACTAGGGGGAGACCTCGGCACTTCCAGGGACAGCGGCCTTGGCGTGGGTGGTGAAAGGGTGGGTGGCTTAGTGAAGTGTTGGCCAACCCACCCCCTAACCAGTGGCTTCCCGAGGGCAAACATCCGAGCAGCCCTTCCATCCCGGTCCCTGCCGATGTTGGCAGACTTTCAGAGGACCTAGGGCAGGCCTGGCTGCCAGGAAGGGTGGGGCTGCCAGGCACTGCCGAGCCACAGGGTGACCCGGCCAGTCCCGGAAACTCTCCAAACCCTGGACCTCGGTCGCACATCCGGCGACGTGGAGGGGTAGCCCTGCGGCCAGTTCCAGTTGGGGGGTGGAGGGGATGGATGAGGACGTACAGACTGCCTCCGAGATCAGGTTGCTGGAGATTTCCAACATGAGAAAGGAAGCAACCAGAAATCCCAAACTCACTGCCGTCAAGTGGATGACGACTCACAGGACATAGTAGAAGTCCCCCTCTGAGTTTCTGAGAGTGTAACTATTTAGGGGAGTAGAAAATCCATTTGGTTCTCAGGAGCAACGGGTGCTTTCTAAAGGCAGACTTTGCAGATTATAGCCCGACCGGCAACTACTATGCCCCCAGACTCCTGCGACTGGAAGAGGCTTGCTTAATCCCACCCAGGAGTCAGCTCACAGCAGCTTTGTGCTCTGCTCACAGTGTCAACATTGCTTCTCTGCCCCTGGATGCTTCCATAGGGCCACGTATGTAGCCGAGATTTATTAATTAAAACCATAGTAGTGACAGCAACACTTCATAAAGAATGTTAGCCATGTGCTGGCCTACCTATACGGTTTCTTCTCCAACTCAATGAGAGGAGGATCAGACCCATTTTCCAGAGGAGGAAGTTGAGGCTCTGGGGACAAGAGTAACTAGACCAACTTCTGTAAACACTAATTATTGGTATCTGGGTTCAAACCCACGCTAATCTGGCTGATACCATACTCCAGATCCGTAACTTCCCTGGAAGACAGGGACTGTATCTTACTCATCTTTTACTGCCCAGTACATAGCAAGGAGCCACTAGAGGTAGGTTGAATGGGGCCTGATGGGGCTTTCTGGTCTGACCCTCACCCTTATGGACTGATGAAGGGATGTAAAGTATGTGAAAGGACTTAGCTTAGGGCCCAGCCTGGAGTGAATAGGCACAATGAATCTGAGCCTGAGGCAAGCTTTCTTCATGTTTACACGGAGCATCTGTGTTCTTGAATAATTCGTCCAGAGAACATAGTCTGCTGTCTGCTCCCTCAGCAACACTCAGTCAAGGCTGCTAGAAGTCTGGCTGACCCTGGCAGTCTGAGGGCATGAGGTACTCTGGGGTAACGGTGGGGGAAAGTCTGTGAGTAGCTTCTCTTTAAGTCCTGGATGTTGGGGCATTGGGAGAAAACCGCTCTCTTTCCTGACGTTGCTGAGAGAGCACCCCATCCCCTGCATCTTGATGGCAATGATCTTGAACTAGGAAGCTTGGCCAGCACATTCCAGGAGGTGGAGTCCCACTGGCCCATGCATGTGAACTTCTCTGACTGTGTCCTAGCATCTGAGGGTGCCAGGACAGGTGAGACTGCAGCCCAGTGTGAGAAGGGAGGGGCCTGTGGTGACAGCGGGACTGCACCGAGGCCCAATGGCTTCCTCATCTCTCTCAGGCAGAAGGGGCCCTAGTCCTCTTGAGTCACCTGGCTTGCCCTGTTGCTTTGACTCTTTCTCCTTCAGGTGGTCAAGAAGGACTGTCCCATGTTTTCATCAGTTTTGTCCTGTCTGGGTCTCAACAAACCTACATTGACATGGCCTCAGTCAGGAAACAACTCATTCTAGAAACGTCATTAGAGGGGAAGCTAGTTAGAAAGGTGCTGGAAGACATGAAAAGGTATGTAGAGGGTAGAGAGAATCTAAACCAGTGGTTCTCATCTTGTGGGTCACGATCCCTTTGGGGGTCGAATGACCCTTTCACAGGGGTCGCCCGATCCATAACAGTAGCAAAATTATAGTTATGAAGTAGCAACGGACATAGTTTTATGGTTGGGAAGTGGTCACCACAACGTGAAGAACTGTATTAAAGGATCGCAACATTAGGAAGGTTGGGAACCACTGACCTAGACAGTAGTGACCCCTGGAAGCCATTTCTAAGGCTGGAGGTAGAGTTTCCAGACAGAGCCCCTGAGAGCTGAAGCCATGGCAGAGGCTTCCTGGTGGGCCTTGGGACCCAAAAAAAGGGGAGCGCATGGGAAGGACCGTCTCTGTTCCTGCTTCCCAGGGGGATTGGGGCCTTGGGAAATGGCACTTACAGGAGTCCTGTGACAGAGTAGGGCAGGGAGCCAAAGACAGACAGACAGCATGCCGAACCTCTCAATAGTCTGGAAGAGACCACCTCAAAGCAAACCCACTGCTGTCGCGT
>NW_022103914.1:8527520-8528760 GCF_000313985.2 Echinops telfairi
TAGAAGTCCGCCCATTTCCTCTGTCCCAGCCCTGGAGATGTGGGAAGTCAACATGCTCTGCCCAGCAGAGAGCCTCAGCCTCCAGTGTGCTTTTGTCAAAGGGAAGCTGACTCTCTGGGCAGTTAAATTCCTCAAGGTCACCAGGTCAGAGCCAGGGTGGGCTCTCTTCTGGGTGCCTGGGCCCTGCCCCCAACCCCCTCGGGCAAAGGGAGGCAGTGTGAGGACGCACCCGAGGGGGTGTGAGGTGAAGGTCTGCAGGTGGCAAAGGGGTGGGCTGTGTGGAGTGCTGGGGTCTATCAGTCTGGAGTGGGGGGAGGGGGAGTGAGGCATGGTCTGGCCCTGTGCCCAGGACAAGCCTGTGTTCCAGGGTTTCTGCTCTGATTCACAGCTTCCTCGCTCCCCTAAGGAATCCCCTTGATAGCTTGCAGCCTGACCCCAGTGTCCCTGTGAACGTCCACTGACAGCTGCACAGAGCACAGCCACGGCTCCTCCTCGGTGCCAGCTGGCTGTGCTTGGCGGCCCGGGGGCCCTGGGAGCCACCTCCCGGGATGTCAGCGGAGAGCTACAGGCCGGCCGCCCTTCCGTCAGCAGGAAGCCCAGCCACAAACACTTGGACAGGAAACCCATGCTCTGGCCAGCTGAGTGAGCTCTGGTTTCTCTTGCGTCTGGAGGGTTTGGCCCAGGGTGGAGGGAGGCGAGCCAGGTGCTGCGGGCTGGCCTGGGTCCCTCTGGGGCTGGGGATGTGGGTACCAGGTTGTGAGTGGAGATGCATTGCACCTCAGAGACTGGGGCAGAAGGAGGCTCTTCCTGGCAGAAGCATGAGGGAGTGGGGAACCCAGCAGCGTTGACCCAAACAGGGCCAGCTGTCCCAGACTACGCAAAGACCCTTTTGTAAGGATTCCAGGCAAAATGTTCTCCCTTGGGTCCCGGCCTGTGCCTCCAGTCAGCCTCCACCTCCAGGACAGCATCTTGTGGGGTGGGATGTCCACACATTCCCAGCTTGAAGAATGAGTCCTCAGGGGAGGCCTCTTTCATAACCTACAAGCTGTATCATGAGTGAATTAATCAAAAGTGGAGTCTCCCAGCCAGGAACAAAGGCAATGTTGCATTCAGGGATGGTAGCTTAGCTCCTGCGTGCCTGTCTTCAAGGCAGTTTGTGTACACGCACAACCACCATGCATGCCCCGCTATGATTTGGAGAGCACCCACACTTTTCACAAGACATTCCAGCGGGTTCCCC
>NW_022103914.1:8530210-8535354 GCF_000313985.2 Echinops telfairi
TCTTTGATGCCTGATACCTGATCCTATTGACACCTCATGATCACACAGGCTGGTATGCTGCTTCCATGTGGACTTTGTTGCTTCTCAGCTAGATTGGCCTCTTGTTTACCTTCAAACCTTTAAGACCCCAGACACTATATCTTTTGATAGCCAGGCACCATCAGCTTTCGTCACCACATTTGCTTATGCACCTGCTTTGTCTTCAGTGATCGTGTCAGGAAGGTGAGCATCATGGAATGCCAGTTTAATAGAATAAACTGTTCTTATCTGTTCCCTCCCAACTGTGGATGACAATTGAGAACTTTATCTTCCCAGGTCTCAAGGCAGACTGCCCAAGTCATCCATATCAAAACTGCTTCCCCTACCCACAACCAGCAGCCTCCACTCATCCTTCCTCCATACCTCTGCCTCGTCAGTCTCTTGCTTCCAATGACTCCTGAAACCACATGTTCATCCATTTGTTATTAGATTTACATTGGAAAATCCAAAGCTGGTCATGTTGTGCTCTGTTCCAACATTTCCAATGGGCCCCCATTTATAACATACTGATTCCTTCTCCCAGAACCTTTCTCCACTGGTGTTCACTGGGTTTTGCAACCTTATCCCTTAGCACTCTTTGCTTGCCACCCATTCTAGCCTCACAGACCAATCTCACTACCACAAAACACCCAAACAAGTCCAAATTCACTTCTATTGAGTTGATGCCAACTCATAGTGACCGTATAGGACAGGGTAGAACTGCTCTTGTGAGCTTCAAAGACTGCACTTTACAGGAGTAGAAGCCCTGTCTTTCTCCCGAGGGACATTGGTGGTTTTGAACTGCTCACCTTGCAGATTGCAGCGCAAAGTGTAACCACTATGCTACCAAGGTTTCCCTAACCTCACAACACATTCTCATTTCTATATGTTCTACACTATTATCTGCCTTCACCCTGCCCTTCTATTCTGTGACCCTAGGGTCTTACATGCACGTTTCAAGGGTTTATCATTTAGTTATAGATTGATATAGTTCTGGAAAAATCTGAACGAGTGATATATGTATACATACATACATACATATATATCGCTTACAGCATCATATCAAATATTTCTGTCCCACAGCTTCCCTGACATGTTGGGAACATCCAGGCACTGGGTTTTGGATCAGTTATCTAACAGCAAACACGAGGATTGCAGTCCAAAAGGATGATGATGGAGGGGAGCAAGGCTGCCATTGGTCGAGCATGCTGCTCCAGCATTCCTGCCATGTCACAGCCCAGAGGCTTCCTTCCAGAGGAGAGAGGCCCCAGGAGAACCTGTGATTAACTTGTCATGGCTACTCCTGAGTCCAAACCTGACCTGCAACTGATAGTCTGCCTCCTAAACTTCAAAGCCTAACCCACTTTGCAACTAAGAACAAGGACTCTGGGTTATAAGAACCCGGAAGGGTGGGTTGTCACGTTGACATCCTCATTGGTAATGCTCTTTGTCCTTGGAAAGGTCCCCATTGCAAATGGCAAGGTTCTTCCCAAGACCCTCCTGACCCCGAGTCAAGCCCCTCATCTGGCCTCCTGCCCACTTGGGGTTTATTGAAATCCACCCAGCTTCCCGTGCCCCCTGGGAATCAGAGATCTCACAATCTTCCCAGCACAGGACTGGCTGAACTTTTACGCCCACCTGTTTGCATACCAGAGTTAATTAGTTGAGTTCCTTTTTTCCTGCCTGTTGAAACTACAAAGGAAAAAAAATTTTTTTCACTCTTTCTTTAAGGGAACAATGTAGAAAGTTCTAATTCTTCTCAGATGTCAGCAGAGCTGAGAACTCAGGCAAAGGGCGTGATTGTTTTTCTTGAAAATAAGAAAAAGGCATTGGAGTTTTTGCTAAAAATCTGCCATCACTAAGCTCTCTGATACAAATGTCCTAGTCTGCTTCGAAGCAGTGAAGTGCAATAGGCAGAGAATGAAATGGAAAATTTTCCCAGATGGGAGAGAGGCAGGTTCCACCCATCCTTTTCTTACAAAATGGCACTTACAAAGACATGGCTGTGTTGAATTTCGACAGTGCTTTTAATTAGCAGTGGAAGCATACTGTTCGAGGACTATCATAGTGACCCCCTAGGGCAGAGGAGAACTGCCCCTGAGGGTTTCCAAGACTGTAAGTATTTATAGGAGCAGACCACCTCATCTTTCCCCTGGAGCAGCTGATCGGTTTGAATCACTTGCCTTGTGGTTAAGAGTCAACTGTTTAACCCACTGCACCATCAGGGTTCAAAGTCTCTACTTATTAAACATATAAACCATGGACTTTGACATTGTAAAAAATTCCTAACATTAAAAAAATGAATATCACAATGCATTCAAAATATGACTAGATCTACTGAATGTAGTTGAACATATGTATTGCATAGAGCAGCTACAGGACTGTGTAAGACTGCATGGACGAGGATTAATGGACTCAATATCTTAAGCATCGTGAAGATGGTGCAGGTGAAGTCATGCCCCACGCTGCAGTCGACAAGGCTGCCTCTGAGCTGGTTGGACTCAGCAGCAACTGGCAACATGGCCTAGGTTCAACTCTGAGAAACAGAACAGCCCACACTGGGGGTTCATCTGTGGTTTTGAATCTGTTCATTCAATTCAGCCCCTTGATGAGACTTTGCTTTTTCCTCTTAGATAAGCTGAATCAGAATCTACATTTTTGACCACTAGATCCTTCAGGTGATTCTATACATAAAACTTAAACACCTGGGGAACATGTGAAATGGTAGATTCTGAGTCAGTTATACCTTGGGGTAGAAAGACAAATTCTCAGTGGGGGCTTTAACTGGTTTGAAGTCCTGGTTCAGATAAAATCTGTTTCTTCAGTAAAGTCCAGGTGGATGGTCTGGGCTTGACATTTACTCATTTATTTAACCAGTCATGAAATATTTAGCAAGTCTCCTCCCATAAAGATGTAAAGCCCCAGAAACCCTCTGGAACAGTTCTACTCTGTGCTACAGGGGCACTTGAGTTGGAATCAATTGGGTGGCAGAGAGAAGGTTTGAGGCACTAGGGTTACAACAACATGGGGACACACACACACACACACCCCTCTCTCCCATCTTGGAGGTTACATCTTGTGATAAAATGGCAGCATCTCTGCAGTCTAGGCAGCAGGATGAAGGATGAACACTAAATACCCAAACTGGGATAGGGTGGAACTGCCCCACGTGAGCTTCTCAGACTGTAACTTTTTAAGGGAGCAGAATGCCCCATCTGTCTCCTGAGAAGCAGCTGGTAGTTTCAAAATGTGACCTTAACAGCAGTCCAAAGCATAAGCACTACACCACTAGGGAGGAAGCCATAAGAAGGAAGAAGGGCAAGGGTATACATATGTAATCTCTTAGAGTAGGTTCTTGGAAGCCCCACATACTTTCCTCTACCTCCCATGGAGAATTTCTCACATCGCCTCATCTAGTTGCTAAAGATGTTGGAGAATGTAGCCTGCTTGAGGTGCACGGGTGCCCAGCCACAAATCTATTATTATAAAAGACAGGGAAACAAATGGGAACAGACACTGGTGCCTACCACAAATACAATTTGTAAAGGTTTTTAAATTATTGCAGTACATCAAATTATTGAATATGGCTCTTCTAGCCGTAGCTTTTGCTACTCCCACCAAATTATTTTCCCTGATGGACTAGGGTAAGATGGGGGAAGAGAATGATTATTTGATATGATTTAGCTGTGAGTGATTGCCATCCTGCTGGGTATAAAATGAGCTCTCTCAGAGGCACAAGTGGGGGATTTTACTACCAGTGAGAGCCAGAAGTGGAGCTTATCCTCTGGACCCCAAGATCCCTGCTCCGGGAACCTCCTTGATCCAGGAGACGGCCATAACACCAGATGAACAAGAAAGGGGCCAGGGTAGAAGAACCAGGAGTCAGAGCATAAGACAGGGCGGTGGACTTCCCAGCCCGCAGAGCAAGTAGACCTGAGTGCTTTGGAGTAGGTGACTGGCTTGTGGTGGTGGGGTGTCTGTGGACACTTACTTCAGGGAGCTGGCTTTTTCTGACATGGAGCGCGAGCCGAGTGTCTTTGGATTGTAGTTATAGTAGAGTGGCATGCACTTGGGGCATTTATTAGCAGCTTTACAAAAACTCTGTAACATGTCCTAATTGAACGCTGTATCCTGAACATTTCTCACCTGAGTTGTAACCTGTTAACTCCCTTAATAAATGCCATAATCATGAGAATTGTCTGTGAGTTCTGTGTGGTCATTGCAATGAATTATTGAACCTTGCAAAAAAGTAGAGTGCTGTAGAGACAATAATAAAATAGAGAGTGAGGTGAGGCAGAACCATCAGAGTGGCTGGTAGTTTCAAACTATGGACCTGGTGGTTAGCAACCCAACATGTAACCGCTATGCCATCAGGGCATCTCCCATCATATGTACATATGAAGGGTTTCAAAAAGTTAATGGAAAAACGGAATTAAAAGCTAATGAAAATTTCCCATAAACTTTTGACGCTCCATGCGTTTTATTTAGCCTACAGTACCCGACATATTATCTCATCATGCAACAAATATAAAGATTATTATTGAACTATTTCACATTCTTTTTCCCCCCTCTTCAGTCTTTGGACTCCACTGTGAATTTTACATTCACAGCACATCACCAGCAGACCAATCACATTGAACAGGTGTCTCTGGAGCCTGACAACTGGAAGTGCGGCTAATGGGCCAGCAGTACCAGGACTGCCAAACCCTGGAAGCTTGTTAGAATTGCAGGTTCTCATGCCCTGGCCCGGGATCTGAATCTTAAAGAGATGCCCAGGTGATTTTGGTACACATTGAAATTTGAGGTGCACTAATTTATAATTCTTCAAATGACAGTTTCCACTGGAGCCTAATAAAATCTGTGGAGGAAAGAGAAGCCATGGCCAGTGACTTTCTGGAATCCAGCCTGGGAACATGTCAGATCCCATCTGTCTTAGTAATCTAGCGCTAAGATGCATATGCCACACGTGGATGGTTTTTACAAACAAATGTATTCTCTCGGTTCAGGAGGCTAGAAACCCAGCTCTAGGGGAAGCCTTCCTCTGTTGGCGAAGGGAAGGACCTTGCTCCCTTTAACACCTGCGGGTGTTAAAGATCTCTTGGAGATCTCCGTGTGTCCCAGCATCA
>NW_022103914.1:8535454-8538107 GCF_000313985.2 Echinops telfairi
TTTCATCTTGCTGCATAGTCATGTGGAAGTTGGACATTGAATACGAACGACAGAAGAAGAATCACTGCATATGAATTGGGTGCTGGCGAAGAGTGTTGAAAGTACCAAAGACTGCCAAAAGAACAAATCTACCGGTGTCAGAAGAACTACAGCTAGAATGAACCTTAGAGGTGAAGATGGCGAGATGTTGTCTCACGTACTTTGAACACATTCGCCTTTGTTAGCCTCAGTTTTCACACATAGAACGCAAAGTTCCTGGAAATGACATTGGTAAAGTAGAAAAAGAGGAACACCCTTGATGAGATGGATTGACACAGTGGCTGCACTAATGGACTCAAACATAACAGCAATTTTGAAGATGCGGACCACTGGGTGGTGCCTCGTTTTGTTCTACATAAGGCAGCGAGGGGTCAGGACTGACTGGACAGCACCTAGTAACAGCAACATAATGTTTTCAAGGTTCATCAGTGTTGTAGCATGTATCAGGACTTCTTTCTTTTTTATGACTGAGTTGTATTTCATGATATGAACATACCACATTTTTCTCCATTCATAAACTTGTTTTAATAACGAAGCCAAAGAAGGGAACAACAGTAAGGAAAAACTGTAGGAAATAGAGTTCCCAAAGACTCAGAGAGATCAGCATTGAAAAGGACCTAGGAAGTGTGGACTAAGACAACAGCTTAAAAATGTACTTGACATCTTGTACATCTTTGCTTGATTTTTCACATCTTTGACATATAATTTATATATTATACAATTCACCAATTTAAACTGTACAATTCAGTGGTTTTTTATATACTCAAAAAGTTCTTTAACCTTCAGCACAATTTGAGAACATTTTCTTCCCCTCAAAAAAAAACAACATCCATTCACTGTCATCATTTCCCATCTCCCACGTTGAGCCCCAGACAATCACTATTCGGCTTTTTGTCTTTGGAGATTTGTCTGTTTTAGTTTGTATAAATGGAATCATTCAATATGGTGGCTTTCCCACCCCCACCCCCCAGCATAATGTTTTCATGAAGCTATTGAAGAATTCTATGAACTTCCTCATTCTGAAATTGATCAAACATGCAATCAATATGCATTTCTAATTACTGGTGATTAGCATTCAAAAGTTGGAAACAAAGAGGACAGAATAGAAGTTGGAAAATAATGACCATGGTGATAGAAATGAAGCTAGCGATCTCATGATAGAATTTTGAAAAACTAAAACTTCTTCATAGCAAATGCATTTTTTCAACAACATAAATGATGGTCATACATGTGAACTTCTCCAGATGGAATATACAGAAATACATTGACTGGATCTATCAGAAGAGACAATGAAGAAGCTCAATACCAGCAGCCAAATCAAAGCCGGGGGCTGACTTTGGAACAGACCATTAATTGCTCCTATGTAAGTTCAGGTTGAAGTTGAAGAAAAAACAAGCCCATGAGAGCCAAAATAGAACTTTTGGTATATTCCATCTGAATTTTGAGAAAAATCTCAAGAATAGGTTTTTTTTTTTCAAGAATAGATTTGACTCATTGGATGCTAATGACAGAAGACCTGATGAGCTATGAGATGACATCAGGAACATAAAACATAAAGCAAAAGATAATTAAAAAGGAAAAGAAAGTATCAAGGTGGACATCAGAAGAGACTTGGCAATGTGCTCTTGATCATAGAGCAACTAAGGGAAATGGAAGAAATGAATGATGAAGTAAAATAATTGAAAAGGGAATTTCAAAGGCAGCTCAAAATGATAAAGTATTATAATGAAATTTGTAATGGTCTACAGTTAGGAAGCCAGAAAGGAAGAGCATGCCCAGTATATAGCAAACTGAAAGAACTGAAGAAAAATATTCAAGCTTCAGGCTGCCATATTAAAAGATTCTATGGGCAAAATATTGAAAAATGCTATCAAAAGATGTGAGGAATACACAGAGCCACTGTATCAACAGGAACTAGTTAACATTCAACCATTTCAAGAGATAGAATATGATTAAAGACCAATGGTACTGAAGGAAGAAGTTCAAGCTTCACTGAAAGTATTAGCAGAAAAACAAGACTGCAAAAATTTATGGAATATCAATGGAAATATTTCAATAAGCCGATGAAGCATTGAAGGCATTTACTCATCTGTGTCAGGAAATTTGGAAGACAGCTACTTGACCAACTGACTGGAAGAGAGCCATTATTTGTACCCATTCCAAAGGTGACCCCACAGAATGCTCCAATTATAGAATACTATCACATGCAAGTAAAATTTTGCTGAAACTACAATGGTTGTAGCAGTACATCCAAAGGGAGCTTCCAGAAATTCAGGCAGGATTTGAAAGAGAACTTGAATCAAGAGACATCATTGTTGATGTCAGATGGGTCTTGGCTGAAAGAGAATACCAGAAAAATGTTTACTTGTGTTTTATTGATTATGTAAAGGTATTTGTAGGGATCATATCCAACTATGGATAACATTGACTAGAATGTGAATTCCAGAATACGTCATTGTGCTTATGCAAAACGTGTACATGAATCAAAAAGCAGTTGTTCAAACAGAACAAGGGAATACTGCATGACTTAAAATCAGAGACGGTGTGTGTCAGGGTTGAATCCTGTCCTCATACTTATTCCATCCATATGTTGAGCAAATCATCAGAGAAGCTG
>NW_022103914.1:8539039-8548900 GCF_000313985.2 Echinops telfairi
AAGTGAGCCTTGCCAGCTGAAGCAGGAAACTGGCTAAGGCAGCTGCACCCTGGTCTGACCATCAGAAAGCAAGAGACCCAAGAACTCGAAAGGTGAGGCTCACCGAGCCACTTATCCCTCCACCCTTCAATTAACCCCACATGTGTTTATTGGCCTGGTTGGCGCAATAAACTAACTATCTCAATTTGCCTATCTTGGATCTATATGAAGGAAATCATACCAGTAATAATAATGAAAACAGAAAAAAATCCAAAAGAAAGTAGAAAATAATAAAAATGAGAACAAATTAAAAATGAATCAAAAGGAGAAAAATTATAAACTGTTACATTTTAACCTACTTATGTTTGCATTAATCCATTTTCCAATGCACTTTGTCCAAGGGCAAGGCTATTCTCATCCCAGGTCAATGGTTCAAGAGAACTCAATGGAGATGCAGTCCATGTGGGAGTCTGCAGACAGATGTAGGTCCTTTGAATTAAATGGTGATGTCAAAGAATATTAACTGTGTCATCGACTGCCGGGAGAATAGACAAATCTATGTTGAAGGAAGTACAGCCAGAATGCTCCTTAGAACTGAGGATGGTAGAACTTTGTCTCAAGTACTTGTCTCAAGACCCTGGAAAAAGACATCATGCTGGTAAACTAAAGAAGAAGGAATACTATCAATGAGATGGATAGGCAGTGTGGCTGCAGCGGTTGGCTCCAACATAACGCCAATTGTGAGGATGGTGTTGAACCAGGCAGTGTTTCATTTTGTTGTAAATGGAGTTTCTAGAAAAAGTTGAAAGGACTCAGTGCCTCTGTGTGTTAGTCTGTGTTGACTAGAGAAACAAGTTCATAGACACTCATATTTGTGTAAGAAAGAGTTTTATATAAAAGAGCAATTGTATATTGAGAAAACATCCCAGCCCAGATCAGATCAAATCCATAAGTCTATTAGCCCATATGTCTGATACCAATCTGTAAATTCCTCTTCAGACTCATGCAACACATGCAATGACGCCGAATGTAGGAAGATCACAGGCCAGTGGGTAGAAAGTCTTGTGGATCCAGTGGTGGTGAAGGCATCTCAGTGCTGGGTCCTTCTCTACGTGGGTCCTCCAGTTCCAGAGCACTAGCGTAGCTCCATGTGTCTTGTCAGCAGGAATGTCTCCCAGGAAGTGAGCATGTGCCCCACCTCCAGCTATTTATCTCCTTGATGCCTCCAAATGAGGTCATCCAGCTGTGACCTGATTGACAGGCTAAACTCCACCCCTTCACTCTTAATGCTCTCAAATTGGCAACAGATTATGTAACTACCACACTGTAACAATGAAAAACTTTTGTACTATACCCATAATTCTGGATAAGGTGTAGGCATCTGCTTTTGCAGCCCCCTGTGATCATTCCAGTGCCACCTTCCCCCTCCTACCTTAGAGAAACCCTGAAACTAAGAAACATTGAAATAGAGACATAAGGAAGGCCAGTGTCCAGAAGGTATCATCCTTGTTTGCCAGCTGATTCTTGCTCATGGGCCACAATTCCAAGATGCTTCTGCCTCTTTACTGGACCCATGACCCTGCTGCCTCCATTATACATAAGCTCTGAAAAACTCTAAATTTCCATGCTTCTCTGGCAGATCAGCATTTCTGGGATGAGTGAGCACTCTTAGATTCCCTTGAATTAGGAAAACTGTTTGGATACTGCAGTAAAAAATCTACAGGGTCTTTGACAGAGTATTCTCAAGAGAAAAAATGCTAAAGCCCTAGCCCACCAAACAATACCAGGCTGAAATGCTGAGTCAGGAAGGCAGCAGCCAGGAGAGACAGCAGAGAAAGGTGGGTACTCAAAAGGAAGTTTAGAGCAGCAGAAGAAACAAAGTCTGGATCCATGCTATAGTGTGGATGGAGCTTAAAGACTATGCTGAGTGAAATAAGTCAATTACAAAATGACAAATATTGTATGAACCTCACATATTAAAAAACAAAAGAACAAGAAAAGGGAAATACAGATAGATCAAAGTTTCTTAGTGTTACCAAGGGTGAGAGGAAAGGGGGTAGGGGGCATTAAAACTCACTGCCATCAAGTAACTTCTGACTCACATTGACCCTACAGGACAGAGTGGAGCTTTCCCTATGGGTTTCCAAGACTGTAAATCTTTATAGGAGCAGAAGGCCTCTCATTTCTCCTAAGGCACAACTAGTGATTTTGAACTGCTGATCTTGTGGTTAGCAGTCCAATGTATAACCCACTGTGCCACCAGAGTAACTTGTGGAGAGTAGAGATAAAGGTGAGGGATAAAATGTTGACTAAGGGTCGGGTTGTACAGCCAATTGTTATAATTTATATCAATAAGTTGGACACATAAAAATAGGAATTGGCAAAAGTTATGTCATATATACAAGGGGTACGCAAAAAAAATTCAGCCCCCCCCACGAGAGCTATATATTTAATTTTTTTTACAAAACAGCCTTATCACCTTCAAAGTACTCTTCATTACACTTAAAACATTTGTCAAATTTGTGATTCCATTCTTTTTTTTTTTAAACATTTTATTAGGGGCTCATACAACTGTTATCACAATCCATACACACATCAATTGTGTAAAGCGCATTTGTACATCATTCTCAAAACACTTTCTCTCCACCCAAACCCCCGACATAGGTCCTCGTGATTCCATTCTTTGGAACATTTTTCAAACCTATCTGTTTGGATGGCTGACAACACCTCCCTCATTTGTTTTTCTTCACCTCTTCTAAGTCCCAAATTGCTGTCCTTTCATATCCTTCTTCTTTCTAGGAAACCAAAAAAAGTCACACGGCATGAGGTCAGGTGAATAAGGTGCATGGAGCAAGAAAGTGCTGTTTTTTGCCCAAAACTGGAACACTGAGATGGCTGCATGAGCAGGTACATTGTGGTGGACCTGTCTGCCACAAATCAGGCCTTTTTTGCCGCACACTGTTACCCACTCTTCAGAACCTCTAAATAGGAAGCTTGATGAACAGTCTGACCTGGTGGAACAAACTCCAAATGCACTAAGAGTCGACAATTTTCATCCATTTGGGAAGTTGACAGACGTCCAGGTTTGTCATCAATCAACAATTCACCTTTTTTTGAAACGAGAAAACCACTAGGATACTTGAGTTTTTTTCTATAGAGCTATTCTTGTACACTGTGTTCAACATCACAACAGTTTCCGCAGCATTTTTCCCAAGCAGGAAACTAAATTTCACAGTCACACACTGTTCTCTTAGATCGGCCATCACACACAAAAAATGAGGTTCAAGCAAAACTGCTTTTACCAAAAAATTCTCTGTGACCAGAGAGAACTTTCCCAGGCGATGCCACTGGGTGCACTAACAGAGCAATTTGCTCAGTGCTTGCCTAGCAGGAAAAATGTGTACCACAAAAGTTCTTCTCAATGGAGCTTTTTCTGCCTTTTTTGCGGGGTGGGGGTGTACTCCTCATAGATTTATAACAATGGCAAGAGAGAGAGAGAGAAGCTGATGAGCCTGCTTATATACAATCAAAAACCATGAGATTTTGCTTCTTGGTTGGAGGTTTGAAGTCGTAGTTTAATGCAACATCCCAGTTAACTGGCCTAATAAAATATTCAGTGCTTCTACGCTACCTCCTTGTGTTAGGCTGGGTTCTCTAAAGAAGCAAAACCAGAGACACTTGTTACGTAGCTAGAAAGAGATTGAAAGCAAGAAATGGCTCACACAGTTGTAGAAGTGGGTTAGTCCAGACTGGTTCAAGTCCATGGGTCAGATGTAAGCTCAAGGCTTCTCCTGACTTGTGCAGCTGCAGGGGCTGATGAATAGGAAGCAGGAAGGTGGAGCAGGAAGTCACAAGCTGGGAAATGTGACTATAAGAGGAGGTTGACAAACCAGATGCAGGATCCAAATCCAGCCGTAGAAGTGAGTTAGCATCCACACACTGACAATTTATACTAAAATTAGGCCACACCCTGGGTGAAATTCTGCCCCCTCCCCCAATCATATCAAGGCGGTGACCAGATGGTGTAATGGTTACATGTTAGTCTGCTATCCACTACATCTGCTTCATGGAGAAAAGACAAGACTTTCTATTCCTGTAAAGAGTTCTAGTCTCAGAAACCCACAGGGGGTCGTTCTACCCTGCCCTATAGGGTGCTGTGAGTTGGAATCTACTTGATGGCAGTGAGTTTGTTTTTTCCTCTTGGCTATTCTCCCCACAACGGCCTGCCTGCTTCACAGAAGGTTCCATCATAGAGTTGACCACCCTATGTTAAATCATATCATGGGAGAATCCTGGTCCTCAAGTTGATGTAAAATCTAACTATCACACTCCTCCTTCATTGTGTGGTGCCTGGGGTCTTAAGAGCTTGCAAGTGGCCATCCAAGGCATGCCAATTGGTGCAGGGCCAACAGAGGCAGAAGGAGAGTCAGTAATCGGGAGAGAATGGACTGTGTTGCTAATTGCCTCCATAAACACTGCCCCCTTTGTCATGAGACCAGAGGAAGTGGATGGTGCTTGGCTATTAAGACTGACCATTTTGATCAAAAATTTTATAGATGAATCTTGATCAAAAGGGGGGAAATGCAAAATAGCATTTCAAATTCTAGTGGACTTCAGACTTCCTGAAGCTATGAAGGTTGGGTGGACCTGAAAGTATTGCCCTGAGATAATCTTTAAGACTTAAACCAGAAAAATCCCCTAACATTTATGTATATGGGATCAAGTTGATAACAGTAACTTGAAAGATTAGACTAGAACCTTAGTGCGCAGTGAGTTTATGTTAATAGGGAACGAACAACTCAGAAAAGGAGGGCGAGAATGGTTGCATCAGTTGGAGAATCTAATCCCTGGCACTGAGCTGTACCTGTAGAAATTTCTGTGTGGCTGTATATTCTCAACAATAACAACACCAAGCAATCGAGGCCCCTTTCTGGGGCATATATTCCACTCTGGCATCAGAAGGAAGCATGCCAAGTGTGGAATTGGGGTCCAGTGGAGGATGAGCCTATGAGAGGCCCAAAAACTGGGTCACGTGACAGCTCAAGTATCAGGACATTGCACCCTGGAAAGATCCAGACCCCGAGGAGGGCGGAGGGTGTACTCTTATCTGAAAATATTAGAAGATTGGAGGAAAGTAAATGCAGATCTAGGCAGATTTCAGTTTGATGTGAGGATTTTCCAGCAACTAGGAGGCCCATCAACCAAGTAGAGTGCTTTGGGATTGGCGGCCTCCTCAGCCCTTGAGGTCTTCAAGCTGCTCTGTTATCAGGGGAAGCAGATCCCCCAGGGAAAATAGGTCAGGTGGTGAACCTCCAACATTGTCACTGGCCATATGTGGTCTGGGCCCCTTTTAAAATGGTAATCTTTCTTGATATATTACACTAAGTAATAATTAGATCAATTTTACCTGTTTCTTCTTACGTGTTCTAATGTGGGGGGTAGAACATTGAAAACCACAGGTGTGGTTTGTATTATATTTCTGTTGAATCACTAGAAGCCTAAGCTCTCTTCTGGCCCTTCAATGTTGCATTCGGACAGCCCCTGTCTCCAACCTTGAGAAAGCTGGGCAACATAGAAGGAAGAGCAGAGAAGAGTGGATGCATTTGAATGACAGTAGTCGAGAGTATTGAAAGTACTGTGGACTGCCAGGAGAACAAGCAAATCTGTCTTGGAAGAAGCACAGCCAGCATGCTCCTTAGAAAAGAAGATGTTGAGACTTCGGATATATAATGCCAGTAGAGACCGGTCCACAAAGCAATCGTGCTCAAAAGCCAAAATGTGCTGCCATTGAGTGCACTCCAACTCCTCGTGCTGCAGAACCACCCTGCTCTCTCCTGTTTCCTTGGCTGTAATCTTTATTGATGCAGAGCTCGGGTCTTTCCTCAGCAGCAATGCTGGGTCAGTTCAGACTACCAACCTGTCAGTTAGCAGTCAAAAGCAAACCACTTATATCACCCAGCGGCCTATTGATGGCGCTCTAAGGGACCCAAGAAGTAATACCGTTTCCTCTTCCACACTCTAGAACCAGCTGAGTGAAAAAATCACATTTATTGCGAGTTGGAGAAAAACATGGCTTTAATTATGTAGCGGAGTGGGCTTGCTAACACAGCACTCCTGTCATGGGCAGACTCTCACACACCAGTCTTTGACACCAAGGGAAGCTGCAGACACAATAGGCTGCAAGGTGCTGCATGGCGCCAGGCTCCTGCTCTGAGCCTTCTCCCAAACCAGCCAGACAAGTGAGCCTCCTCCTCGGAAGGCACCTTGGGAGCAGCATTTCTTCCAAGTTCATAGCATCGAGCAATGTGTGGGAGAAGGAAGGAGTTCGGGTGACACGGGTTAAGCACTAACCGTCTAACCAAAAGGTGGGTGGTTCGAACCCACCAGCCGATTTGTGGGACAAAGATGAGTAAAGATTACAGCCTTGGAAACCCTGTGGGGTGCTTCTTCCCTGGCCTATAGTGTCTCTATGAGTCAAAGGAAACTTGAAAGCAGTGGGTTGGAGGTTGGAGGTAGCATTGCCCCAGCCTGAAAGCCATCGTCTGGGGTCCTGAGTGTTGAGAGGAAGAGTGGCCACGCTCAGGATTCCTACACTGGGACAAGTCACTCAACCTGTCTGGGCCCATTTCTCACCAGTGCTGGCAATGCCCACATGGGGAGAAAGTGCTACCTCACCGAGCGTTCTCTAAATGCTCCATGCGCAGCGATGTGTGTGGCTCCAGCCTCTCCAAGAACCATGCAGACCGGTCTGGGCTTTGTCCTGTCTTGTGTTTCCTGGGCATGCTAACTGCTCTGTGTCTGAGCTAGAGAGCTGTGGATCTCTGAGCCGTTGGGGATGCAGATAGCATCTTGTGGTCATCTTGCAGATTAGTGAGTGCTCCGTCAGAGGGGAAGTGAGATGGCAGCTGGGAAGAGGGCTTGTGTGGGGGTTGAGTGGGACACATATACTTTCTCCACCCTTCCCCTGGCCCCCTCTGCCCCGCCAACACCACTTCCTAGAACTAGCCATTCAGGAAGGCAGTCTGTCTGGCCAGAAGGCAGGAAGTCAGTCAGACCCACTCCCATCCCCGCAGGGACTGGACAACGCCTCAGGTTAAAGGGATCACATCATCTAAGCTGTTCACTGCAGCTGCTTTCCTCCAAGTTCCTTGTGGGGTTTCACTTGAGTCAAGAGGGTTAGTTATCTTGCCCTCGCACATGAGAAGCAATATGGAGATCTTTCTTTTTGCCCATGATCCCCCTTTTCATATTTTCCTATGTATTTAATTTTTTTAGTAGGATAGCATTACATTTAATATTTTAATCCAAATTTATTTCAAACGCCAGGTACATGATAAGACAAGGTGAGTTTTGTTATTATTACTTTTTAAAATCTAAGTACTAGCATATTTTCCCTGTATGTGTTAAACTTCATAAGAGTAATAATAGCAAGTACTAAGTAATCTTTGGTGCATTCAATCGAGTCTAAGTCACAACACCACTTTCATTGTTTCCCGAGCTTGCAACGTAATTAGTTATTCCATCAACTCACCCCCTCAAGGTGTGGCCATGGCACGAGTGTCTTTTTTGGTATAGGAGAGGGGCATTGCAATTACTTCCTCTAGGTGATGATGCTTCTTGGTGAGAGGGAGACGTGCTCTATTGGAAGAGAAGAGGAAGCCGAGGAGACTGTATGCTCACAGCGCAAATGGGCAGTAGCATCGGGACTGGAGCCAGGGCCAGGTCTCTCAGTATCACTACTGGGGCACGTGGCATCTTGGGCAGGTGATTTCCCTCTCTGCCCACTGTCCTCCAGCCTGAGCTGACTCCTGGAATGAGAGGAAAGCCCCTGACCCTCATGCCCTGTGGTCATCGGCCTTGGAGTAGGTTATACCATGCATATGAACAAAATGCTGTCCCCCAGGCCTGTGCTATCCCTCTGATGACTCTTGTTATCCATAGGGCTTTCAATGGCTGATTTTCTGATACAGACCCCCCAAGTTTTTCTTCTTAGTCTTTCTTAGTCTGCATGGCCTATTTAAATCTGATTGGCATTATAATAACACACACCTCCGCTGACAGGTGGCAGCGGCAGCTGTGCATGCTGTGCATTGGCTGGGGATTGAACCTAGGTCTTCCACATGGAAGAAGAGAAATCTGGGGCGGAGCTGTCACTGCCCCACAGCATCCTGTACCATGGTGCACTGCAGGAGGGACTCAACCAGCGAGGTGCCAGGGGAGACACCATTGTGTGTGCTGGGGGTGGGTGGATGTGTGCTTGTGAGCAGGGCATACCTGAAGCCGATCGCTGCTCACAGCCTTTGCGATGTAGCCCTGTGAGCAACATCTTCCTAAATGATTAGCAGGAAAAAATTAGAAGATCCAATCACATGAGGCTGGATTTTCACCATTCCTATTAACTGACATCCAGCCTTTCTTTGGCATTAATTTTGCTTCTTTTCTATTGTGGGTAAATAAAAATCTTAAAGTGTTTGCCATTTCTACTTGGCATCCACTTTTAAAACTCATCTATTCAAAGACAACCTATCTATCAGTGGGTGAGCGTGGAAAATACTTTCTATCTTTGGTTGACTATTTGCTCTTAGTTTTTCAGGCCTCTAATTTTCAGCACAATTTGTGATGTTGGAGCATTTATTTTAAGCCGTTAGCTTGAGCTTCATTAAAATGGCAATATTCTAAAGAATCCTATTTTAGGCCTATCCCTGGGGTTTCAGAGAGCACCAGCATTAATTCTCGGACCTGAGCTCCAGAAGGGTTAGGGTTGGCATTAAGAGTAGTCATCATTATAGGACATGTCAAATAAATGGTGTTTTAATCCTAACGTAACCAAGAGAAGTAGAAGTCAGGAAATCAAATGAAGGGCATTTCTACTGCGAAAGACTTCTTGACCATGTTCAAAAAAACAACAACAGAAAGATGTCACCTTGTGGCCAAAGTCATATTTTCAATAATCAGATACCTGTGAATGCTGAATAGTAAATAAGAGAGGCCAAAGGACAGCTGATGGATTTGAGTCAAGGTATCGGTGGAGAATGTGGAATATGCCGTGCACTGCCAGCAGAGCTCATCCACAAGTCTCCTAAGAAGCAAGCTGGCAAGCTTTCTTTCCGTGTCCTTAAGATATGCTACGAAGAGAGATCAGTCTCTGGAGGACATCGTGCTTGATAAAATAGAGGATCGGTGAAAAAGAAGACAGCCCTTAGGAAGCTTGATTGACACCCTGGCTGCAAGAACAGACTCAAAGATAGGAACTATTGTGAGGCTGACACAGGACTGGGCAGTGTTCCATTCTGCTGTGTATGGGGTCACTCGGAGTTGAACAATCTTAGTGACACCTAACAACAATTCCAATAGCCCAAAGAAGACAACATCTTCAACTCAATCCAGCAGGGGCGCAGTGTCTCACATGAGGCAGAATGTCTACGTGCTGCTAGAAGAGTATTGATTAACATTTTCCATCAGACCAGAGGCCCTGGGAGTTCAGTCATGTTGTTATTAGGCGCCATTGAGTCCGTTCTAACCCATACTGACTGTGTGAATCTGGGTAGACTAGAGAAACAAACTCATAGACACTCATATGTGTATAGGAAAGAACTTCCTATAAAGAGTAATTGCACTTAAAAAAAACATCCCAGCCCAGTCCATAAGTCAGATATTAGTCCATATGTCCAGTACAAATCTGTATATTCCTCTTCAGACTCATGTAACGCATGCAATGATGCTGAGTGCAGGAAGATCACAGGCCAGTGGGTAGAAAGTCTTGTGGCTTCAGTGGCAGTGGAAGCATCTTAGCGCTGGTGTGGGTCTCCACATGGTTCCTCCAGCTCCAAGGCTTTGGCTGCCATCAGCGAAGCTCCATGGGGCTTGTCAATAGGAATGCCT
>NW_022103914.1:8549706-8567850 GCF_000313985.2 Echinops telfairi
CAGTGTAATGTAGGTGCTAGTGCCTGTCTCCCAGAGCCCCACTCAGTTGCAGCAGGCAAGCATGCTTTATCCAGAAAGGTCCCGCAGCCGGGCCTGACCATCCATCATAGGATGGGGTCACCACACTCCCAGAATCTGAAGCCCGTGGAAGGAGCTTACCTGTTTGAGTGCTCCAGGCGCCCATCTAGGGCTAGAATTCTGCCCTCAGCCCTGCACTTCAGAGCCGGGGCCTCGCCGTCTGCCTAATCGTTTGCCATCTTCTCTGGCTCCATGTGCCCTCAGCCAGGGTTCTGCCCCAGGCTGATGGCCGCATGCTCCCAACCACAGCTCCACCTGGACGATGAATGTTGTCAACGTCCCTGCGAAAAAGCAAGAACAATGCACACTCATTAGACCACAGCTCCCACAACCTTTCCGGGTTTTCCTTTTTGGATTTCTCGCCTCCTCTATCAGAGCACCCAGCTAGAAATCAAAGACCCATTCCCTCTGCTTCACCACCATCATCCATCTCTTATATCAGTCTATTTCTCCATCCGTCCATCCCTCCCACCCCCCTGCTACAACCCGAGTCCAACCACTGTCTGTCTACTTTGCTTACATCATATCCTCAGCACCCTTCATGTCATCGTTAGGTTTTGTCAAGCTGGTTTTGACTCAGCGACCCTATGCACTACAGAATGAAACACTGCGCCATCCTCACAATCATTGCTGTTTGAGCCCATTAGTGCAGTCACACCATCTCCTGAGCTGTCTTCTTCTTGCTCGCTGCCCCTCTGTTTTTCCAAGCATGATGTCCTTCTCCAAGGACTGATCTCTCCTGATGACATGTCCAAAGTAGGTGAGACAAAGTCTGACCATCTTTTCTTCTAAGGAGCATTCTGGTTGTGTTTCCTCTGAGACAGATCTGTTGGTTCATCTAGCAGTCCATGGTAACTCTCAGCATTCTTCACCAGCACCATCACTCAAATGCATTGATTACTCTTTGATCTACCTAATTCATTGTTCAATTTTCACATGCATATGAGGCAACTGAAAATACCATGGCTTGGGTCAGGGACACTTTAGTCCTCAAAGTGACATATTTGTTCTTTAACACTTTTTAGGAGGTCAGCAGACTTTGCAGCAGATTTGCCCAATGAAATACATTGTTTGAGCTGTTGACTCCTGCTTCCATGAGCATTGATTATGGATTCGACCAAAATGAACTCCTTGACATCAGCCTTTTGTCCATTGATCATGATGTTTATCTCTTGGTTTGGTTGCAAGGGTTTTGGTTTCTTTACACTGAGTTGCAATCCATTCTGAAGGCTTCAGTCCCTGTTCTTCATCAGCAAGTGTTTCAAATCCTCCTCATTTGAGTAGGTAAGCTTGTATCATCTGCATATCACAAATTGTTGATAAGCCTCCTCCATTCCTCTTCATATAACCCAGCTTCTCTGGTTATTTGCTCAGCATGCAGAATGACAAGTATAGGGAAATAAGACAACTCTGATGCATACCTTTCCTGAATTGAAACCATGCAGTATGCCCTTGTTCTGTTCGTACAACTGCCTCTTGATCCCTGTGCAGGTTCCATAGGAGCACAACGAAGTACTCTGGGTTTCTCATTCTCCTTAAGGCTATTCATAGTTTGCTAGGGTCCACACAGTTGAATGCCTTTGCATAATCCACAAAATACAAGTAAACATTTTCTGGTATTCTCTACCTTGAGCCAAAATCCATCTGACATCAGCAATGATATCCCTCATTCCATGTCCTCTTCAGAATCTAGATGGAATTTCTACAGCTCCTTGTCAATGTACTGCTACAACTATTATTGAATAATCATCAGCAAAATTATCCTTGCATGTGATATTAAGGGTATCGTTTGATCATTTCTGCATCCAGTTTGGGTCACCTCTCTTTGGAGTGGGTACAAATATGAATCTCTTCAAGTCAGTTGGCCAGGTAGCTGTCTTCCAAGCTTCTCAGCATTGACGAGTGAGAGTGTCCAGTGCTTTATCATCAGCTTCTTGAACCATTTCACTTGGTATTCTATCAATACTGGAAGCCTTGTTTCTTGCTAATGTTTCAGTACAGCTTGGACTTCTTCCTTTACTACCACCAGTTCTTGATCATATGCTACCTTGTGAAGTGATTGAATATCAACCAGTTCTTTTGGGTACATAGGCTCTCTGCATTCCTTCCATCTTCTTTGGATGTTTCCTCCATTTAACAGTTTGCCCATAGAATCCTTCAGTATTTCAACCTGAGGCCTTAATCCTTTCTTCAGTTCTTCTGAGCTTGATATACACTGCATTTGCTCCTCCTTTTTGGTTTCTTTGCATTTTTCATGATAATTCTGTGTCTTTTTGAATTTCCCTTAACATTTTTATTTAGCTCTTTTGCTTCATAATTTATTCCATGTGCTTTTGCTATTCTATATTCAAAAGCAAGTTTCAGAGTCTCTTATGACATATACTTTGATATTGTTTTCTTTCTTACTTGTCTTTTTAATTACTTTTGCTTTCTTCATGTATGACACTCTTCATGTCCTCCCACAACTAGTCAGGTCAGTCAGTCATTAAAAAAAATCAATCAGTCATTAATGTTCAATGAGTCAACTGTGTTCTTGAGAAGTCTCAAATTTTCAGGTAGGGTATACTTAAGGCATATTTTGGCTCATTACATACGAGCATTTATCTATCTGTTCCAGAGTCAGTCCCTGGCTCTGTTTTGGCCGCTGGTATTGAACTTCTTCATTGCCTCTTCCCACAAATGTAGTCAGTTGGATTCCTGTGTATTCTAACGGTCAAAGTCCACATGTATAGTCACCATTTATGTTGTTGGAAAAAGGTATTTGAGGTGAAGAATCGGTGGTCATCTATCATACCATAGCTAGCTTCATTTCTACCACCAATACCCTGTTTTCCAAATACTCTTCCTTCCACTTTGTTTCCAACTTTCGCATGCCAATCACCAATAATATTTTGGTTGCATGTTGGGTCAGTTTCCGACTGAAGAAGTTGGCCAAAGTCTTCATCACTTGTTTTAAAGGTTGATGTGGAAATTTGAATAATAGTGATTGTGACTGGATTTCCTTTTAGGTATATAGAGTTTATTCTATCACAGACAGCATTGTACTTCAGGACAGATCTTGAAATGTTCCTTTTGACAATGAATGTGATGTTGTGACATAGTAAACCTATGACGTTCTGATCCACGCTGGCCCAGATCAGTCCATTTCAGCCCACCGATGCCTAGGAAGCCAACCTCCATGCATTCCATTTCATCTTTGATGACTTCCAATTTTCCTAGATTCATACTTCGTGCATCACGTCTTCGCATTTCAGTCATGTCCCATCAGCAAATGCAGGTCTCAAATGCTTTGCTCCACCTACATCCTTGTGGTCAATTCTACTTTGAGAAGGTGGCTCTTCCTCAGTGGCATTTCAAGTGCCTTCTGACATGAAGGGCTTATCTGCAGACATTACATCTGACAACATTCTGCTGCTAGGCATAAGATGTGTAGCGGCCGAGCCCTCAGAAGTGAACAGTCCATTCCTTCGTGGTAGTCTTCTTAGTCTGGAAGCTCACACCTGTTCACCTGAGTGATCTTGCTGGCATTTGAAGTACTGGTGACCTAGCTTCCAACACGGAAGTCACCACAGTCTGACAAACTGACAGATTAGTGGAGGCAGCACCTGGCATAGAACCCATCAAATGATTGTTCATCATATTTGCCTAATCAGCCCATGTGAATGAGGAAGTGAGTGCCAATCTTCCATGATGATCTACACTTAGCTGACTTCTTTAGACTCATTTACCTGAGGAGACCTGCTGGTGCAGTTATTACACATTGGGCTACTAACAGCAAGGTCAGTGGTTCTAAACCACCAGCCAGCAGACAGGCTTTCTACTTCCATAAAGAGCTATAGTCTCAGAAACTCATGGGGGCATCTACTGTGACCCTGTGAGGGTCACTATGAATCAGAATTGACTCGATGGCAGTGTTTGCTTTAGGTTGAGTTTAGCCTCATTTTTCCACTTGCTCAAACCTACTCTTTGCTGGCCACCATCGTGAACGTCTTGCAGCACCCTGTACATCCAGGACTCCTTTTCACATCTGGAATTCCTCCCTTCTCCTCTCCGGATTAGGGGGCCCCTCTGTGTCCCAGGTTACTGCCTGCTATTAGAACACATCTCCTACTATTTTAGCATTGCCTAGTTACACACCAGGAGTCTTGGTGGCAAAGTGATTATGAACTGGGCTGCGAGCTACAAGGCCAGTAGTTCAAAAGCACCAGCTGCTCTGTGGGAGAAAGACAGGATTTTCTACTCCTGTAAAGTGTTAGTCTCAGAAAGCCACAGGGGTTGTGCCACCATGTCCTGTAGGAGCGCCACGAATGGGCATGGACTCGGTGGCAGTGAGTGGCAGTGGTATTTGCACAGCAAAAAGGGCAGAGTCTATATTGGATTAATCCGGACGCTCCCAACATTTAGCACCTAGGACATGCTCCTTAAATATGTGCTGAATAAAGAAAGGATCTTGAGACTCCTACTGCTGTGCTGACCTGCCCACCCGCACTACTGCCCATTCCCCAGAGCCCCAAGCTTCCCTCACCACATGGGCCCTGGCTGCTCGACTGGGTACTGTTATCCACATGCCTCCAGGTGGCTTCTGGATACAGGTCACCACCCCAGTTCTCGCCCCATATGAGGCCCCACAGGGTACAATGTGTCCTTGGTGCCACACTGCCCTCCTTTGATCCCCCAGAGCCAACGCAACACTCATGCCTTCTTCTGGCACTTTCTGCTGGGTCTGTTTTCTAGTGTGCTTTTTGTGCTAGGCAGATCCCTTCACGGGACCGTGAATCCCCTGTCCCCAGGACATGGACTACAGCTCTGGCAACACCCAGGACATGGGCTGGTTGGTGCACAGTGGGTTCTCAGGAGAGAGCCCCTGGGTTCAGCTGGATGCAGGGACGGCAGGAGGGACTCAAGGATGGGCACGGCTTTGAGAATCCGTGTGGCTGGAGGGAAGCCCCCAATGGAGGGTTCTCAACAGGGGTGTGGGTCACAGAAATGGTGGGAAAGATGGTGTCGGGACTAGCAAGGTACACGGAATGAGGATGGGAGCTGAAGAGTAGGGTTTCGGACCTTCCTGCTCTGGTACACAAGCTGCAGGCTTCCTGAGCAGCAGAGAGCAGCGAAGAGCCTGGAGCCGGCAGTGGAGAGCTGTCAGCCTGAGCCTGCCTGGCCTCAGGGCTCTGGGGAAAGGATTCCCAGCCTTATTCTCTGCAAGGCTCTTGTCAGGGGAGGGAAAGGGCACTTACCCTTTGGATTAAGGTAAGAGCCAAGCTTTATGTCCCCCCTAGAAAGAATGTCGAGCCCTGGTAGCATAGTCACAAGGTCAGCAGTTCAAAACTACCATCTGTTCGGTGGGAGAAAGAGGAGGCTTTCTAGTCCTGTTAAAGAGTTAGTCTCAGAAACTCCAAGGGCCAGTTCTACCCTGTCCTCTAGGGGGACTGTGAGTCACCTTGAACTCGAGGGCAGTGAACAAGGGTGTGAACTGAGAACTTCTCACATTGGAATGAGGCGTGTGGGCGCACCTTCCTTCGCATTTAGATCTGGGAGGCTGCAGTTATTTACGCTTGATAGTTTGGGACAACTGAGGTTCTGAGAAGCTAGAGGGCTTACCCAAGGTCACAAGCCAGCCTGGGAAGGGTATGGGATTGAGGAACCTGCTCCTGGCTTGGGTTCCTTGTATGAAGCCAGGACTCAGTTTAGAGGACTAGGTGTGGAGCCCCACCCCATGGTCCGTGTGCACCTGTGTCTGTGTTGGAGGTGGGGGTGGTGTGCCTCTTGGGGCGAGCACGTTGGAAGCGAGAGGCCTTGGGCTGAACGTGTGTGGAGCGAGGGTGGCCTGGGCGTGCACACATGTGCCCCTGGGCACACCGCCTCCCTCTCAGATGTCTTGGCTGCAGGCTTGACAACTGAAACCCAGCTGCACTCTGGCCAGGACACATCCGCTGTGGAAACCTAGGAGGGGCTGACAGTCCCTAAAGAGGGGTTATGCATACTGCCAGCAAGCGCTCCTGGACCGCCGCCTAATTCCCTGCAAATGCTCTTTAAATCTGTTTCTAATTTGGACTCTGCTTCTCCCTGCCCCCTCCCACCCTCCTCACTCTTGGAACTCGCCTCAAGCCAGTCAAATTATGCTGAATAATGGCTGCGGACGAGGCTGGGGCTGCGGAGGGTGTAATCCTGTCACATTTTCATTTACGCTGGGAATGGAGTGCGATCAGAACTAATACATTTGGGCTGCACTCGGAACGCCAGCCCAGGGACACCCATTCAGGCATGCCACTTCCAGGGGAGGACTCTGCAGCCGTCCCACTCGACAGTCGCATGTTTGAGAAAACCCACCTCTGTGTGCAGATGCACTGGAACACACTTGCTTTCTGCCAGGGGACTTTGCTTTGGAGACTCGCAGTGTCGGTGAGAATCCCTCCTGGTGTGTGAGCATAACCCAGAGGTTCTGGGTCTCAAGCCTCTAAAACAAAATGTGTCTCCCATCCAGTCTGCAGCCCTGCGACATAATCAACACTAGCATGACCCAAATCCCTGGGAAAGTGTACACAAAGCACGGCGAGAGAGGCCGGGGACAGGCTTATTTACATGCTGAGAAGGATGCTGGGAGCGATCTAGGGAAGCCGAGGTCACTGGTGTGGTGTAAGGGACTCTTGCTTTAATAAAAATGTGAAGTTAAAAGTATGCATTCCCAGAAGAAGGGGGTTTTGCCCTGTGGTCCTGCTGGTCCCTTGCAGATCAGAGCTCAGGGGCATCTTGAGAAAGCAGTGTTTACCTGTGCTTTGTGGAAGGTCAAGAGTCCTGGTGGTGCAGTGGGCTAGGTGTTGGGCTGCCAACAGTTCAACAGTTTGAACCCACGAGCTGCTCTACAGTACCATGATGAGGCTGCCTACTCCCATGACCATTGTGGGTAGTTGTGCTGTGTCCTATAGGGGCACTATGAGTTGGCATTGACCTGATGGCCATGAATTTGGTTTTGTGGAGGGTCACCCGGGAAGCCATGACAGAACACAACTATAGAGTCATGGGGTTCTGTAGAGTCGGCAGGCCTTTGCAGGAAGGTCCCAGTCCCGGGGACCTGGGGAGATGCACTCTGCTCCCCAACCCAGCATCCACCCAACATCCTACCAGGCTGCAACTGCTGCCGCTCTGAGCTCATCACGCATGTGTGTGTGTGCGCGCACACACACACACAGCAGTACCTCAGAAGGGCCCTGGCCCATTGCCCGCCCCTCAGCTGGCTCAGCAACTGCAGGAAGGTGGATTTTGCAGTTGGGGGGGGGCCACAGCCCATCAACGTTCTGGTGCTGTCAGCTCATTCATCGGGCCGCTGGGACACAGGGGAGGAAGCTGCCCTGAGGTGAATGACACCCCAAGGACTTGGCTCTCCTCTCCTACCACACAGCAGACCGCAGGCCACCAGGGCACCTGGGTAGAAAAGGGAGGAGGGGCCCACACTTCTGTTGGGCTCCAGGGTCTGTCTCCTGTCTAAGACCGAAAGGCACTTCCCATTCATCTCTCTGTTATTTTTTTTAGAAAACGGTTGCCATTTGCTTAGCTGTGTTTAGATGCCAAGGTTTTCGCATATGTCAGAAGTCTCACGTGATCCTCAGACCACACCTGCAAGCTCTGAGCAGCCGAGAGGGAGGGCTGTGCCCCAAAGTGTGCACTTCCCCTTGTTTAGGGCTGAGTTCCTGCTGGGAAATAGCTCAGCAGCCTGGGGTGACACTGTCCAGCCCTGTTCAGTTTGGAGTCCCTGGGTGGTGCAAACAATGAACTCACTCAGCTATTAACGGACAGCCTGAGAGTTCGAGTCCACTCAGAGGCACCTCAGATGAAAGGCCTGGCAACACGTTTCTGAAAAGCCAGCCACTGAACCCCCTCTGGATGCGCCTCTGAAACTTGTCCACCACAGCCGAGGACCCTGATGGTGTCTGAAATGCCAGTGGTGTAGTTTTCAGCATCAGAGTCGCAGACAAGGCATCATGGTGTGATAAACTGACAGGCAGGCTGGTGGTAAAGTTAAATGAGTTGTTGTTGTGAGGTGTGGCTCATAATGACCGATGCACAACAGAATGAAACACCTCCCAGTCCTTTGCCATCCTCACATGCTCTTTAGGCATGTTTCTAGCCACTGTGCCAATAATAGATAACGAGTACTCATCCCTTTAAAATTATACAAATGGGATGGCAAGGTAGTTTCGGGTTTAGATAGAACCGTGGTTCACTATAAATTCTGCTATTGACCAGTATTGTTACTTTAGGCAATTTGCTTACTTATTCCAAGCCTCAGTTTCCCCACCTATCTGATGGTGAAGGAAATGCCTTTTGGGAAAAGGTAAAATCATGACTCTCCAACAGATCAAAAATGAGCAGATGATAAACATCTTTATCAACATTATATACACACTTATTAATGAGAGGCCAGGGAGATGTTAACCGTCAGCCCAAAGGAAGACACAAGGAGCAGACACATTTACAAGTCAGAAGTATTGAAATGAACTTGCAAAGCGATACAAAACTGCCTACAACAATAGAGGAGGTTTGATAGAATTAATTGGCAGATCCACAATCAAGAAATTACGGGGGTCCAAAGCCCAGTTGGACTCTATCCTATTCACCTGGAGTAATGGAGGAAGGAGAGTCAGAAACTGGGGTGGGAGATAACTGACTCCTTTGTCATGAGACCGGAAAACCTGGATAATGCCTAGCTAACATTGCCGAGGATTTTGATCAAAGATTCTACAAAAGAATCCTTAATCAAAAGGGGAAAGATGTAGGAGAGAATTTTCCATTTTCATAGACTCTAGACATTTGAGTCAGGGGGATGGTATTAACCCCTGAAGATTATTGCCCTAGATAATCTTTAAGCCTTAAAACAAAAATATTCCTGGAAGTCTTCTAATCAATCGATAGTTTCACTTAGCCAGTAAAAAGCAGGTTTGCCTTGAGCATTGTGCTCTGGGATCAGCTTGACAACAGCACCTCAAAAGCGTCGACAGGCCCCTCATGGGACAGTGAGTTTATGTAACTGAGGAGGATAACTCAGAAAAGGAGGGTGGAAATGACTGCACAACCCACAGGATACACCAACGTTGCTGCAGTGTTCAGGTAGAAACTACTGAAAGGGTGGGTGTTGTGCTGTGTCTATAAGCAATAACAACACAAATTGTGTATCTACTGATCCTTGTAACTTAACGGAGCTGTGCATTTATCTCCAGGCCTAGAATCTGATAACCTGGGAGGGTGTTTGTGAAACAAAATATAGTTCTCCCTTGTAAACATCTAGTGATCATTCTCATTTAGCCCCTGTGTCTCACAGGTTATATGTATAGCATTAGAAAAAGATGAATGAAACATGAAAAAATAAAATTGCTGAATAATATAAAACGTATGATCCTAATTTCACAAAACAAACAGGTTGTATATATCCCTCTCTAGTTATACAGATATAACTGTTGATTAAATATAGACAAACGTCAGAGAGAATACATGAGGACTACAAACAACAGCTGCCTCTGGAGGGCAGGGTTGGTGGTGACTGTAGAGGGAGGCTTCCATGGCTTACTCTCTCAACTTCTGCATTCTGTGAATGGAAACAAATACCTACTTCACAGTGTATTAAGAATGAGAATTGTCTGAATAAGAAAAATAGCAATAACCTACATTCACAGAGGAGGCCGTAGGCTTGTTCTTGGAAAGAAAATCACTACGAGGAACAGCAATATTGGTGCCCAAGGACGTCGCTTTCTGAGAGAAGCGAGGTTTGAGCTCCTGCACTTGCATTTTGGGCCACGTTGTACACCCCTACTGCTCACTGGAAATGGGAGTCACCTGCTTCCTGATTTACAGCTGTGGGTAGTGGCTGCCTGTTTTATTTCCCCAGCAGCCCCCATGCCCAGGTTCACCCGTGCCCAGCTGTGACAAGGCTTGGTTGGAGCCTGCCCACACCCTGTGCTCCTGCCCTGCCTGAGAATATGAGCCATCCATTCGCTCTTTCTGAATCTGGTGAGTATGGCCCCACCCAGACAGAAGAGCAATGATTACCAAGGGGCAGAATGGAGTCCTTGATCCAACAAAGCTGTGCCACGAGTTTTAACATGTGCTTTATCCCTCAAAGAGCAGCCTTGGTGTAGGGGAGAGGGTACAGGATGGGCCAGGAGACCTGACCCTCATGCAGGCTTGGCTAATAATTGGCAGCATCTCTACGGGCTGAGCCTCTGTTTCATCAACCTCCCGGTGAAACCAAGAGTCATACTTATCTCTAAGGGCCCTTGTGAGGCTCACACGTGGTGATGTCCACGGAAGCGCTTGGTGAGGTGTGATTTAATTTGGTCCATCAGGATGCTTCTTGTTGGTGTGTGCCATTGAGTTAGTTCTGGCTCAAAGCCACCCTCTGAACTAGGAGCCGACCCAGCGTTCCATCCCTCAGAACCTCCTAGACCCAGGGGAAGATTGTAAGAAACACATAGCTCACCTATCGTTCTTTAAAATCCTCCTCCCTCTATTGTGGCCTTAGTTTCACCTCACTAATCTTGCTAGACCTGCGTACACACATTGGTACAATCAAGATCTTTCGATGCATGAAATTCAAGAAAGATAAACCCCTCAGAAACAGTAAGGGGAGTAATGACTCCTTGAAGATATGGGAAGAGAGGGGAGGAGAGGGGGGCAGGGGGAATTGATAGCAATGATGACCATAGAATCCCATTCGAAGGAATGAACATCAGAATTTTAGGTGAATGGATACATGGGATGGTGTAAGTGATGGCAAAATATATACATTAAGGGTTCAGGGAGGTGGTAGGGTGAGGGAGGGAGGGGAGAAAGGGGAGCTGATATCAAGGAGTTCAAGAAAAAAGAAAATGTATTGAAAATGATGATTCTAGGAATTTTACAATTATGCTTTCTCTAATGGAACTTTGGATTATAACAACACCTGTAAGAGCTCCTAATAAAACGTTTTAAAAAAATAGATTGAGAGACATGTGGAGATGGCTAAGGAATACGAGGCCTGCAGCCCTGGAAAGGCCTCCCCCCCCCACCCCCAGGTGACTCAGGGAGAAAGCCTTCCTTGTAGCTGACACCCTGAATGCAAAGGTCTCGTCTCTTGCACTGTGAGAAAATGTGTTTCTCTGGAGTAAAAGCCAGAGGAACTTGTATTATTATTGTTATTGCTTCAGTAGAGAACTAAGACAATCACCTGAGGGGTTCCTGCTTTCTTTTTTAACAGTAAGCCAATAATCCCCGAAAACTATTGACTATTAGGTCAGCATTTTCCCAATTTTCTTCCACTTAAAATTTTTTTATTTATTGGAAGTGGCTTAAAATATAGTTTACATATTATAATTGACTGATAAGTCTTTTTGGTTTCAGATGTCACAATTCTATAGGTTTCTGTCTTCATTTCTTTACTTCTTTAAAAAAAACAGTTTTATTGACATATAATTCACAAACCATACAATCCAATAGTTCAAATCAAGAGGAGTTGTACAATCAGTACCACAATCAGTTTTAGAACACTTTCTTCATTCTTGTACTCATCATTGTTAGCTCCCCATTTCCCCCAACCTCCCTGCCATATCCCCAAGGAACCATTAATCCAGTTGCTCTTTCTATTCTGGATTTCATATACAGAAACCAAACAAAAACTAACAACAATGACAAAATTAAAAAGTGAAAAACTTCAGGTGAAAAGAAAGCAGAAAATATTAAAAACTAGAACAAATTTAAAATGAGTCCAAAGGGAGATCAAATAAGTTGTTAAATTTTAACCTGACAGCATCTGCAATAGCCCAATACTATATGTTATCCAATACATTCTGTAGGACAGCAAGGCTATTGACAACCAGAGGATTCACCAGAGGCCTATTCACATGTATTTCCCTGTAACTTTTTTTACAAACTGGAACAGTTTTTAAATGGTCAAAAGGGAGATCAAGTGATAAGATATTATATTTTAACCTAACTATACCTGCCAGAGCCAACTTTATAATGCTCTCTCTCTGATAACAAGGCTACTCACAACCAGGCTTCCACTGCCAACCACAGCCCACTGCAAACCAAGTGTTCACAATTTAAGCTCTGATACCATTCCATCCTTCAGATTTGGATTTTATTATTTATAATACTTGGGTCACGTAGACTGGTGTGCTTCTTCCATGTGGACTCAGTCAATGCCCCTTTAAAGTGGCTGATTGTTTGAAGACAAGCCCTTATGATCCCACATGTTATTCCTTCTGGGAGCCAGGCATTATCTAGTTTCTTCACCACATCATATATATCTTCAGTGATCTCTTCATGAAGGTGAGCATCAAACAGGGCCATGTAATTGTTCTTAGATTGGGGCTAGAATTAAATGCAAATCCCCAGTCCATTCATATATCCATGGTTTATATATGTCTCTAGTTCACTTTATAGACATCATTGTCATTTTATGTTAGAAAATATTATCCATCATCTCCTTGGGGCATAAGGTAATTCTATTGATAGTGTTGTTAATTTAGCCAAGGTATATAATTTAAAACCTTGTTCAGAGAAGGACATTATAGACGTATAGACCAGCTGTGAACCACAATAGATGAATTATTGACTTTATAGATTACAGTTTTAAGTGATGGGACACTGTACATAAACAGTAGGACTTGGTGATAGGGTAAAACTTTCAATAATATTCATTCACAAAGACTGAGCCACACCTACTAAATTAATAAGTGTCACAATAAAGTAAGGAGGGCATTAGCATAATAAGTTTATGGTAGTGATGGGCCACCCTTCATTGTGCACCCTGCAAGTCAGAGGTCTGCACCGGAGTTCAATGCCCACCTGCAGGTGCTCCGGTGATAGAAGTCATCTGCTACTTCTCCCACTTGGGAGTGTCAGCCTTAAGTCCAAGGACTACAGGTACTGGCCTGTGAACTGAAGTAAAGGTCAGCTCACTTCCCAGTTTGCAAATCGTGTCTTCTGATGTGGCCTATGAAAGATGCTGGGTGGCTGGAATGAAGAGAGCCTCAAGTCCCAGTGGGCTATAGAACATGGCCTGGGGCAACACGTTCTGCATAGAAACTAGGTCAAAAGTGTCCAATTAGGAACGTAGCACCAGCATATTCTCCCTTGAGTTCTATATAAATATTTTTAAGAGTTTTCCCGCCACCCCCCCCTCCCCCTATTTTGACTTGAATTCCCAGGAAGGTTTTCTTATCACTCTGGTTGGAGTATCTATTGGTTTAGCAAAAGTTTGTATGGCCGTAACTGAGTAGTCTTCTCCCTCTCCCTACGTCTTGAACAAGGGACCCCAGTTGAGGTGAAGTCTCCTCTGTTGAAATGGCTTTTTAAGATGTACATAAAGGTGGGGTGATATATGTTTCAGATGTGAAGCAAGCTCTCGGTCTCCTTGCTTGGGAGACCGGATTTGAAGATTACATGACCTGGAGCAGGAGCCTGCCTTCATCTTGGTGTTTGTACTTACAGCAGTGGACTGACTCACAACCATATTTGTCCTCCATTTCTTACTTTTTCCCACTTGCAGTTTTTTTTGTTTTATTTTCTGTTGTTTCGAAGAAATCGATAACTTGCCATATAGAGTTAGCTACCATATGGGTTTGTTGACTGCATCCCTGTGGCTGCTGCTACTCCATTCCCTGGGCTTCCTGTCAACTGGTAGTTAGAACAAAAGGGCTGCCCAGATGCTGGTTGGATTTTTCTTTGGTGAGGAGGAGGGCAAGAATTCTCTGTAAGTGATGTGCTCCTTCCCCACCTCCACCTGCCTTTGACTATTAGTCTCTTCTTCCAGAAGCTTCCGTGCCACTGTGAAAGAATGTGAGCAGGAGTTAACACCATCCGGGGTCTGATGGGGGCAAGATTGACAAGGAACTATCTGTCACCCAATAATATCTAGAAAACTTCAAGTCTTTACCTGTATCCACTATTTAATTTGAAATGCTTCTTCTGACAATATAACAATCATCAATGCTTAAGTGTTTATAGTATGCCAGGCATGGTCTTCTTGGTTTTTAGTGTAAAAGAAAATTTGTTTTCAACAATCCTATGTGGCTGGTACTATGATTGCTATGTAGACACAATGAACCACACTCAGAAAGATGAAGCCACTTGCCCCAGTTATTGCTATAGGTGTTCACCCGATAGAATAGTACCTGTCTCAGGGAGCCCTTGACTGTTGAGATGCCCAGGCTTATGTTATCAACACTTGGAAATGATACAGTCACCCTCTGATCAGTACTACAAGATCTCAAAAATAGTCTGTCAACTGCAAGCTTTTTTGTTTTTTAATCTTTAAGGGTCTGCCTCAGGGACAGCTACTCCCATCCAGATCGCTCCTCTCAGGGCCCTTTGTAGACATAAGAATTGTGCAGTGTTTTTAGAGTTCTGTCCAAGGGAAATGGCCCATCTGCCTGGGACTCGTTGACTTTCCGGGAAATGTCTGCTGCTCATCTTCCTCTTCATACTGGAGGACACTAATAATGACAATCTTATAAAGACAGTCCTCTAGGCTCTCTTCAGTTCCATCACTTTACAAAATACCCACTTCCCACTCCAACAGCAACAACAAACACATACAGTTCACCCTCCTGAAAACTCCAGAGTTGGGACTGCTTCTAATCTGCCCCAAGACTCTGGCAAAAGCTACACATCTCTCTTCCTTTTTCCCTGATCCCAGATATAGGGTAAGGGTCATTGTGCCATCCTGGGAGGTGGAGGTGGGGTGGGGGTGCTGCTTGCTTAAGATTCTGCATCGAGAAAGTGAACAAACTGTGTTATAGTGTTGAGTAGGCGTCCACTCATGGTCCCATGTAACAATAGAACGAAAGCCTGGCTCTGCCCTGCGCCATCGTGACGGGTGGCAGGTTTGCCTGTACCGGTGCTGCCCTTGCTCAGTCTGTCTCCTCACGGACATCCGTCGCGGCACTGCTTCCTTCTCCAGGGGCAGGCTCTTCCTGATGACCTGTCCAAACTCAACAAGTGGAAGTCTCACCATCTCCATTCTCAGAAACAAGTTGTTTGTTCTCTTATGAGCAAACAATAGAGAACTAAAAATAAACACACAAAAGCTTCACGAGCCAGACCTCAAAGTTCAATTGTGAGCCAAACCTCTGCTTCAGCAAAGGGATGATGGCGCATAGAGAGCAGGGCGGGGAATGGTGGCGAGAGTTGGGGGCGTGGAGGGCGGGTTGGGGAAGTAGGACGTGGCAAGAGAAGAAGTATATAGGACCAGGCACATCATTTTTGGGTCCATGGCAGAACATAAATGTGGGACCTTCTGCTTAAAAATTATCCATTCTTCCAAGTTGGCAACAGAGCATGAGACCAAATGCCAGGGCCTTCTGAACATGGGCTCCATGCGACTGCACAGGACAAACCGTGAGTCAGCCCTGACAGAGATGCTCTCTGCCTGGAGGAGCCACCCCACCAGCCTTTACAACTGGCTCTCCCCCAGATGAGCACATTCTTGGTTGCTTTCAAAAAAAATAAATAAATAAGAGAAAAACCTTGGCTTCTCTGTGGAGTTGGAGGCTTTCCAGTCATGCGTGTGGCCGTGCTTTAAACTGATGGCGGACAAAGTTGCCAGTGGAGACCCAGACAGGCGGGGACTGCCAGAATGAGCAAGTAAAATGATGGTAACCGAAGATAACCCAGCTTGAGTTTCCATGGAGGCATTTGATCCAACCAGCGCCAAAGAGACCGTGCGAGCCAACACCAGCAACAGCATCGTTGGTGTCACTGCCTGAAGGGCAGCCACTGGGAGATGGAAAAGGAAATCAGTTGTCAGGGGTGGACAGACGAGAGATGCAGGCAGGGACCAAATCATTCGCAGCACGTTAGAAAGGACAGTGGGGTTTGGAGAAACAAAAACAAACCAAAAAAACCCTACCACTTAATACAAGAAAAGAAAAAGCTCCTCAGGTGTAGAGTGCAGGCCCTTCCTTGCTCTGGGTCAGTTGGCTCTGGACTCCGGGGTGGGTGAGCTGTGTGTGGCCCACCCCTGCCAATGGCTGTGGGCTCAGCCTCACCTGGTGACTGGGAAGAGCCCACCACCCAGCTCCAGACTGAGGGAGGTGAGCCAACCGCCACCGAAAAGGAAGCTCTGGTACTCTGTTTATACCCCAGCCATACCTTTAAAAAAAAAAAAAAAAAATATATATATATAATAAAAGCAAATATGCTCTTTAAAGAAAGCTTACACAATATAGGAAGGCAGAAAAAGAAGAATTTTTTTTTCATATTTCATTACCTATCGTCTCTGCCCTACAGGGTCTTTATGAATCAAAATTGCCTTCATGGCAGTGAGTTTGTGGTTTTCATAGTCAAGATTTGTTAAGTTGGTGGTGTCCTCCAGGTGGAAGAAAAAAAGCTAGAAGTGATAGGAGTTTGAAAAATAAATAAGCAATAAAAACCCCATGAATGCATTGCCACTGAGTTGATTCTGACTCATAGTGTTTCTGTGTAGGATTTCTGAGACTGTAAATCTTTTGGACAGTCTCATCTTTCTCTTGAGGGGCAAGTGGTGAGTTTGAACTGACAACCTTGCAGCCAGCATCCCAATACCTAACCCACAGCAACACCAAGGCTCCTAGAAAATGTAATATAAAAATATACATCATATTTAATATCATTTCATAACCACTAGATACAGTATTGCAATTTTTATAGATACAACTTAATGATTGTTTAATATTCTATAAATATGATATTCATTTTAAGTTCATTGACATCCTCATTTCTGAAATTTTCCTCTTTTACTGGAATAAATAATGTTACAAGGAGCACTTTTTAAACAACTGCTTAATTGAAATAATTAACATACCATACAATTTACAGTTTAAAAGCATACAACCCAATGGTTTTCGTATATCACAGTTTTACAACCATCAACATTATCTGATTCCGGAACATGTTTATTATTCACTCCAAAAACAAAATTCAACCCAATCAACATCCGCTTTCCATCCTCCTGACACCCGCTAATGTACTTCCTGTCTCCGTGGGTTTGCCTATTCTAGACATTTCATGTAAGTGGAATAATACCCGTTTGTAATTTTTTTAGTGTCTGGCTTCTTTCACTTAAGATATGTCATGTGTGGCCAGGAGGCAGAAACGAGAAGAGGGGACACCGAAGATAAAATTCCTTTCAAGAATTTACATGTGACATCTGCAGCAGGTTCAAATCCATAAGACAAACTGGCTAAGGATTTGTGTCTATTATGCATGGAAAGCCAAACTGAAATTGTGTTTGGTGAGGTGCCTGCCGGGCCAGTGATGCCCTAGGAGCCAGAGATGTTGAAAAGGAAGGCTGGCATAGTCGTTGGATGTCCGGCAGAGTGTGACACCAATATGACAGCAAGCTCGACTGCTGCTAAGGACCTTATGACTAAAAATGATTAAAAAAAAAAAGATATTGTCTTCATCTACGTTGTAACATGTATTAGTGCTTCATTCATAATATGCCAGCAGGTAGTTGTGCTACATTTTGTTTATTCATTAATAAGTAGGTGGATATTTGGGTTTCTCCCCTCCTTTGACCTTATAAATAATGTGATTATGAACATTTATATACATTTTTGTGTGTATGGACATATGTTCTGAATAACAAACTAGAAGCAGAACTGCTGGGTGTGATAAGGTTAAGCTTGCATGTTAACTTGGCTAGGCTAGGAGTCTTAGTGAATTGGGAATTAAAATGTAATCACTTTCATGATGAGCTCTGCTATAAAGTCAATCAATTGAAAGGGAATTTCCTTGGGGATGCAGCCTGCTTCTACTATATGAGGATGCTCTGGAAAAACCGGATTGCCTTTTGCAAGGTCTGGATCCGGCATCTGAGTCATCATGTGACTTTGGAATTCAGATACTGGCCTGCTTCATTGCGTGCTGACCCTAGGAGTGAGTCATCAGCAGCTTACCTACCATCTTACTGGTTGGCCTTTGTAACCAGAATTCATTTGCCTTTGTAACCAGAATCCTCCCAATAATTGCAATTTTCTGTTTGTTTTTTATTAGTCATTCTAATGAGTGTGAAGCGGTGTTTTATTGTGATTTTATTAATGTAATTTTTTT
>NW_022103914.1:8570694-8571841 GCF_000313985.2 Echinops telfairi
GGGTCTCTGCTCCAACCCCTTTGTTCTCAACAATATGGTTTTTGTTTGTTTGTTTGTGGGTCTTTTAATGCCTGTTATCTGATGCCATCAACACTTCATGAACACACAGGCTGGTGTGTTTCTTCCATGTGGGCTTGTTGCTTCTCTGCTAGATTGCTGCGTGTTTAACCTCAAGCCTTTAAGACCCCAGATGCTATATGTTTTGATAGCTGGACACCATCTGCTTTCTTCACCACATTTGCTTGTGCACCCATTTTGTCTGCAGCAACTGTGCTGAGAAGGTGAGCATCACAGAATGCAAGGTTGTTAGAACAAAGTCTTCTTGCCTTGAAGGAGGGCATGAGCAGAGGCCTGAAGTCCATCCACTGCCTCAGAGTATTGCCTTATAAATATATGTCCATAGGTCAAAACCTCTTTTTTAATGAATTTATGTATTTACATATGTACACACCAATGCTTACACCTCTATGCTTCCTAAGATTATTTTTCTTTGCCGTCCTTTGAGCTTTAGTCTCTTTTGTCTTTGAGTTTAAGATGTGTTACTTGTAGGAAGGGTCTTGTTTTCTATCAAGTCTGTAGTTTCTGTCTTTTGATTGGTGCATTTAATCCATTGACATTAGGTGCCATTGATATACCGATATACTCGAGAATAAGCCAACCCGAATATCAGCTGAGGCACCTAATTTTAACACAGAAACTTCATTAAAAATGTGCTGAAACACTCGGCTTATACACGAGTATATATGGTATGTGGGTTTGTTGCAGTCATTTTGCTGTGTTTGTGTTTGGTTTCTTTATCTTTTTACTTTAATTTTTTGTGGTTTTATTGATGTTTAATTCTTCCTTTAATTCTATTGTTTTGAGTGCTGCTTTTATTGCATCAGTTTCTGGGTATTGTCCTGTGTTATGTTCTCAGTTTGTCTGTTATTGTTGATTCTCTGCCCATAGTAATCTGATTAATTTTTTTTTATAATGCTGGTCTTGTTTTTACAAATTCCTTTAAGTTTTACTTGTCTGGAAAGACCTTTATTTTCCCCTTGTATTTGAGGGGTAATTTTGCTGGATATAGAATTCTTGGTTGGCAGGGTTTTTTTATTTTATATATGCCACTTTATTGCCTTCTTGCCTACATAGTTTCTGGTGAGAA
>NW_022103914.1:8572969-8579081 GCF_000313985.2 Echinops telfairi
TCCTGCATTCGGCATCATTGAGTCTGAAGAGGAATTTATGGATTGGTATAGGACATATGGGCTAATACTGGACTTATGGACTTGGTCTGGTCTGGTCTGGGATGTTTTCTGAATATTCCATTGCTCTTGTACATAAAGCTCTTTCTTATACACATATGCGTGTCTATGAATTTGTTTCTCTAGTCTACCCAGACCGACACAGTGGGGAAAGTGGAAGGGAAGAAGAGAGGGAATAAAATAAAAGTAATGATAATAATAGTAAAGGGTTGCCTGAATAGGTCGATAGACCTATTATTTTGTAAAAATAACAGGAAAGTGGATTTTCAAAGGGGTAATCAGAATAAATAGGTTTTGTGGAAATATATTTCATAAGGGAAGGAAAGAGCAGAAAGAGATAGTGGGTGGGGCAGGATAAAATATAAGCAAATATTCAGAACAGGAGAGGATTTGTGTGTGTGTGTTTAGAAGTAGAATTAAAGAAGAAGAAAGAGAGGAAAGAGAGAAAGAGAAGACAATAAAAGAAGAAAGTAATGAAGAAGAAGAAAAATAAGAATGAAAAAGTAGATGTGCAGAGAAGAGACAAAATAAACATAAAATTAGGGGGTTGTGTGGTGCAGGTACTGGAGTTTTGTTGCTGTGGAAGATCTGTGCACTCAGAGAGGGTAAAAAGGTCCTGGTTTGGATAGGTGTGCCCAGATCTGCAGGTCTACCTGTTTTGGCCTGGGAGGTGTGCATAGGCTCACTGGGGTTGGTTTGCATAAGAGGATGTAGGAGAAAACTAGAAAAAATAATAAGAGTATTAAAGTAAATCAGAAATAAAAAAAACAAATAAAAGATGATAAAGTAAAACATAAAACCACCCTGTGAGTGGAGATCCCTGCTCTTGTGGAAGTGTTATTGTGTATATGTATCTGTCATGTGGGGGAGAGGGCCACATGGGGGTAAGTGTGTTGGAGAAGAAGGCAGGAGAAAAGGAGGGGGAAAAAATGGTGAAAAGCGTGGATACTGAGAGTCTCTGCACCAAGCTGCCCACATTCACACAGGGCCCCCCCGAGGCCAGTGCGGTAAGAAGTTTGGCTGACTGGGTTGTCTAGGAGCCAGGAAAAATTGGCTTGTGCAGGAGTGGGGGTGTGGTACACATAAAGGACTTGTGCCATTGGTTAATAATAAAGGGGTATTGGTCAGCAGGCATTGCTGATCTACCACTTTTAAAAACGGTAGTGTACTTAGCTTTTAAGTTGATTTTCTCACTTCCAAAGAGTGAACTTTCCCTTGTTAATTTTATATTTTTCTGTTATTTTTAATTGACTATTTCTCCCTTGAATTTTGTCAAATTTTGCTTCATGTATCTTGAAGATCTATTGTTCTGAGGATTTATATTTATAATTCTTGTGTCATCCTCATGGAGTGATTAGTTTCTTATGATAAAATGTCCTTCTTTGTTTCCAATCATACTTTTGATCTTGAAGTCTATTTTGTGTGACAATAGTATAGCCCATCCAGCTGTCTTTGGGTTACTGTTGCATGAAGTCTGTTTTTCTATACTTTCACTTTCAACCTATTGTGTCTTTCAGTCTGAGGTGTGTTTCTTGTTGATAGAATATGGTTGAGCTCTGCTGTTTGTTTGTTGTGTAACCATTCTACCAATATCTTCATTTTTATTGGAACGATTAATCCATTCCCGTTCATTGTAATTACAGATATGGTAGATTTATACCTGTCATTTTGCTGTTTGTTTTTCACATGTTATGTGTAGTTTCTGTGCCATTTACTTTCCTTTTTCTATTATGTAGATATTTTCTATTATACTATTTTTATTCTTTTGTTTCTTATAATATATTTTTGGAGTTATCCTCCTAGTAGTTTTCCTGGGTATTATAATAAATATCTTAATTTAAAACAACCTACTTCAGATTAATAGCAACTTAATTTCAAGATGAAATAATTTTTCTAAATTACTTGCAATAAAACTGTTGGGAAAAAATTTTTTCTCCAAGATGTCCCCATCCCCTTCCATCCTTTATATTATAATTCCCCTACATATGACATCTTTATGCATTTCTGGCCATCAACAGTTTTAGAGTTATTTATTTATTTACTAGTGTTTTAAAGTAAATAGGAGAACAATGTTACACACAAAGCAAGTTTATGCTGCCTTTTATAGTTGCCCATGCAATCACTTTGAACAGTGCATGGGATTCAAGTCGTGTCTGGTATCTTTAAATGTCAACCTGGAGGCATGCCTGTGGTATTTCTTACAAGGTATGTCTGCTATCATAAATTCTCATCATTTTTTTGGATCCAACATTGTATCTTTATTGTTTCTGTGAATACTTAATTTTCCACACACATAAACTAGAGGTTCTTTTGAAGAGTAAAAAAATAATTTTGTATTTTTAAAGTTCTAATCCCCAAAACATGGATAAGAACAACAGCAGAATAAAGAGAAGGTAAACTATACTGTATGCTGGTGTTTAGAATGACAATCACATTGGGATGAAGTTTAAATAAAAATACGCTTCAGTTTGTCTTGTGATTTTAGACACTACATTCCTAAGCCTTAGAAATATTTTCTGATTTTTCTCATTTGTTAAGATTCTCTCCTTTATTAGCTCTTAAGAATATATGTTAAATGTTTTCAATCTGTGATATTTAGAAACAAATTATTGTGTGAAGTACTAGACAGAGATTCCATTGAACTCATTAAATTAGGATTCCTAAGAATATCTTAATTTAACTTGTTACAATAGCTTTCTCCTATGAAATGTTAACTTACAGTGCAAGAACAGGAAAACTCATTGACTTTCTTATATCTAGATTGATTATTTACTGAATAAAAAGAAATCCATTAACTTCAACAATAGGAATTTAGAAAGCATCTTTCCTTATCTAACCAGAAACCTATGAAATATTTTTCTTACAAAATAAGACAATCTGAAAGTTTGTGTTTTACTAGTTTAAGTGAAAGGCAAGTGTTTTTATTTCCCTATTAGGTATAATATCCATTTATACCTATATTACTTTAAAATACATATTCCGTTTTTAAAAATAAAACACTATATAAGAACAAATACCTTATCCTTTAGGTTTATTGTACTTACTAAAAGTTAATTTCTTTGAGACAGCCCCCTGGCCAGGTTAGTGTTTCCTGACCCTCTGGAGATTTCAAAACAAGCTCTTTTCAAAGTGCACCCAGAACCTTTCGAAAGAAAGACCTGCAAGGGGAAATCTAAATGACGAATCATTTTTGAGACAGACATGAGGGGTTTTAAAGTTAAAAACACAAATTTAAATGAGATAATTTTATAAAATATTGAAACCTAGCTAAAATAACATGCATAGGTATTTCATTTCTAATAAGAGAGGTATGGCAATGAAGCCTAAATAGGCTAGGATTTATCAGTAATAAATAAACATTTTTCAGTGCAAAGAGTGCAAAAAAAATGTCAAAGATTACAGCAATCATTCTAACCTTTACAAAATCAGTCTCTGTTCTATACACAATCCATGTCGTTAGTCTACAGATTCAGCCACTGGAGTGAAATGCCAATTTGTGAATCTTGAACATAAAGGAACATGCTGAGTTGCTTTGTCCCATTCCTCTCTTGGCAGTTCATGTTTTAAAAAAAATCTATGGTGGGGCATGAAATTGGCATTGCTATTGCCTGTTGAAGTTTCTCTTCTTTGGCTCGTCTACAGTGGCAAATAGTTCTCTTTTCCATGAAGCTACTGAGAAAATCATCGATTTCAGTTTTTCCCTCTAAGAAGTCTTCAGCGATATTATCGGATTCTTCCTCAGCTTCATGGGCAGCTACTTTCAACCTGGCCCGAAGGGCGCGTTCACTGAAGCTCTAAGTTCATGCTGCCTTTGCATCTTCTTTACAAAACTAGATGATTTCATTTGTGTAAGTAACTCATACTTCTCGCTAAGACAGTTTGCCTTTTGGCTTCCAAACTGGGCTCCAAAAGGAGGTTTGCTAGCTCCTCAATACTTTTTACAAGGTCATCCTCGTCAGTAAAGATTTGCTTTAGTTGAGGCAAAGTCAGAAACTGCTCTAGTAATAGCTTCTCTTGTCCATACATATCTGTGAGTTGGGACACACTTAGTTCTGAGGGTTCTGGAAACACATCCGGGACCTCTGGCATCTAATAGGCAACACAATTTTGGCTGGTCAGTGCTGAAGTTTCTGTCACTGGGATGGGCAATGGCAGACTCGAAAGGATGTCAAATGAAGGAACGGCGGGTTTGGCTCTAGTATAACTTGTGGTTGAAGAAACAGTGTCAGCACAAGACACCGCAGAAATAGTCCAGTTAGCTTCTTGTGGCGGGTGTGGAGGGAGAAATAAAAAACCCTGCGAAGCATAAGGAGGCAGCCACCTGGGTTACTATACAAGTATGGAAATGCGGTTGAAGCTGGAGCCCAAACTGGAGGGTTCTTCCAAAATTCGTCCAATAAACTCTGAATAATTTTTCCAAGATCCGAGTGCATTGTAAAATTGTTTACTAATGGACAGGTAACATACACTCCTTGCTTATCCATTAAGTGATGTCGTATTGGTGGATAAACACTGATTACTAGTTTTTCCTGAGGAAATTAAGGAGGAAGCAATATATTAATGTTAATTTGTCAAGTTGTTTACGGTGAATGGTAATCTGTATTCCACATCTTTCTGTATTTCAGCTATACTGGAGTGAGAGTTCCGAAGAGATTCGATCAGACGCTGCTTCTGCTGCTGAAGGCTGGTGAGGCCACTGGGTATCCCAGCTGCAGAGGAGGAGACGCCCTTGGTCAGCGGAAAGAGCCAGCTCATTCTCTTCCAGGGCCGGCCGGAAGGCCCACAAGGCTCTAGCTGGCTGCTGCTCCCCGTGGCTCAGCCCCGCCGTTTCCCACCGAGCGAGTTGCGGGCTAGTGAACCTAGAGCCCACGCATGGAGGCCGCGGAGGTCCTGGGATCCTGGGAGGCATGCTGCGACCGTGGGCACGTGGAGAAGGGGAGGTCACCACTCGAGACAGGTAATCCTACAGTCCCAGCCCGCAAGTCCAAGCGAGCAAGCCAGGAAGCCTAACTCATTCTTATCATTTTTGTTTGTATATGAATACCATAATCTTGTCTTCAATTGTGGAGGATAGCTGGATATAGAATTCATGATTGATAGTCATTTTTGGTTTCAGCACATGAAATATATTCCATTGCATTTTGGCCTTCCTGGTTGCTGCTAAGAAGTCAGCAATTACATTCTTAAAAGGATCATTTGTACATCGTGAGTCACTTTTCCCTTGTGGTTTTCAAGGTTCTTTGTCTTCGACATCAATAGTTTGGCTATGATCTATATAGTTATGGATCTCGTCAAGTCTGTCCTACATGGAACTCTTGTAGATTCTTGAATGTTCAGATGGCTGTTTGCACCGAGTATGAGATTTAGGGGTCATTATTTCTTGAAGTATGCTTTCTCTTTCCTCTCCCTCTCCTCTCCTGGGATTCCCTTTATGTGTATGTTGGTTCGCTGTGATGTTTCCCCATCCGTCTCCGATTCTCTGTTCCCTTTTTCTTATTCTTGTTTCTTTCTGCTCTTCATCTGACATAACCTCCATTGCACAAAGCACTGCAGGAGGCAGGGATGAAAAGGAGGGGAAGGTGGCACAAAGATGTGTGAGACACAAGCCCTGTATATCCCAACCTAATTCACCAGTGTAAAGAAAACTTTGTATGTTTGTAAGGAATCCTCTCACAACCACTTACCTGGATGTCCCAGAAATAGCTGTCATGGAATGTAGACTAGATATCATCCCAACTGTTCTGATGTAGCAACAAGCTCAGAGGCAAAATTTTTTGTTCAAGCTTATGTGGCTAATGAGGGGAGGTGGGGTCGGGATAGTCAACCAATATTTATTGAATACCCACCATCTGCCAGGCGATTAGCAAAAGTTATTATGAAGGACAATATTATATCCTTATCTTCAGAGAGCTTGCATTCCATTTGAGGGATAGAGACACAAACAGGTCAACAAATAGATAAGAATTTCATAGGGTTGGGCAGACTGAGACAGTGGTAGCGAGCATTGATGAGGGCCCCATGTGACACTGACCTTTCAGCTCAGAGTGTGAATAAT
>NW_022103914.1:8579938-8609925 GCF_000313985.2 Echinops telfairi
CACCACATTATTCACCCATTCAGAATACATTTTTTTAGGATCTGCTCCACTCAAAGCTCTGTTCTACATACAGAGAAGACAGCACTGAGCAAGCCAGACACAACGAGGACATTATCATCAACAGCACCAGATGTCAGGTCCAGCAACGCTGCTATGTGCATGAGGAACACAAAATGCTTTCGCATTAATCAGACATAGTTTAGGCAGAGAGACAAAAAAATGATCATTGATAGCCACAAGTTAATTCAAAATACATTTATTGAGGGCCTGGAAACTATGCGCTAACCATGCTGCATGCTGGAAGTCCAAAGATGAATTAAATGCAGCCTGTACCCAAAGAGCTCCCCTTCCAGTGGGGGCCACAGGTATGGAGGCAGATGTGCTCAGCGCAGAGCAATAGAGAAACCCTAATATGCTTGCTCATTACCCTGCCATAGAGGAAATTCCTGAAAGAGAGAACATGTCTGTTGGCCTTTCAGGATGAATCAGACCAAAAGAGAGTGCGGACAGGGCTTTAGAAAAGTCCACATTCCTGGGGGGCTCAGTTCACAGCCAGTTGCCTCACTGGAGCGAAAGGGAGGGAGTGATGCAGGCTGGGGTGACCAGCTGGAGGATCTTGGCTTTGAGTTGTAAGTGGCAGGGAGCCACGCCACTGTGCAGTTTCCTTGTGGAGACACCGACTGGGTTCGCATTTCGGAGCTTTACATGTGTAGGTAACTGGTGGCTGTGTCCAGTTAGGTAAGATTGGGGGACAGGAGGCTGTGAGCCAGCCAGGAGGACATCTGAGAGAGCAAAGATGGGAGCCTGGGGTGACTTTACAAGAGGGGCTCAGCATGGCCAGGTTCCTGCAATCCTGCAGACCTGGATGGTCATCAGGGAGGGCTATTGAGAGGCCGCGGAACAAGGCACTTGAGGGAGCCTATAGGAAAGGGAATCAAAAGGTTAGCAGAAGAGGTCGAAGGAGGGGTGCGGGCACGTTCCTTCAGTCTCCAGACTTTCATGACGTCATTCAATCTTCCCAGTGATGTGGGTTAGGCAAACACCCCATTTCAAAGCCAAGGAAATGAAGGGTCGGAGAGGTTGAGTGAGGTCACACACTGCACAGTGTGTGGGTTTTCACACTCTAATTTTGTTTCACTCTTTCTGGTCCTGAATTTCCCCTGGTGGTGTAATGTAGGTTAGAACTGAGGTTCCGCCATCCCAAGAGAGGCCCCTGGGCTTTATAAAGAAAGAGAATGAGCGTGAGGCTGGGCCAGAGAGGCACGCCAAGCTCCTGCCTCCTGCAAGGGCCGGCTATGCCCCAGCCCAACCGCCCCCGCCCTCGCTGGGTGTGCCCCCGCCACTCCCGGGAGACTTGTCTCCCCTCATTCTCTGAACCCCGGCAAGCCTGACAGCCGTCAAGCTCATCACCTCGGAGATCAGAAGCCTTGGAAGTAGACAGCAGCGGCCATGAGCTAAGGAAACCCACCGAAGAGCAATTACAGTGGGCGCGTGATGGGGAGCTCGCCTTTAATGGCTTGCAGCTGCGGCAGCCACTTGCCTCCCCCTTTGGGCTCCTCGAGCCTGCTGGGGCTGCCTGTCTGTATTTCGCATCCTGACCAATTAGATCCCCATGTGTGCTGCAGGCGTGAAAAAAATAGAAAGTGAATAATCCTCACCCCCCTCTGCATGGCAAGCAGCTTTGATCCTCTCAGCGCGGTGGCCCCGTTCCATCAGTAAATGCACCCCTTCTCAGTTTCCTTACAACACAACACGAACCAAGAAAGCACCCAGCTTCCTTGTCTCGGAATGGCATTAACCTCCACACAGAGACCTGAGAAAGGACCAGAATTCACCTTGAGACCCTTCAGATCAAAGTAGGGATGGGTTTGTTTCTTTGTCTCTCTTTGAAAACAGTGCTATGCCATCCCCCCCTTTCTAACATGGGTTGGCTGTCAGTGTGTCCGGGCTCAAATCAAGAGGTGTCGTCTCTTAATATCAGACTTCTACAACAAGACCACCATTGTTTGCTTCATCTCAGAGTATCTATTGTCCTCTAAGAGAGAAAATGTGTGCTCGAATCTGAGTCCTAAACACATGTGTGTTTTAGATTAAAAAACAAACAAACCCAACTCACTGGCATTGAGGCAATTCTGACTCATAGCAACCCTATAGAATAAAGTAGAACTGCCCCTTTGGGGTTCCAAGGCTGTAAATCTCTATGGAAATAGAAAGCCAAGTCTTCCTCCTGAGGAGTGGCTGGTGGGTTTGAACTGCTGACCTCTCGGTTAGCAACCTGATGATAACCAGTGCGCCACCAGGGCTCCTTAAAAAACATGCAGGAAGTGAGGGAGTTAACAGTCCTTGTTTATTTCTAACTTGTGAAGCTGCTACAAGACTCTGGCAAGGGATTTAAATACCAATAACTTTTTTTTTTAAGGGCCAAGCATAGTATCAATTGTGAGGATGGCGCAGGCCGGGGCAAGGATTCGTTCTGCTGTGCATAGGGTTGCTATGGGTTGGTACCAACTCAATTGCACCTAACATCAACAACAACAAGATCTTGGAGGCATATTTAGTGAGATTGATCTTGCTATTAGCTTGTATTGAGGTGACTATGACTCATGGTGACAAAATCTGGTCCTGTGTCATCCTCCCAATCACCAGCTGTTTGGAGTGCATCGTTGCAGCTACTGTCCCAGACCTTTCACTGAGGGGACACTTCAACTCTGGGTGGGCCTCTGCCTCACCAAACACGAGGTCCTCATCCAGTGATTGCTGTCCACTGATGATGTATCCAAAGCAAGTGACTTGGAGAATATACAGTTATGACCCATCAGGATTCCGTTGGCTACTTTCTAAAAAGGGACAGACAGGCCTTTCTTCCTGTCTAGTTTTGTCTAGAAGCACCATTGAAATCTGTCCACTAATGGGTGACCCTGCGGAATGTGAAATATTAGTGGCATAGCTTTTAGAAGCATAGGAACACACAAGCTACCACAGTATGCCAAGTCACCCGGTGGTGGCTTTGGTCAGAAGACCTATTTTAATGCTACAGATATGGGTGTCCAGTTGGCGGTGGTGGTGCAGGGCAGCAGGCCACGAAGGAGCAGGTGGGGGAGGAGAGTGTGGGAGCGGGCAGCAGGTAGAGGTAGAGGTGAGGGGATGGTGTTGGGGTGTCGAGGAGGTGGGCAGGGAGGGAGGGGGCAGTAGTGCTGATGGTATGGAGAAGACGACCGAGGTACTCTAGACGGAGGTGCTAAGAAGGGGAAGGGCAGCAGAAGGCGGTGGTGATGGTAGTGGCTAGGGTTGAGGTAGTGAGGCTAGTGGGGGAGAAAGGCATGGAAAAGAGTTTGGTGGGCATGGAAGGGAAGGTGAGAGGGATGGTGGGAGCAGAGTTACTGAAAGGAACAACAAACTACTGTCCACCGTCCTTTCATCCTTCTCCCAGCTGGTCTCCGGAGCTGGGAACAATCAAAAGCTAATTCTGACCCCAAAAGTAAGGTGACCAGATTTTAACATTGGTAAAGAGGACACCATTGATCAAACTCATATCCTGGCAAAATAGTCACATGGCAGCCGAAAACTGTATACCCTAGCTTGTCATGCATTCTTTTCAAAAATCGGGACTTTTTAAAAATGCCGCAGGACGTGGGGAAAATTGTTAAAAATCAGGACTGTCCCGCAAAAAGCGGGACGTCTGGTCACCTTACCCAAAAGGCATATGCAGATCCATTCCCTCTGGGCCACCCTGAGCAGGTCTAGCTCTGGTCACTCCCCACGGAGGCCTGTTTGGAAAGGACTTGTGGGCGACAGCTCTGTGTGAGTTAGTATTTCACCGACGTGGGTTGCACATCATCCAACCCCATGACACATATCTATTACAGCCTGCTCAGCTCAGGGGTGGGGAGGGATGGGTAGGCATCACTGGGATCATTCAAAGAGAAGATGCTGGAACTCTTGAGGGAACTTCATGGTACAGAAAGGAAGGGGGTGGTGCTGAGAGTACTGGAGCTTGAGTTCTGCTCTGGTTGCTGTGTGGCTTCGAGTGGGACATTTTATCTCTCAGCTCTCCAGAGTCCTGCTCTATGAAATGAGGTTATGGAACTAGTTGGTTCCTGCCAGCCCTGACACCCCGGTCTGTTTTGAGGAAGCGAATGCAATGATAGAGCTTTGTCTGAGGCTGGCTCTGGACTGTTTTGCACTTCCTCTGGCTAGTCTTTTTTCTGAAGGCAGAGAAGGACGTTTCTTAACTTTCCCTGATCCACAGGTTGCACCACACAGTGCAGGCTACCCTAAGTCATGTCCAGAAGCAAACAGTGCCAATCTGCCTCAGAAGTGGCTCACGAGTTGGGGTGAGAGGGCGTCAAAATGGTCTTCTATCATCTGCGAAGGGGCACTGCCAGAGGTAGCAGTGTACCTCAGAGCCCCAGAATAAAGCAGACAGCCTCCGGGCCAGACAGGGCACAACTGACACTGATCTAGGAAAGCAGGGTTGATGGGAGCAAAAGGAGCATGGCGGGCTACCCACTGGACTGCTACACTGCACGGTCAGCAGTTCAAGAGCGGGAGAAAGGTGAAGGTGCGCACTCCCATAAAGGGTTTCAGTCTTGGAAACTCACAGGGGCAGTTCGACCGTGTCCTAGAGGGTCGCTCTGAGTGGGCATTCATTCGATGGCCAAGAGTTCCGTGTTGACCTGATGGGAGCAAGCAGGGAGGGGACTCAGGAGTGAAGGTTCTGCTGCTGAGATTGAACCAACCACTGTCCTGGGACCTGGTGGCAGAGGCGAAGCCTTTGGAGGGGCTGAGTCACATTGTCTGTTTGGTGGCAAGAAGTCAGGGCACTTGCAGATGGTGAACTTTCCAGGGACAAAATTGCCTTTCTCAGATCTGATGGGTTGGCAGATCATTGGATTTTCTGTCAAGGAGTTGGTGTTGTAGTTGCCAGCATTGCTCTGAGTTGGAATCAACTCAAAGGCACTAGGTTTTCCGTGGGGGGTGCGGGGTGGGTGAGGCTGTAACAAAAAAATACCACAAGTGGATGAGTTTAAAGGAATGTGTTTTCTCACAGTCCAGGAGGCTGGAAGTCAGAATGCAGGGTATAGTTTCAGGGGAATGTCTTTCTTTGTCTTTTTCTAGGAGCTGTCTGCAACCTTTGGTGTTCTGAAATTTTAGCTCTAACTGGGTATATCTCAGTGCTTATCCTGCTCTATTTATAACCCCCAAGTTATTATTAGGGTTAGACTCATCCTACACTGACCTCAAGAACAGAGTGAAAGAGAAACCCTATTTCCAAACAAGATCATATCCTCAAATACAGGAACCAAAACTTCCATATTGGGGAGCAAGAGGTGGTCACTACAACCCAACCGACACTATTTGGCACTGAGGCTGGCCTCTGAGACTTTGAATATATGAGGGAGTATGCCCCCAAACAGAATTCCCCTGCAAAGCTATGTATTTAATTTTTTTTTTTTTTTAACAAAATAACCTATCACCTTCAAAGTACTCTCCATTACACTTAATATATCTGTCAAATCTGTTATTCCACTCTTGGACAGAGTTTTCAAACTTCTCTGTTTGGATGGCTGACAGTACCTCCCTTGTTTGGTCCTTCACCTCTTCTACATCTCAAATTCTGCCCTTTCATGATCCTCTTGATTCATGGAAACCAAAAAGAAGTCGCACAGAGTGAGGTCAGGTGAGTAAGGTGTATGGGGCAAGAGAAACATGCTGGTTTTTGCCCCAAATGGCACATTGAGATGGCTGCATGATCAGGTGCATTGTCATGGTGGCAAAACCAGTCCCCTGCCTGCCACAAATCAGGCTTTTTTGGTGCATGCTATTACACAATCTTTTCAGAACCTCTAAATAGAAAATTTGATTAACAGTCCAACCTGGTGGAAAGAACTCCAACTGCACTATGAGTCAACATTTTCATCCATTTGGGAATTTGACGGACATCCAGAATGAGGTTTGTCATCAACCGACATTTCACCTCTTTTGAAATGAGAAAACCACTCGTACACTTGAGTTTTTCCCTTAGTGCTGTCCTTATAAACTGTGTTCAACACCACAACAGTTTCTGCAGCATTTTTCCAGAGCAGGAAACAAAATTCCATAGCTGCACACTGTTCTTTTAAATTGGCCATCACAAAAAACTGCTTTTATGAAAAAATGCACTATGACCAGAGAGAAGCTTTCCAGGAGAGGAACTGGGTGCGCTAACTCAGACCGAATTGCTCAGTGCTTGCCTAGTGGGAAAAATATGCACTATGAAAGCTCTGTTCTGCTCAGCACAATTCTGTTCGTTCATTTACTTGTTTTTTTGGGGGGTACCCTCTAGAATATATTACTTCCCCTATCTTGGTTTTCCATCATTTGTCTGTCAATTTTTATATACTGTGGTGGCTTGCGTGTTGCTGTGTTGCTGGAAGCGATGTCACTGGTATTTCAAATGCCAGCAGGGTCACTCAAAGTGACCAGGTTTCGGCAGAGCTTCCAGACTAAGAACAGACCATGAAGAAGGGCTCGGATCCTACTTCTGGGGAAGAAGCTACTGAAAACCTTATGCATAGCTTCGAAGCGTTTTCAAATACTGAAAGTGTAAACAAAGTAAGCAGAACATTTCTGATACACTGCTGGCAGAAGGGTCTAAGGTCCCAGTGCACACAAAATGTGACCGAAGAGGAGATGACTTCTTGGAGAGGTGTCTACCATAGTGATGTGAGTTGGGTAAAGCTTGTGGGAGTAGCTAGAACCTTTGGGATCCTTACTTGCTGATGGGGCATGACTCAAGGTAAAGAGAAACAGCTCCGAAAGTCATTTAATAATTGGCACTTGGAATGTGGGAAGTGTGAACTTAGGAAAGTTGGAAGTGGAACACATGAAGATTGATATACTACATAGTAGGGAGCTGAAATGGACTAGTACTGGTCATTTTGAATCAGAAAATCCTATAATTTCCTCTGCCAGGAATAACGCAATTAAGAAACATGGTGTGACATTCATTGTCAGAAAAGGACCTTGCTAAATCCATCATGAAATATAATGTTGCCTGTGATTGGATTAAAGCTATCTGCCTTAAAGGAAATCCAATCAATACAATTTATTCACCAACCACATAAAGAAATTGAAGAATTCTACTAATGACTTCAGTCTGGAATTGATCAGATATTCAATCAGAATGCATTGATAGTTATTGGAGATTGGAATACAAAAGTTGGAAACAAAGAGGGAGGAACAATAGTTGGAAAATATGGACTTGATGATAGAAATGAAGCTGGAGATCGCGTGATAAGATTTTGCAAAATCAATGACTTGTTCATAGCAAATAACGTTTTTCAACAACACAAAGGTGCTATACATATGGACTTCCCCATATGGAATACACAGAAATCACACTGACTACATCTGTGGGAAGACATGATGGAGAAGCTCTTACCAGCAGCTAAAACCAGACCAGGGCCCAACTGTGGAACAGACCATCGATTACTCATATGTACGTTCAGGAAAAGGCTGAAGAAAATTTTAAAAAATCCAAAATAGTCAAAATACGACCTTGAGTCTATCCCACCTGAATTTCGAGAACATGTCAAGAAATGATTTGAAACATTGAACACTAATGACAGAAGACCTGATGAGCTGTGGGAAGACATCAAGACCATAATTCATGAAGAAAGCAAAAGATCATTAAACAGACAGGAAAGAAAGAAAAGATTAAAGTGGATGTCAGAAGAGACTCTGAAACTTGCTCTTCATCATAGAGTAGCTTAAGCAAATGGAAAGGATGAAGTCAAGAAGCTGAACAGAAAATTCCCAAGAGCAGTTGGGGAAGACAAAGCCGAATGTAACGTGATGCGCATGGACCTAGAATTAGTCAACCAGAAGGGAAGAACGACTCGGCATATCTGCAATTGAAAAACTCAAGAATAAATTCAAGCCTTGAGGATCAGTCTTGAAAGTTTCTATAGGCAACATTTGAACTATGCAGGAAACATCAAGAAAAAATGAAAAGAACACCCACAGTCGATGTATCAAAAAGAACGAGTTGACAGTCCACCCCTTTGGGAGGTAGCATGTGAGCAAGAACCCATGGCACCAACAGAAGAAGTTCAAAATGTACCGGATGCATTAGCCAAAAACAAGACTCCAGGAATTGACAGAAATGTTCAGAAAACTGAAGAAGCCTTGGAACACTCACTTGTCTATGCCAGGAAATTTGGAAGACAGCTACCTGGTCAACGGACTGGAAGAGAGTCCTATCTGTGCCCATTCTAAAGAAAGGTGACCCAACAGAATGCTCAAACTATAGAACAATATCATTGATAGCACACACACAAGTACAATTTTGCTAAAGATCTTCCAACAACATTTGCAGCAATGCAATGACAGGAGACTGCCAGCAGTTCAGGCTGGATTCAGAAGAGGACATAGAGCAAGGAATATCATTGCTGATGTCAGATGGATCTTGGTTCAAATCTTACTACAAAGATGCTTATTTGTGTTTCATTGACTGTGCAAAGGTATTTGACTGTGTGGACTATAATAAGCTGTGGATACTCTTAAGAAGAATAGGAATTTCAGAACACTTCATTGTGCACATTGATAACTTGTACATGAATCAAGAGGCAGTTATGCGAACAGAACCAAGGACTATTTCATGGTTTAAAATCAGGAAAGGTATGTGTCAGCGTTGTGTCTTTTCACCATCCTTTTCCAGTGTGTATGCTGAGCAAGTAAACAGGGAAACTGGGTTATATGAAGAAGCATGTGCCATCAGGGTTGGAGGGAGGCTTATTAACGACCTGCGGTATGCAGCTGACACAATCTTGTTTGCTGAAAGTGAGGAGGAATTGAAACACTTGCTGATGAAGAGCAAGGATTTTAGCCATCAGTATTGATTACAACTCAATGTAAGGAAGACCTAAACTCTTACAACTGGGCCAATAGTTGGTAAATGGAGAAAAGATTGAAGTCGTCAAGGATTTTATCTTGCTTGGAATCAATTCATGCTCATGGAAGTAGCAGTCAAAAGATCAAAAAGCATATTGCATTAGGAAAATCTGCTACACAAGACCTCTTTAGCGTATTAAAAAGCAAAGATGTTAGTTTAAGGGCTAAGGTGCATATATACCAAGCCATGGTATTCTCCATTGCATCATAAGCATGTGAAAGTTGGACATTCAATAAGGAAGACCGTAGAAGAATAGATGCATTTGAATTGTGGTGCTGGAGAAGAATATTGAAAGTACCATGGACTGCTAAAAGGACAAACTGATCTATATTGGAAGATGTGCTCCTTAGAGATAAGGATGGCAAGACTTCTTATGTACTTTGGACGTATTGTCAGGAGAGACCAGTCCCTGGAGAAGGACATCGTGTTTGGTAAAGGGGAGGGGCGGTGAGAAAGAGCAAGGCCCACGACAAGATGGATCGACACTGCGGCTGCTGCATGAATGGGTTCAGGTGTATGAACAATTGTTAGGATGGGGCAGGACTGGTTCGTTCTGATGTGCATAGGGTAGCTATGGGTCATTGCTGACTGGCCACCTAACTCCAACCAAAACAACATCTAGACTTTAATGTCCTCCTCCCCAGTGTATTGGGCATAACAATAATGCCACTTGTTGCTGCCTTAAGGGCGAACCAGACTCACTGTCATTGGGGATGATGCCGACTCATAGCGATCCTATAGGACAGGGAAGAACTGCCTCGTGACTTTCTAAGACTGTAACTGTTCATGGGAGTAGAAAGCCCATCTTTTCCCCGCGGATGAGATGGTGGTTTCGAACTGTTGACTTTGTGGATAGCAGCCCAATGCAAAACAACTACACCACCAGGGGAGGCACTATGCAAAGTACTCACTCTACTTTAAGGAACTGTTAGTATTTTAGCTGTGGCTGGCTGCTGACGGGCGGTGGGACAGGTAGGAGGGAAGGTAGGCTCGACCTGCAGCTTTCCCAACACACCCAGGAGCCCGCAGTCATGGTTGCCATGATTATGGGCCTCTAACTGGGAGAGCGCCACTCCCAAACCCCCAACCAAACTCACTGCCATCGAGTCCATTTCGACTCATAGTGACCCCGCAGGACAGGGTCAAACTGCCTTCTGTGGGGTTCTGAGGCTGTAAATCACCATGAGGCAGGAAGTTTGCTCTTTCTCCTGGGAAATGGCCAGTGAGTTCCATTTGCTGGCCAGCAGTTTGCAGCCCAGAGTGTAACCCACTATACCACCAGGGCTCTTTGAGCGCCACTTAGGCACCTGCCATTGAAATGCTCCCTGAGGCACAGTGGCTCTAATCACATTCAAATGCCACAGGAGATAGAATGATCTGATTAAGGCGTCAGGCCTTGAAAGGCGGAGATCCAGTATTTTCTGAGCTTGACATACAGCAGGCTGGATGCTTTCATGAATGATCTTGGTTAGCTGAGGGGGGAGATAGTGTCCCCTTATGTTATCAAGCAAGAAAGCAAGACTCAGAGAAAATAGCTAATGTGCCCGAAGTCACGGAATTGAACAACGGAGGAATTAGGATTCAAACCCAGTTCTCTCTGTCTGCCTCAGTCGTCGCTCTCACGTGTGGACATCTTACCAAAACAAGGGGAAATCTTTCTATGACTGATTTTTTAAACAGGGTGATGGTGGCCTGCCAGCCTCTGGGTTCCCAAGCCCAGCTCTCCTGAGTGGTTCAGCCACGGAGGAGGCGGGGGGAAGCAGAGTGAGGGAATCCTTCATTTCCTCCCAGCATCTGCTCTGAGTCCATGAAAGGACTGGTAGCCAGATACCTTCAGGGGAAAAGAAGCTAAAAATGCCTAAAAGCAAAAACCAAAGACCGACCTGCCACAGACAACAGCAAAGGCGTTCCAGGTCAACCCCAGAGGATAAGGAGCTTTCTTAGTCTTGGTTTTATTTATTGAAGGCAGAGACATGATTTCCCCTGACAATTAAAAAAGTGTACTATAGCTCATCGTCCAGGACAGAGCGTAGGGATCTACTTTTGCAGCACCCCCCTGGGTCATTCCAGCAACCCCCCAGAGGGCAGTGTGACCCACTTTGGGAAACATGGCTATAGAAGAATGCAAGTACAGAAGAGAGAGGCACAGGAAAATTTCTGCGGGGTGAGCCGAAGAACAAGGACAAAGGACAAGGATGGGCATGTTGACAGGTGGCCCAGGATTTGATAGTGATCCATCCATGATGAATTTGGGGATTGTCGATGTGATCATCAAGGAGAAGAAAATCACCCAGAGGTCTGGTGGCATCCTGGAATTTGAGCCTTTGTTGGACCACCTCTTAAGGAATCTTAGGCAAGCCATTCAGCCCCTCTGAACCTTCACTTTTCCGAGCCTTGGGCTGCACGCTCACGGAGGTGTTGAGTATCATCCCGCAGCCGTTACTTATCCAGTATGGATTTGCTGTTGCTCTTGTGCTTGGATGCTGTCCAGTGGGTTTCTACTCTGCATACCACAGGGAAACACTCCTTGGTCCTGGGCCATCCTCTCACAATTGTTACTTTGAACCCATCAGGGTCTTCCTCTTTCGCTGCTCCTCCCCATGTTTGATGTCCTTTTCTACCCTGGTCTCTCCTGGCGATAAGTCTGAAGTACGTGAAACAATATCTCGCCATCCTCGTTTCTAAGGAGCACTCTGGCTGTGCCTTCCAAGACAGGACTCTGTTCTCCTAGCATCCCATGGGACTTCCAGTATGCCTCACCAGCACCGTCATTCAGATGCTTCTATCCCTCGCTGGTCTTCCTTAGTCAATACCCAGTTGTCATATATGCATGAGGTAATTGAAAGTACCATCGCTTGGTTCAGGCGCACTTTTGTCCTCAAAGCAACTTCCTTGTTTTTCAACACTTTAAAGAAGTCGTGAGCAGATTCTCCCAATGCATTGGGTTGTTTGATCTCTTGACTGCTGCTTCCATGAGCAGGGATTGTGGATCCCAGCAAGATGAAATCCTTGACAACTTCAGTCTTTTCTCCGTTTTTCATGATGTGATACTTCGATGCCCAGTTGCGAGAATTTTTGTTTTCTTTATCGTGAGTTGTAATCCATGCTGAAGGCTGCAGTCCTTGATCCTCATGAGCAAGTGCTTCAAGTCCTCCTCACTTTTAGCAAGAAAGGTTGTGCCATCTGCACATCACAGGTTGGCAATAAGCCTTCTTCTAATTCTGATGTCACACTCTTCTTCATATAATCCAGCTTCATCTGGTGATTTGATTAGTATCCAGATTGAATAAGTATGGTGAGAGGACCCAATCCCGATACACACCTTTCCTGATTTTAAACCCTGCAACATTCCCTTGTTCAGTTCACACAACTGCCTCTTGATCCCCATACAGGTTCCATGGGAACACAATGAAGTGTGATGGAATTCCCCTGCATCTCAAGGCTACCCATAGTTTGCTATGGTCCACAGAGGCAAATGCCTTTGCATAGTCAATAAAGCAAAAGTAAACATATTCTAGTATCATCTGCTTTGAGCCAAGATCCATCTGATGTCAGCAACGATACCCTTTGTTCCATGTCCTCTTTTGAATCTGGCCTAAATTTCTGGCAGCTCGCTGTCAATGTGCTGCTGCAACTCTTGTTGAATGATATTCAGCAAAATTTTTCTTGCATGTGATATCAATGATATTGTTCTACAATTTTGTATCAAAGGAATCCAGTCAATATATCTATTACTCAAATTTATGTACCAACCAAAAGTTAGTGATGCAGAAATTCAAGAATTTTATCAACATCTTCCATCAGAAATAGACCAAATATGCATTGAATATGCATGAATAATTAATGGTGATTAGAATACAAAAGTTGGAAACAAAGAGGAAGGAACAGTACTTGGAAAATATGGACTTGGTGATAGAAATGAAGCTGGAGACCACATGATAGAATTTTGTAGGACCAATGACTTCTTCATTGCCAATACAATTTTTCAACAACCTAAATAGCAACCATCTATCCCGACTTCTCCAGATGGAATACCCAGAAATCAAACTGCCTACATCTGTGGGAAGAGAAGAGGGAGTAGCTCGATATCAACTGCTAAAAACAGGCCAGTGGCTGACTGTGGAACAGACCATCAATTGCTAATATGTACGTTAGGGTTGAAGCTGAAGAAAAGTAAAACCAGTTCATGAGAGCCAAAATAGGACTTTGAGTCTATCCCATCTGAATTTCAAGAACATCTCATGAACAGATTTGATGCATTGAACACTAATGACAGAAGACCTGATGAACTGTGAAGTACATTGAGACCATAATTCAAGAAGAAAGCAAACGGTCATTAAAAAGGCAGGAAAGAAAGAAAAGGTCAAAGTGGATGTCAGAAAAGACTCTTAAACTTGCTCTTAATTATGCAGTAGCTAAAGCAAATGGAAGAAATGATAAAGTCAAAGAACTGAATAGAACATTTCAAAGGTCAGCTCCCGAAACAAAGTAACATATTATAATGAAATGTTCAAAAAGAACAACTCACTAAGCATATCTTAAATAGAAAGAACTGAAGAAAAAGTTCAAGTCTTGAGTTGCAGTACCGAAAGCTACTGTGGGCGAAATATTGAATAATGCAGGAAGCATCAAAAGAAGATGTAAAGAAACACAGTCACTACCAAAAAGAATTAGTGGACATCCCAGCATTTCAAGCGGTAGCAGAGGAGCAAGAACCAATCACTGATGGATGAAGTCCAAGTTGCATCGAAAGCATTCGTCTAAAACAAGACTCCAAGAATTGAGGGAATACCAACTGCAGCGTCTCAACAAGCTGATGAAGCACTGACTGGTCTATACCAGGAAACTTGGAAGACAGCTCCTGGGCCAACTGACTGGAAGAGATCCATATTTGTACCCATGCCAAAGAAAGATGACCAAGCTGAATGTGCAAATTATAAAACAACATCACCGATCTCATGTTCAAGTATTGGATACGGTTGCTAGGTGCCCTTGAGGTGGTTCCAGGCCACAGTGACCTGATGCACAACAAAACGAACAACTGCCTGGTCCTGCACCAGCCTCACCTTTGTTCCTGGGCTTGAGCCCATGGTTGCAGCCACGCGTCCATCCTTCTCCTTGAGGGCCTCCCTCTCCTTCGCTGGCCCTCTACTCGACCAAACATGATGTCCCTCTCCAGGGACTGGGCTCTCCTGACAACATGTCCAAAGCACGTGAGAGAAAGTCTCGCCATCCGCGGCTCTGAGGAACACTTCTGGCCTTCCTTCTTCAGTTTGTCTCCATTGACAGTCCGTGGTACTTTTAATATTCTTCTCCAGCACTACAATTCAAACACCCATTCTTCTTCGGTCGTCCTCATTCTTTGTTAAGTATTTCTTGAGCTCCTCTTAGGTCCCGTATGCTCTACCCTGTGCTGGGCACACAGTGGAGAGAAGGGCACTGTCCTCATGTAACTTGGACAACCGATTACACAAATCAATATGTCATTACAAATTATCCGAGGAAGGGAAAGCAAAAGTATAACAAGCACCTCGTGTTGCTTGTGGGGGTCGGTGAAAGGTACTCGGAAAAAAGGGAGTATTTTCTCGTCTAAAAAAATATCCACACATTATGGGGAGGGCACGAGGCTCCTTTGAAGAGATTCTGGGCTGTGCACCAGGGCAAAAGCTCTCTCCACAGTAGCGATGGGCTCATGCTGCTCTCACACGACAAGTCTGACGATGGCGCCAGGATGGCAATCCCCAGACTGGGGGTGAGGAAGGCTGCAGCTAAAGATGAAGTGTGGCTGCATCCACTTCTTATGCAATCCTCTGACCCAGCCAGACCAAACGCACACCAGCAGGCAGTGACTAGAAGCGCAAAGTGACCGCCCACTCATCTATTCAGTGTGTCGCCTTTGCAGTGGCTGTGAACCTTAGCAATTGTGGTCCTGGTGCCGTGGTGGGTTACTCACTGGGCTGTGATCCGCAAAGTCAAGCATTTGAAACCACCGCCGCTCTGGGGGAGAAAGTTGAGGCGTTTTGCTCCTGTAAAGAGCGACGGTCTCAGAAACCCACAGGGGCCGTTCTACTCTGTCCCTTCGGGTCAGCACGAGGCGGAAGTGACTCGATGGCAGTGAATTGTGAACCTTACTACCTGAACACATTTGTTTTGCAGGAAATATAGACAATTCTTTTGTTGTTGGTGGTAAAATGATCTTAAATCTTGCTCCATCCTTCCAAGGGAGGAAATTAAATCCCAGTTCTGAAGGGGCTCCTTCATCCCCTCCCCACAACAGATTCTTGGATTGTATGCCATGCCGGAGCCTGGGGAGGCCAGCCTTCAGGGCTTTCCAGAGAGGGACCCATGTCCCTGTTCACTCTTTGGGTCAGCAACTCTGCTGCACCCCGGTGACGCTATGCTTCAAGTCCTCTGCCCCCACCTCTAATCCCTGGGGAGGCTGAGAACCCCTGAGCCCTACCCAACTGGATTTTCATAAACCCACTGCCATCTCGTTGATTCTGACTCATAGCCGCTCTGTAGGGCAGAGTAGAACTACCCCCTTGAATTTCCCAGACTGTAAATCTTTCTGGGAACAGACAGCCTCATCTTTCTTCCAGGGAGTGCCTGGTGAACCACCAAGCTTGCGGTTTGCAGCCCAGCTCCTAGCCCATTACACATCCAGGGCTGCTTTTGGTCTGCCTCGCCCACCACAAAGCCACCTGGGAGGCTTCACCTCCTCCCCAACCCCGGCCCCTCGGCTGCATGGTCTCTTGGCTAGAAGGTGGGGGGTGGGGAAGGACATTGCTCCTGACGCTTCTCTCCTGCGTTCTTTTTAAACAACTTCCTCCAGGGCACCTAGCATCATCTCTGCACTCCAGTTTCTACAAAAGACATACTCAGGCCCTTCATGCGGTTCTGCTTACTGTTCTACAGAAGCCACGGGACTGGACTGTCTGCCAGCTTGAGCGCTTGTGCACATTCAAGAAAGATGCCCAGAGATCAACACTTACAAAAGCATCCTGCCTTGAGACTGGGGCTCTGCAAGCAGAAAAACTAAAGTGAACTCAAACCAGCCTGCGTTAGTTTGAGTCCTGGCTTCCTCATCTCTCTGAAGCCACATTTCTAATCTCCTGTATAAAGTAGTGACCCCTTCATAGAACTGTTGCGCCTTTAAAATATGGTGCATGCAAACTACTTAGCACAGAATTGGCACGTGACAATGGCTCGATAAATAGCATCTACTTTAATACCAAGGGAGGGTGCATGCTGGATCACCCATTGGGCTGCTCCTCCAGGGTGGCAGTTTGCTCGGTCTGCTCTTCGGCCATCTACTTCCATGAAGACTGAGCCTCTCAGCAACCCCGTGTGAGGCAGTCACTGTGGTCAGCATGTACTTGGTGGCAGTGGGCTCAGTGGATTGTTCTGGACAGTGTCCAATGGCAGCTACTGTTGTTAACTATCATTCCCCAACGGGGTGATTATATAGGAAGCTGCTGGTGGTGGTGGTCTCCCAGGGCTATTAAGCCCTTCCCACCTTCCTGAGCTGTGAACCTTGCAGAGGTCATGGGTATGTTTCAATCTCCTCAGGGAGCAGGTGCAAGTCTGTTCACGATGTCTGCCCATCAGCCTTCTTGTCAGGCCTATAAAGAAGATTATCTTCCTTGGAGGCTCTGCCTTGCTGTGTGGCAGCTTCTGAATTATACCTTTCTTGTTCAGACAGATTTTTTTTTTCTCCCCTTCTGCCCGCCTCTCAGACCCAATCCAAAATACTACCAGTAAATATCATTTACATTAATCTTTTTTTTATTTTAACGTACTCTCTGGGAAATCCGTTCCCACCAGCTACACATCTGAGAGACCAACCTCTTATGATAGTCCCCATCCCCCCACACACATAGGCTAATTCAAATTTTCCTTTGTTGTGGAAACACCGAGTTGCTAATCGAAAGGTCAATGGTTCAAAACCATCAGCTGCTCTGTAGCAGTCTTTCCCATAAAGGTTACATCCCTGGGAACCCTATTGGGCAGTTCTATTCTGTCCAATAGGTTCATTATGAGTCAGAACCATCTCAATGCTGGGCTTTGGGTTTGCCTGTGGTCTGGGTCTTATGTTAGTCTGGGTCCATTAGAGAAACATATCGACAGAAACTCATATGTATAGAGACAGTTTTATATAAAGGATGAGTGCACATCAAGAAAACATCCCAACCCAGTGCTGCCCAAGCCCACAAGTCCAACATTAACCTATATGTCTGACACCAATCCACAAAGTCCTCCTCCATCTCACCAAAGCCAAGCAATGATGCCAACTGCAGGAGGAAAGCCGAGTCAGTGAATGTGTAAGCATCTCAGTGCTGGCAGGGGTCTCCACACGGCTGCCCCAGCACCCAGGGCTGCATCTGGGCAGGTCCATGCGGCTTCTCCTTGGGGATGTCTTGCGTTGTCAAGGAAGTGAGCCTTGCAAGCTGAAACAGGGAACTGGCTAAGGCAGCTGCACCCTGGTCCTACCATCAGAGAGCAAGAGACCAGAGAAAGGTGAGACTCAACGAGCCATTTATCTCTCTGCCAATTAACCCCACATGTTTATCAGCCAGGTTGGCACAATAAACTTTAACTGTCTCGGGTCTGCTGTTGTTAGGTGCCACTGGGTCAGTTCTAACTCATAGTGACTCCGTGTACTACAAAGCTAAAAACTACCTGGTGCTGTGCCATCCCCACAAGTCACCCGGCTATAGTCGAACCTATTGCAATCCATCTCATTGAAGGTTTTCCTCTACCGCACCAACTCTCTGCTTTACCAAGCATGATGTCCCTCTCCACAAACTGAACGCTCCTGATACTATGCTAATGGGATGTTTGTTCTTCGGGCAGTCCAGACTACTTGCAATATGTTTCTTCAGTATCATAATTTAAAAGCATCGATTCTTCAGGGTTCCTTCTTCATTGTCCAGCTTTTGCAAGCACACGAGGGGATTGAAAATACCATGGCTTATCTCTTCCTTGTGGCCCTAAAACATACAACCTTCCTCTAGTTCTTTAATGCTTCCCCCACCACCACCACCACCACTATCATCACCCCAATTCTATCTTACAAATCTGGCTAGACCAAAACATGTATACTTATACAGATAAGAGTTTGCAACCCAGGGAATCCAGAACAGATAAACCCTTCAGGACCAATAAGGGAAGCTGTGATACTAGGAGGGTAAGGGAAGGGAGTGGGGAGTAAGGGGGAACCGATTACAATAATCAATGTACAGTCCCCGTCCCGTCACCCTGGGAGCAGAAAAGTGGGTGAAGGGAGATAGCGGTCGGTGTAAGACATGAGAAAAAAAGAATAATTTATAAATTATGAAGGCAACATGGGGGAGGGAGGGTGGTGGAGGGAGGAAAAAATAAAGAGCTGATACTCAAGTAGAAAGAACATATTTTGCAAAGGATGATGACAACATGTGTACGCACGTGTTGAAACAATGGATGTATGTATGGATTGTGATAAGAGCTGTAAAAGCCCCCAATAAAATAAAAATTTTAAATAAAATGCCATGGCTTGGGTTAGGCCCATCCTAGTCCTCAAAGTGACATCTTTGTCCTTTCATCCTTTGAAAAGGTCTTTTGCGGTGAATCTGCCAAATACAAAGTACGTCATTTGATTTCCTGATTGCGACGACGTGGGTATTGATTGTGGATCCAAGGGAAATGAAAACCCTGACAACTTCAGTCTTTTCTTTGCTTATCATGATATTGCTGACTGGCCCAATTGTGAGGATTTCTGTTTTCTTTATGTGAAGGCGTACCCCGTGCCGAAACCTTGATTCTTTGATCATCATCAGAAAGGGCTTCGTGCCCCTTGCTGGTTATGTCTTCGGTGCTTTACGGGTTGGTAATAGTCCCCCCGCTTCTCATGCCTGTGCCGCTTCATAGAGTGAAACCTCTCAGATCATTTGTTCAGCATACGGATTGAATGAGTCTGATGAAATAATACAGCCCTGACACACACCTTTGCTGACTTTAAATAATCCAGTATCCCTTTATTCTGTCTGGGTGACAGCTTCTCAGTCCCTGCATAGGTTCTGTACGAGCAGAATGAAGTCTCATTCTTCTCACGGTTCCCCATCATTTGTAATGATCCACACAGACACAGTCATCAGAACACAAGCAGTCATCTTTCTGGTATTCTTTGCTTTCAGACAAGAGCCACCTGATGATAGCCCTCAGTCCATGTCCTCTTCTGCATCCAGCTTGGATTTCTGGCAGCTCCTTGTTAATGTACTGCTGTAACTATTTTGTGATTGTTTTCAGCAAAATGTACTTGCATGTGTTATGTTAGAAAATTATTTTTTAAATTGTATTATCTATGCAACCAGTGAAAGTTCCAAGTGCAAGGATAAGCCTGCATGTCATCAGCAGCAGCAGCAGCCAGGAGCGGAATCTCGGATCCCTAAAATCCACCGCCAGTAATGGGAAGATGGTTTGGAGGACACTCCTGTCGTTCAGAAGCAGACTTCTGAAGACACTCCATCTCGCTGCATGACTGTCCTGGTTTGCTGTATTTAATGTCTTGTTATGATGACCTCCGTGCACTGGCCGGCCTTGCGGTTAGCAGCCCAACACATAACCAGGGCATAACTACACCACCAGGGCCCCTTCAGGAAGCTTTAGGGGGAGACCACTGTGTGGATCAGTCCTGCTGCTGTGGACCAAAGCACACATGCCAGTCAGGGTGAACAGAGGGCAGGAAGTGCACCTGATCCCAAGAGAGTAACTGTGGTGGTTACATAATCTCCTGTCAACTTGCGAAGGGGTGGAGTCTAGCCTGTCAGTCAGGTCGCAGCTGGATGACCTCATCTGAAGGTGCTACAGAGATAAATAGTTCATTGGAGGCCAGATACACTCACTCCCTGAGAGACATTCCTGTTGACCAACCACCTGGAGCTACACTGATAAAGCCAGAGCCCTGGAGCTGGTGGAGCCACTGGAGATCCACATCAGCACTGAGATACTTCCACCACTACTGGATCCCCAAGACTTTCCACCCACTGGCCTGTGATCTTCCTGCATTCAGCATCATTGCATGGCTTCATGAGTCTAAAGAGGAATTTATGGACTAATATCGGACTTATGGACTTGATCTGGACTGGGCTGGGATGTTTTCTTAATGTACGATTTCTCTTTGACATAAAGTTCTCTCTTACACACATGTGAGTATCTATGAATTTGTTTCTCTAGTCAGCTCAGACTAACACAGCATTGAAGGGCTGGAGGTCTAACACAGCCCACAGGTCGACTCTCAATCTTTGTGCTTCCAAAATTTTTCCTAATCCATTTATTGAGCTAATGGTCATCCGTAATTGGTCGAAATCCCCTTCTGGAGCCAAGTCTGTCTTGTTGAGGATGATGAGGTCAGCCAGGGCAGCCTGCCTCGTTGCTTCATTGATGAGATTGTCCGCTTTTTCTTCTGCTAAGTGGCAGCCACAGGCAATGATACAAATTGCAGGAAGATCACAGGCTGGTGGGTGAGAAGTCTTGTGCATCAAATGGTGGTGGAAGCATCGCAGGGCTCTGGAAGGTCTCTGGCAGGTCTTCTTGCATGTGTTATTCATGACATTAATCAATCATTTCCACATTCGGTTTATCCCCTTTCTTTGGAATGGGCACAGATATGGGTCTCTTCTAGTTGGTTGGTTAGCCAGGTAGCTGTCTTCCAAATTTCTTGGCATAGACAAGGAAATTCCTCCAGCACTGCATCTATTAGCTGAAACCCTTCCGTTGGTTTCCCAACAACTCCTGGAGTCTTGCTGGGTTTTTTTGCAAATTTTTTTTTTCAAATGTTTTCAGTGTAGCTTGGGCTTCTTTCTTCCATACTATTGGTTCTTGGTCATCTGCTACCTCCTTAAATGGTTGGAAATCAACCTATCCTTTTTTGGTACAGCGACTCTGTTTATTCTTTCCATCTTCTTTTGATGCTTCTTGCACCATTCAATAATTTGCCCATAGAATGAATGCTTCAATCTTGCAACTTGTGGCTTAGCTTTCTCTTTAGCACTTGCACTGTGAGAAACCCTGAGCATGCTCTTCCCTTTTGGTTTCCTAACTCCAGGTCTCTGAACACTTGGTTATAACACTTCCCTTTCTCCTCTTGAACTCTTCTTTGAACATTTCTGTTTAGTTCTTTGACTTCATAATTTCTTCCATTTGCTTTCGCCTTTTCCTTCTTGTCTTTGTAATGACATTTTGCTTTTTCATACAGGATGCTCTGGATGTCATCGTCAAATCATCTGGTCTTTGGCTGTCAGTGGGCAATGCATCAGAACCATTCTTAAGGTGCTCTTTCAATTCAGGTGGGTAGACTCAGTGTCATGCTTGGACTCTTATGGATTGTTTTAGTTTTCTTAAGCGTCAGCTTGGACTTTCATAAAAGCAATTGTTGATCTTTTCCATGTCAGTCCCTTGCCTCATTCTGACTGATGATATTGAACTTCTCCATCATCTCCTTATACAGAATAGTCTCTTCGATTCCTGTGTATTCCATCTGGAGAGGTCAATGAATACCCTTTCAGTTCTTTTGAAAAAATAGTATTTGCATTGAAGAAGTGATTGCAAAATTCTAACATGTGATCTTCAGCTTCATTTATATCACTAAGGTCATATTTTCCAAGTACACATACTTATACTTTGTTTCTAACTTTTGCATTCTAATTGCCAGTCATTATTAATGCATCTCAATTTCAGGTTTGATAAATTTCAGACTGAAAAAGTTTGTAGAATTCTTTAATTCCTTCATCTTTGGCTTATGTGGTTAGTGCGTAAATTTGAATAATGGCCATATTAACTTTTTTTTCTTTTAGGCATATGGATATTAACCTATAACTGACATTATTGGACTTTAGGATTAATCTTGAAATGTCGTTTTTGAAAAAAAATGTGGCTCCATTCCTCTTCAATTTATCATTCCCTGTTTAGTAAACCATATGACTGTTCAATTAAAAATGTCCAATGCCAGTCCATTCCATTTCATTGTATTATGACTTCCAATTTTCCTAGATTCATAATTTGTACATTCCACATTCTGACGATAAGTGGATGTTTAGAGGTGTCCTGATAGCATAGTGGGCTACAGACTGAGCTGCTAACCACAGGTCAGTCGTTCACACCCACCAGCTAATCTGTGGGAGAAAGATGAGGCTGCCAGTTCCCAGAAAGATTTAAAGTCTTGGGAACTCAAAGAGTTCCACTCTAGGATTACTATGAATCAGCATGAAGTCAATTGTAGTGAGTGAATGAGTGGGTGAGCAAGTATTCCTTCTCATTGTGAGTCGTGCCCCATCAGGAAATGAAGGTCCGGAAGCGTTGCTCCACTCACATCATTAGGGTCCCCTCTGCATCGAGGGGTCTTGTTTTGAGTGCCTTCTGACCTGAGGGGCTCATCTTCATTTATGGAAATGAGTCCTTTTTCAGAAGTGATTCAGCTCTTCCTCTTCCTAGTCCGTATTAGTCTGGAAGCTCTACAGAAACCTGTCCACCACTGGTGACCCTGCTGGTATTTGCAGTACGAGTGGCATACCTTCCAGCATTGTAGCAACACACAAGCCATCTGAGTTAGTTAATTGTGCCAGCCTGGCCGATAATCACATGTGATGCTGGTTGAAAGGCGGAGGGATAAATGGGTGGTGAAGCCTCGCCTTTCTAGTTCTCGGGTCTCTTGTTTTGTGATGGTTGCATCGGGTGCAGCTGCCTTAGCAGTTCCCTGCTTCAGCTTGCAAGATGGATTTCCTACAAGACATCCCCAAGGAGAAGCCGCATGGATCTATCCCGATGCAGCCCTGGGTGCTGGAGCAGCCATGTGGAGACCCCTGCCAGTGCTGAGATGCTTACACGTTCACTGACTCAGCTTTCCTCCTGCAGTCGGTATTATTGCCTCTGTTTTGTGAGGTGGAGGACTTTGTGGACTGGTGTTGGGTATGGGTTAATGTTGGACTTGTGGACTTGGGCAGCATTGGGTTGGGATGTTTTCGTGATGCACATTTTCTTTGCATAAAACTCTCTCTTATACATGAGTTGCCGTGGATTTGTTTCTCCAAAGTACCCAGACTAATACACCATCACAGTATGACAAGCTGACAGACAAGCCACTAAGTACGACTAACTTAAAGACAAGTGATAGCATTCTAGTTTCCAAAAACCAATCCAAACTCGCTACCATTGAGTCAATTATTGACTCATACCAACCCTATAGACCAGAATAGAATTGTTGCTGTGGGCTTCTGAGACTATAAATCTTTACAGGAGTTGAACGCCTCATCTTCCTCCTGTAGAGCAGCTGTTGGTTTCAAACTGCTGACCTTGTGATTAGCAGCTCAACATGGAACCCACTACACCATGAGGGCTCTGGGTTTTGGTTTAGAGTTGACAAATTAAATACACATGTTAATTTACTTCTGCCTGGGTCATTATGTAGATTTGAATGGATTGTTTCTTTATGTGTCTTCTGCAGTTTGAAGAACAAGATGTTGTTTTGTTTCCCCTCCCTGGGCTTTGCTAGTAATATATATATTTGAGGACCAGTGCCTAGTGAGTCAGAGTTGCCTCGATAGCAGTGAGAATTTTATATAACAAGCATTTGGAAGAGTGGACTAGATTGAATAGGTTTTTCCCAGAATTCCTGTCTATCCAGGATATCTGAACTCAACTTTATGTAGAAATAATGTCTTTGCAGATGTGATCAAGATGAAATCACAATGTCTTCAGATGGCTCTAAATTCAATGACTGGTGTTCTTTTAATAAGAGAAACCTGAGCCACACAGAGAGAAGAAAGCCGTGTGACAAAGGAAGAGGATTGGGGAAGGAACCAGCAAAGGAAGACGGAAGAAATGCGCAGTCAATGGCTCAAAAAGAAGTGGTTGATTTCAGGAGATGGCATATACGTGTACGTGAAAACCATTGCTGCTAGGGTTTCATTCGTACATGCATGATTTATTTCAAACAAAACGTGTTTAAACATGTCTCTGCAAAGCTGGAGATCATTATAAAACAGTTGCAGCAGTGCCTGACAGGGAGTTGCCAAAAATTCAGTCAGGATCCAGAAGAGGACGTGGAACGAGGGCTATCATGGCTGACATCAGTGGATCTTGGCTGACAACTGAAAACACCAGAAAGATGTTTACTTGTGTTTTATTGACGATGCGTAGACATTCAACTGGGTGGAACATAACAAACTATGGACAATGTTGACAAGAATGGAAATTCCAAAACACCCCATTGTGCTCATGTGGAACCTGGGCCTGGACCAAGAGATTCATTCGAACATAGCAAGGGAATACGTATTTCATGGTTTAAAATCAGGAAAGGTGTGCATCAGGGTTGTATTATTTCACCGTACTTATTCAATCTGTATGCTGAGCAAAAAATCTGAGAACTTGGATATAAGGGGGGGCACTACCCCCCAAAAGGGGGGGGAGATCCACTGGGCAGACCGTTCCTAGTATGGTTTTTTCCCTGCTAGGTGAGCATTGAGCAGCTCGTGCTGAGTTAGTGCCCCCAGTGGTGTCACGTGCAAAGATTCAGTCTGGTCACTTTGTCGTACCTGTGTTTTCTGTGGTGACCAATTTTAAGAGAACAGCGTGTAGCTGGAAATTGTGTTTCCTGCTCAGGAAAAATGCTGCAGACACTGCTGTGATGTTGAACACAGCTTACAAGGACAGCGCTGTGGGGAACACTCAAGTGTATGGGTGATTTTCTCATTTCAAAAAAAGGTGACTTGTCGATGGATGGCAAATCTTGTTCTAGAGAAGCCTGACTTGAACGGCAGGGACTCACCTATTTATACATCTTTGTAAGCCATTTCTTGATTTCAATCTCTTTCTAGGTACAACACACACAAGCATCGCTGGTTTTGCTTCTCTGGAGAGCCCAGCACAACACAACCAACACAACAGCAGAGCCATACAAGTGTTTGTAATTAAGCCCTGCGGTAAACTGCAGTTCCTTTTCCTCTTCTGCACATTCTCCTCCCTCCCCCTTAGAGTTAGTCAGTCTTATTTATCATCTGTTTGTTTAGTCAATAATTAAAGTTCCGTCTCTTCTCCAAACAACTGAATCCTTCCAAGCTTATTTACATGATCAGCTTGTCTATCAAGCTCACTGTTCTGAAAACGCTCTTCACAGCCTTGGCCTGGGGCTCAGTTGTCGGCCTCACCTCCGACTTCAGCGTCCTGTTCATTCTGTGCCCTGCTCTGCTGTTTGCCACACGCCCCTGTCGTCTTCTCTCCTGGTTCGTGCTCTCAAGGGCAGGCGCACCTTCTTCAGCAACTTCTTGTAAAAGCAACACCAGACCATGCCTTGGTCATTTTGCAGCTCCGTGTCCTCAGCATGGGCCCCGTGGCGGTGGTTGTTCGTTGCCAGAGCGTTGTTTCTGACTCCTGGTGGCCTTATGCACGACAGAATAAAGTGTTGCCTGGCCCCGCGCCGTCTTCACGAGGACGGTTCTGTTTGGCTCTGATCGTGGTGGCCACAGTGTCCATCGATCCACTTCACCGAGGGTTTCCCTCCCCTTAGCTGGCCCTCCGCTTTACCACACACGATGTCCTTCTCCAGCAACCATTCCAACCGTTCCATCATGACAACATGCCCGCAGTGAATGAGCTGCAACCCCCCGACAATATTCTGTGATCCAGATGGTTTTCAGCGACTCGTTTTCAAACGTAGATCACCAGGCCTTTCTGCCTAGTGTGCCTTAGTCGAGGAGCCGTGATGAAATTGGTCCGCCACGTGGTGGCGTTTTTAATACTGACGACATAGCTGCCGGCATCAGAGCAATATGCAGGTCACTCACTACCGTTTGACAAACTGACACGCAGGGAGGAACCAGGCCTCACAGATGCCTGATCACTGTCTGCTGTGTTACCCAAAAGATGACAGGGAGAACAGACCGTCAATAGTGGGGAAGGGAGAACAGACCGTCAATAGTGGGGAAGGGAGAACAGACCGTCAACAGTGGGGAAGGTACCACAAACTGACATGGGAAGCTCGTCATCATCCTGACAATCTGCTGCTTAATGAGCTGAACTGGACTTTTAAGATATGATTCATGGAAGGAATAATCATTCTTTGCAAGGACACCTGGATTGATGAAAACCTGCTTAGCTTTTCTAAAGATCGTTCAACATGAAGGAAAGGAGCTAGGCTTCGGGTGAGTTATTTAACATTCGGTTTCTTTGTCCATAAAGAAATAGGAGTAATAATCCCCACTTAGGAAAATGGCTCTGTTGGATGAGAACTGATCATGGATGGGCACTTCTACAAGTCATCTTATTCAAATGGTATTTCGTGAAATTAGATGGAATCATTTGAATCATGGTGATTTGGGGCATAACAACGAATTGTCATTCCGCTCCTGGGCCATCCCCATGATTCTTGGCATATTTGAGCTCGTTGCATGGCTTTGGGGTCAACCAATCTCATAGCGAGCTCCTTTTGTTTTTGCTGACCCGCTCTCAAACGCGGTGCTCTCCTTTCCTAATAACCGGTGTGTCTCGATAACATGTCCAGAGTTAGCAAGATGAAGTCTCTCCACCCTCCCTTCTAAGGAGCATTCTGGCTGTACTTCCTTAAGAAGAACGTTTATTCACTGGGTAGTCTTCCTCAACACCACAGTTCCAGTGTACCAATGCTTCTCCCATCTTTAAACTTTTGCATGTATATGAGAATGGAATTCCTTCTTTGGTCTCTTAAGAACTCAGGGCTCCAATCTGACCCCACCACATTGAGGCAAAACACCAAGGGCGTGCAACAGAACAGCCAGGGGAGCAGAGCAATAAAGTCCCCAGGGAATACCAAAAATAGATTGTGGGGCCAGGTCATGGCACCCCATAAGACTCGACCGGAAAACACTCATAAAGGTCAACAAACAGACCTGGGACTATTTATAGGTTTTTCTCTTTTTTTGTCATTGGTTTTGTTGTTGTTGTTTTGTTTTCTTTTCGTTTGTTGCTTTGTTTTGTTCTGTCTTATTTTTGTGCGTATTACTATCTCTGCATGTCTATCTAGGTAAGATAGACAGGATAAACAATCTGAAGGAGAAAACAATGGGGACGATGGTTCCGGTGGGGATATGGGAGACGGGGAGGCGGAGGAAAGGAAGTGGGTGTTAACAAACCCAGAGACAAGGGATCAACGAGTGATCTAAATCGTTGGTCAGGAGGGTGTAGGAGGCCTGGTAAGGCTTGATCAAAGGCAATGTAACCAAGAGGAATTACTAAAACCCAAATGAAGGCGGAACATGATAGTGGGACAAGAGTAAAGTGAAAGGAAATAGAGGAAAGAACTAGGAGGCAAAGGATATTTATGAAGGTCTAAATACAGGCATGTGCATATGTAAATATGTTTATATATGACGATGGGGAAATAGATCTATGTACATATATTTATAGGTTTAGTATTAAGATAGCAGATGGACATTGGGCCTCCACTCAAGTACTCCCTCAACACAAGAACACTTTGTTCTATTAACCCTGCATTCCATGATGTTCACCTTCCTGACACAATCGCTGAAGACAAAGTGGGTGCATAAGCAAATGTGGTGAAGAAAGCTGATGGAGCCCAGCTATCAGAAGATATAGCATCTGGGGTCTTAAAGGCTTAAAGATAAACAGGTGACCATCTAGTTGAGAAGCAACAAGGCCCCAATGGAAGAAGCACACCAGCCTGTGTGATCAGGAGGTGTCTATAGGATCAGGTATCAGGCATCAAAGAGCCAGAACAAAAATCATATCATTGTGAATGAGGGGGAGTACAGAGTGGAGACCCAAAGTCCATCTGTAGGCAATTAGACAGCCCCTTACAGAAGGGTCTTGGGGAGGAGACGAGCCAGTCAGGGTGCAGTATGACACCAATGAAACATAACTTTCCCCTCGTTCTTTAATGCTTCCTCCCCACCCACCCCCAGCCCACTATCATGATCCCAATTCTACCTCACAAATCTGACTAGACCAGAGGATGTACATGAGTACAGATAAGAGCTAGAAACACAGGGACTCCAGGACAGATGAACTCCTCAGGATCAATATTGAGAGTAGCCATACCAGGAGAGTAAGGGGAAGGTGAGGGGAGAAAGGGGGAACCGATCACAATGATCTACCTGTAGCCCCCTCCAAGGGGAATGGACAACAGAAAAGTGGGTAAAGGGAGACATTGGTCAGTGTAAGACATGAAAAAATAACATAATTTATAAAGTATCAAGGGTTCATGAGGGAGGGAGAGGGAGGGAAAAAATGAGAAGCTGATACCAAGGGTTCAAGAAGAAAGAAAATGTTTTGAAAATGATGATGGCAACAAATGTACAAATGTGCTTGACATGGTGGATGCATGGATGGTGATAAGAGTTGTATGAGCCCCAATAAAAGGATGTAAAGAAAGGAAGAAGAAGAACCCAGGGCTCTTTGAATTGCCGAACACAACAATATCGGTTGTGTTGGAATCGTTATAAAATGCTAGGAGCTGGGGTTGGAGGTGGCGTACGGAGCGCTGGGATGCTCACCCTGTCCTTGCCTTTCTTCTAGTCACTTGTGTGTATCCTCTGGGAAGTCGCTCCTCCTCTCTAAGCCTCGGTGCTTTCTTCAGTCAGACATGGGGCTGGGTGGGTGGTAATTAAGATCTCACCTCTGAAATCATTCGTCACCCACTGCCCTTGAACTGATCGCAACGCACTGTGATGTGATTGGAGTGAAGTCCTTTCAGGGGTCGCTGAGGCTGTCCTTCACTGGAGTAGAGAAAGGGCTTCATCTTTCTCCTGTGATGTTGCCAGTGGGTTCAAATCCCCGACCCTCTGGATGGCAGCACCACTGGGACTCCTTTCAACTCTGTCCTATTATGATCTGGTTCTGCAAAATGCCCTTTCCCAAACCTGACCAAGTCCACAGAGTGTGCCTACAATAACTCCCCTAAAGCCTACCTCCTTTGCTTCATGACGAACTGTCTTTTGAAAAGATAAGCAGGGGGCTCGGCCTCTGCCCCCCCAGCATCCTGCAGGGCAGTCGGTCCGTGGTAGATGCCCTGTGAGGTTGACAGGGAAGAAGCCGCCGCCCATAATTCTACTGCAGGGTAATGCAAACCAGACCCGGCCATCATCCTGACAATCTGCTGCTTAATGAGCTGAACTGGACTTTTAAGATATGATTCATGGAAGGAATAATCATTCTTTGCAAGGACACCTGGATTGATGAAAACCTGCTTAGCTTTTCTAAAGATCGTTCAACATGAAGGAAAGGAGCTAGGCTTCGGGTGAGTTATTTAACATTCGGTTTCTTTGTCCATAAAGAAATAGGAGTAATAATCCCCACTTAGGAAAATGGCTCTGTTGGATGAGAACTGATCATGGATGGGCACTTCTACAAGTCATCTTATTCAAATGGTATTTCGTGAAATTAGATGGAATCATTTGAATCATGGTGATTTGGGGCATAACAACGAATTGTCATTCCGCTCCTGGGCCATCCCCATGATTCTTGGCATATTTGAGCTCGTTGCATGGCTTTGGGGTCAACCAATCTCATAGCGAGCTCCTTTTGTTTTTGCTGACCCGCTCTCAAACGCGGTGCTCTCCTTTCCTAATAACCGGTGTGTCTCGATAACATGTCCAGAGTTAGCAAGATGAAGTCTCTCCACCCTCCCTTCTAAGGAGCATTCTGGCTGTACTTCCTTAAGAAGAACGTTTATTCACTGGGTAGTCTTCCTCAACACCACAGTTCCAGTGTACCAATGCTTCTCCCATCTTTAAACTTTTGCATGTATATGAGAATGGAATTCCTTCTTTGGTCTCTTAAGAACTCAGGGCTCCAATCTGACCCCACCACATTGAGGCAAAACACCAAGGGCGTGCAACAGAACAGCCAGGGGAGCAGAGCAATAAAGTCCCCAGGGAATACCAAAAATAGATTGTGGGGCCAGGTCATGGCACCCCATAAGACTCGACCGGAAAACACTCATAAAGGTCAACAAACAGACCTGGGACTATTTATAGGTTTTTCTCTTTTTTTGTCATTGGTTTTGTTGTTGTTGTTTTGTTTTCTTTTC
>NW_022103914.1:8610225-8612179 GCF_000313985.2 Echinops telfairi
GGCAGCATTTTGGATGTCCCCTTGACTTCTGTTCCCGATAGCATTTTCTTAGCAAGACTTCTGCTTCCGTTGCACTCTCGCTGAGCCCAGCTAGTTGGCACCCCCTCTTCCTTCCTCACTTCCAGGAGTCACCCAGGCACCAGCACATTGCTTTCAGGAGGCAGCACTGGGAGCTCCAGCTGCCCTGATGGCTGACTCGGCTGACTCTGCTCAGAGCCTCTTCGGCTCCAGGGGTGTGGTGAGGAGGAGCTTCTCCTTAGAGCATGTCCAGAGGTCTGGTTGGACCTCAGGCCTGAGAGCCATGCCACACCTGACAGCCTCTGTTGCTGTAATTGCCGTGGCACTGGTTCGAACCCGGCATGCACAGAGTGGAACTGCCCCATGGAGTTTAAAGGCTCTCCTGTTCTAGAAACAGGCCACCAGGCACCTGCCTTCTGAGGGTTTAACTATTTGCATCACCTAGGGACTAACTAGTCTTAATCAAAGTTGGCTTTGATTTCTGACCCGAGCAGCTTCAGAAGGGTCTAAAAACAAAGACAAACTCACTGCCATCAAGAAGATGCCGACTCATAGCAACCCTACAGGACAGGGCAGACCCCACCCCCACCCCCCACCCCCGTCGCAGTTCCGAGACTGTAACTCTTTACACGAGTAGAACCCCACCTTGGTGGTTTCAAACTGCGTATCTAACCGTTAGCAGCCCCACACTGACCCACCTGCCCCCGGGGTCCCTAAGAAGGGGCCCAGGTTTGGTTTAATCTCTGGTGTAACCTGTCTTGACGTTCATGATAATATCATCTTTGAATGTGCATTTTGTAAACTAGTCAGCAGCGCCAGGACAGGGATGCCTGCGTGTAAGCCGCCGGGATACCTAAGGGGGCTTTAAAGGTTGCTGAAGGTTTTCCATGATCTTTTCACTGCATTTTTCCACGAACATTTTGAGGCCCCTTCATATATGGACAATTCAAATGTCTTCCCAATCTACCCACCGCTCCCAAGGTTCTGTGCATCCTGCCCCAGGAGCACAGGGCCCTAGTGGGCCACAGCGCATGAAAGTCCAGCCAATCGCAAAGCAGCATCCGGGTCCCGTCACCACACTCGGTAAGTGGCACCCAGAGGCCGTGCTTTCTGTTCAAACCAGAACTTGCTTCAAATGCAGGAAGAAGCCAATGGCGTTCAAAGAAGCCTGAATGACCAAAGAACCCTATCATGTTCTTCCTTACTCCCAGTACTTCCCGGGACTGGCCAACCACTTAGGGCAAAAATGACAGGACTGAAGATGAGAGGAGGAGCAACCCATAGCTCCTTTTCCTGTCGGTAAGCCTAAGCTGGGCGAGCTGGTAGGATAAGATGCATGTGAGTGTGCGTGCGTGCGTGCTAAGAAGTGAAAGAGAAACCGTGACCTGCATGCCACGGTCCACATGCATATGCAGGCTACGGATCCTACCTTCTGTTATTCCGGTCCTTCCCCATGAAGAGCTGAGAGCCCTGCTAGTCCCCACGGTGCTGTTACTAAGGGACCCGTCAAATCCGTGCGAACAATCTCAGTTCCACGTTTCTCTTGATCAAGAGTGACCTTCAAGAGCAAAGGCAAAGGATGGAGACAGACTGGGAGAGAGCATGGAAGAAAAGGGAGAATTGTATTTTAGGACCTTGAGGGGCACTTTTATGGAGCCCTGGTGGTGTAGTGGTAAAACATTGGGTTGCGATCCTCATGGCCGTCTGTTCAAAACCACCAGCAACTCCGAAGGAGAAAGATGAAAGATGGGGCTTTCTACTCCCATAAACAGTTACACCTCAGAAACCCATGGAGGGTCACGATGAGTCAGCATCGATTCGATGGCAGGGAGTTTGTCTTTTGTGGTTTGGAAGGGCACTTTAATTCTCCCTTTTGAAATAGAGGAAAGAGCTAGGAGGCAAAGGGCACTTATAGAAGTCTAAATAAAGGCATATA
>NW_022103914.1:8613342-8614944 GCF_000313985.2 Echinops telfairi
GGGGGGAGGGGGGAGGGAGGGGGAAATGAGCTGATGTCAGGGGCTTACGTGGAGGGCAAACGTTTTGAGAATGATGAGGGCAACGAATGTACAAATGTGCTTTACACAATTGATATACGTATGGATTGTGATAAGAGTTGTATGAGCCCCCAATAAAATTATTTCAAAAAAATTGTATCCCTTTTTTGAGCAAGGGGCGCAAACATTTGTGTTTTGTACTCTGCCCTGTATTAAGGGAGCTAGACCTGTTTCTGGCAGCAAAGCTGCCAAAATGAATATGAGGTGTGCGTCCTCACATACGTTTGAGTGTGGCTGGGGCTGTGTGGAGCTCAGGGGAGAGCCCAGTGGACTGGGTATGCCCTGAGTGGCACTTACCAGCCATGTGAATATGGACCATCTCTGGTCCCTGGCCTCTGTGTCTTTCCTCTGCAAATGGTTGCGAATACAAACTTTGTCGACTACTCATCTCAGCTCCCTGGAAAAGAGTGACTATGAGCATGATTTGAAAGGTGATTTTTCAGTGTTATTATTATTAAAGAATTGCAGAGCAGGCATCCTGAACATGACTACCTTCCTTCCCTTCCCGGTGGTTTGCAAAGACCTTTGAAACAAATGCCCACCAAATTTGCATGTAAAAACTTTTAAGCAAATCTGAGAATTGTTTAGAAGATGGAATGGAAGTTCTGTATAGTGGCAGTTTTTGATTCTCTTGCAGTGCTGTGATGTATATCCAAATTTCAAAGGCCAAAGTAACGTGCCCATGCCTGCGTGCGCGCGCGTGCACACACACACACACACAAGCAGATTATACAGTTGTTTATGTAGTATTCTACATACTACATACCTATGCAGAGAAAAATGACAAGGAAATAAACCAAAAGTCTAACAACCAGAAAAATAAACAGCATGTCATAGAAGACAAATGAATTGAGCCGAATTCACACAGCTCCTAACACAGCACGGTCTACTGTTCTATCCCACAGTGGAGACAGCTTCTGGATTACAGTCTCTCTCTCCAAACTGAACCACTGCTCGGGCCTAAAGGGACTCTGCCTCCCTAGGACAGGGGTCCCTTTCCCATTGCTCACAGAGGGGGCTTGGGCTGCCTGGCAGGGTCTCCGTCTCTCCAGCAGGCAGTTCCTACTCGGCTGTTGAGCAGTGAGTGACTTGTGGATTCGTCATTTATTATGTATTTCTCCCTCTGGGGTCTAGAATATGAACCACAAACATCTTAATGACAGCAGCCTCAGCAGATTAATATCTCTGGTGGAGTAGCTGTGTGTTGGGCTGCTGCGAGCAAAGTCAGCAGTGTGAAACTGCCAGGGCTCCGAGGGGACCCGATGGGGCTTTCCACTCATGAAAAGAGCTGGTCTTGGAGACTCACGGGGGCAGCGCGACCCTGTCCTACAGGGGCGCTACGAGTCGCTGGTGAGTTTGGTTTTCTTGATCATCCCCAAAGATCCCAGTTTCCCCACGGGGCCTAGCACAAAGTCGTTGTTTGCTGGCCTCCAGGCACAGCAGCAACCCCGTGGGAAGCCAAAGGACATGCTGCCCTGCCCTGCACCATCCGCTTGGTCTGATGTGGATGGACCCATGGGATTC
>NW_022103914.1:8619629-8621072 GCF_000313985.2 Echinops telfairi
GGGCCAGCCATATGGTCTGCTCTGTGGATTGGCTGCTCTGAGCGGGAATCTCGTCCTCAAGGCTTGGTGGGCCAGGATGTGCTCCTCTCTCTCTTCCTCCCCCTTCATTTGCTCCCGTGTGCTCTGATCAGACATGTCAGTTAGGGGTCATTTTTAATGAATTGATGTAAGCATTAAAAGTGTCATCTAGCTTGTGGTTCTGGAATAGAGCCTTCTGAGAGCAGGTTTCAAACTAAGAGGGGTATCCCTGGCTCTGGGCCACCCCTCTAAGCATGGCCCTGAGCACCTAGGGGCTTGGGCCTGTGCAGGCCCATCCCAGTTAGAGCCAGAAAGCCCAGCACACGAGGCTCCTGGGTGTGTGTGAGTATTTCGCCCCGTGCAGGCCAAGCCACCCAATGCTGTGCCTGTACGGCTGGCACACCTGCCTTTTGCCGTGTGGGCGCATGCACTGGCCGGCCAGCGGAGCAGCCACCTTCTGCGAGGATCGCAGCCCCATGGCGCCATACCCGGTCCTTTGTCACCAGCTGCCGAAGAACTCAGAAAATCAAATTTATTTCCCGATTACAGCCGGAGCACCCCTTGGTGCGGAGGAGTCGCTAACTGTTGAAAGGCCAGCAGACATGGATTACAGGGATCTACATATAACCTCCTCCCTGGAGGATGGACAACAGAAAAGTGGGTGAAGGGAGACGTTGGGCAGTGTAAGATATGACAAAATAATAATCTATAAACTATCAAGGGTTCATGAAGGACGGTGGGGGGAAATGAGGAGTTGATGCCAGGGCCTGAAGTGGAGAGCTAATGTTTTGAGAATGATGAGGACAATGAATGTACAAATGTGCTTTGCACAATGGATGGATGTATGGATTGTGAGAAGAGTTGTATGAGCCCCTAATAAAACTATTTTTTTATAAAAAGGAAAAAAAATAATATCATGTTTAAATAAAGCTGGCACATTTTGAGTTTTAAAAAAAATGACCCCTAACCCTTTGTCTAATTCAGTTATTAACTAAGGTTTTGTAACTGTCAACGGACATCTCCCCTCGGGAAGTTTCCCCAGTTCGCCCCGTCCCAATCCTCCACAGATCAAGAACACTCCCCTGTCCTGCCTTATTGGATTGTGTGTTATCGGGTCATGAGCTACCTAACCGTTCTGTAAATTCACGAAGGGCACCTCAACTCACTGCCCTGGAGTCGATCAGGCCAGAAGAGAGCTCTGAGTTTCCAGGCCTGTAAATGTAACTGTTGACAAGAATGGAAAGCTTCATCTTTCTCCCATGCCATAGCTTCAAACTGCTGACCTTGTGGCTTCAAACTGCTGACCTTGTGGTTAGGTGCCTATCGCACGGTGGGTCTTACTCTTCCTTTGAGGACCGCAGAGTGCTAGGGGAATCCCTGGGGGAACAAGGCTGCTAGCCCTCTCCCAGGCAGAAATGAATGCTG
>NW_022103914.1:8622247-8624160 GCF_000313985.2 Echinops telfairi
ACGTGTGTGTCTGTGTCATCATGCAGCAGGCGCACTGGTGTAATGCTGATCCGGAAGAAGGTAATGATCGTACTAACAGGATGTCAAGCCTGGGAGCTTCCTTTTCGATGGTCTACACCAGGGTGGGCAACCCGCGGCTCTCAAGCCACCTGTGGCTCTTTTGATAAGTACATGTGGTTCTGACGTGAAATGGGAAAAAATTTAAAGGATGTTATTCAGGCAATGGTGATTTCATTTGTTTCTAAAAAATATATGTATGGCTCTGATGATCATTTTTAAATTGTTATGAGGAACAGGATTGGCTCTTCCATCTCAAAAGTTTGCCAAACCCCGTTTTAGACCAACTGCCTCGTTGTAGTAGTTTCTGATTGTGGTGCATCAAATGCAGGCTGAAAACAACACACACTGCTTCAGCCCTTACCAGGCGTCGCCAGGGCTGGGTCCTCTCTGAGGCCTACCTAGGGAAGGGTCTTGGTCCTTGCTCCCGTGGTGGTTGGCAGCATTCCGGTCCTTGAAGTTGTTGGACCAAAGGCAGGTAAGTTTTTAGAGATCACTCTCAATCCCATGCCAGGTGGGTCTCTTCAGGTGGCTGCTTGCTCTATCAAGGTCCCTGGGAGACAGCCAGTAACGGGAGTCTTCTAGAAAGAGGCACACACCGCTTCTGCAGGGTCATCAGAGCAGCACCTTTGCTGTGGTCAATGGGCTAGACGTAGGCTGCAGGTCTTGTTCCCCCTCAAAGGGGGAGGATTTCATGGCACCTGGAAACCAGGAAGTGGGACTATAGGGCCACGTTAGACATTGTCAACCATTTATTTCACTTACAAGGAAACCGAGGTTCCAGGATGAGGTGGTGCCCCGTCATGTTCTCAGTAAAGTAGTGCGGGGGACTCCACTCACGTCTAGGTCTTATGCTCATCTCCATGGCGTACCATCCTATGGCTATTGCCCAGCGTGTTGAGACACTGTGCTACCTCACAATTGTGGGCATGTTTGAGCCCGTTGTTGCCGTCACAGGGCTAATCCATCGCCTTGAGGGGCTCCCTCTTTCCCTGATGACCCTCTCCTTGGCCAAGCCTGCTGGCCTTTTCCTTGGACCCACACAAGTTTACAATCCAGGCAGTATCTGCCTCTACTCTCCACACAGGAGCTGCTGGTTGCTGTCTAGATGAACCCTCCTCCTGAAATCACACAAAATGCAAGGAACCCCAACTCCCATGACTTCTCCTTCCCGGCTCAGTGCAAGGAGGGGGCAGGGGAGGCTTCCCCTCTGGGTGCTCGAACCTTGTTTATGGCTCCGCCTAGGTGTTTACTAATTTGTTCAAGGAGTCCTGGTGGTGTAGCGGGGTACACGTTGGGCTGTTAGCCACAAGGTCAGCGGTTCAAAACCACCAGCCACTCCATGGGAGAAACACGAGGCCTTCTACCCCCATAGAGAGTGCGTCGCAGGGAGCCTGAATGGACTTGATGCAGGGGGTTGGTTTGGGGGTGGGGGGAGGGGCAGTGATGAACGTGAGTGCAGGGATTTCATCTCGCTTATTTGCAGAGATGAGGCAGTGATAACACAGTGATAACACAGCTCAACGTAGCCCAGCCCACGCTTGATGAGTGGATGGCGGTCAATTGCTTGGAGGCAATGTCTTTGACCTCGAGGAGAGTCTTCTTCGACTCTGCTCATTTGAATCTGGGTTAGCAAACTGCCCACTGGCATTCCTGTGTGTGCGCAGGGAGATCAGAGGTGATACAGAACTACTGTGTGCAGCCGTGTGTTTCAAAGGAGTCGGAAGGGTGTGCAGGTGGGAGTGCGTGCATACGGAGTTATCTGTGGACAAATGTGGGTCATCACCAGGCCTATGGCTTTCCATGGCCTTCCACAAAGCCCCGGCCAGATACATCCTTTTACGTTGATTTTTACA
>NW_022103914.1:8625687-8626776 GCF_000313985.2 Echinops telfairi
CAGTTTAATAGAACAAAGTGTTCTTGCATTGAGCGAGTACATGAGTGGAGGCAAGATAGGGCATTTTACTCCTGGAAGCAGTTAGTCTTGGAAACTCAGGGGAGTAGGGTCGCTATGAATCGGCATGGACTCCTTGGCAGTGAGTTGAACATGCTCCTGGGTTTTCAAGAGGGAGTGAGTTGCATCTGGTGGAATAGCCCAGGAAAGGCTTCCTGGAGGAGGTGGCCCAGAACAAGGGGAGCCTTGAAGGATGGGGAGGACAGGAACCGACTTGGGGAGCCCTGCGAGTTGAGGCGGAGAAGTGGGAAAGCAGACTGGGAGGGCAAGTGGGGCCAGCACATGGGGGCTTCAGGCTGCCTGCCAGGAGGCTCAGACCAGTCTGGTGAGCAGAGCAGGGCCAGCGACGATTGTAATGAACAAGCGCAACCTGCTATCCAGATGGGAGAAGCATGGCATCCTGCGTCTGAAGCTCCCACTCTAGTTCAATGCCTCGGTTAAGCTAGCTCCAATGTGTCTCTCTTTGCGGAAGTTGCTTTGCAGTATTTCTCTATTCCTCTTATTCCCACACTACCCTCATCCCTCCCAGCCCCCAAATTACCTTTTAATGCTTATCTAAGAGTTGTGTGGGAGTTTACCCCACCGAGTGGTTTCCAACTCATAACGACCCTACCTAGGATTTCCGAGGATGTAAATCTTTACCAGAGCGACAGTCTCAACTTTCCCCCAAGAAGTGGCTGGTGGGTTTGAACCACCAACCTTGCTGTTAGCAGTCCAGACTTACTTGACAGCACTACCAGAGATCCGTGGGGGGAATGTATTAACCTTCATATATTTGGAGGATGGCATAGTGGTTAATGCATTGAGCTGCTAACCAAAAGGTTAGCGGTTTGAAACCACCAGCCACTGTTCAGGAGAAAGACGTGGCTTTCTCTGCTCTCCTAAGGAATTGCAGTCTCAGAAACCCACAGGGGTAGTTCTACCCTATCTTATAGGGTTGCTATGAATTGGCATCCACGCAGTTTGAGAATCACGTGCTACTCCGTTATCCCTGCTGATAGCTCTCCACTGTCAGGTGACCATCCTCTGAGC
>NW_022103914.1:8628226-8629487 GCF_000313985.2 Echinops telfairi
AGACCTGAACCTCCTCCTACTTGTGGCAGTCCCCTGGGGTTCCCGAGCCCACAGCAGGGCTCCCCCAGCGGAGACAGTGGGTCTGAACCCGCAAGTGTAGAGCACACAGCCCAGTGCGATCTGAATGTGGCCACACTGAATGCCAAGGTGGGAGCAGGAGGGACTTTAAAACACAAAGGGGATGCCTAATCCGAACCTTGCTTCACAAACGTCCACGACACCCATTGCTTCTATTTTGATTTGGAACACAAGTTGGCTTTCTTTCAGAAGTATATTTATGAATTCTGTTCGATCAATTTCCAAGAATGGGCTGAGAGAGACTTACGATAAGTCGTCAGCCAGGAAGAAATAAGGAATTCATTATTTATTGGCCCGGCTTTAATACTGTGGGGCCTCTTCCCCACCCCCATCCCGTTTCTCTGTTTGTGAAATGAGGGGGTTGGAGAAGATCGTGTGAAAAGCTCTCTCAGCACCGACAAGCTGGCGTAGACAGGGGAGACGGGGGATTTTCAGTCTTAATTTCTAACAGGGCTCCGTCCATGCGCCCTGTGGCTTTTCTTGGCTTGCATCTAGCTCCGTTGACCATGGGCTTCCTTGACCAGCTCCCGGGCCCTTCCTGGTGAGGGAAGGCCTCCTCAGCCCGGGGCAGCCCCAGCACAGCGCTCGCCCGACACGTAACAGACACAGAAGACAGGAAGAGGTCGGGCTAAAGAAGGGCACCGGGCACTTGTGTACTTGGGAAGGACTTGAGAAGCTCTTGGGCTGATGCCAACTCAAAGCCACCCCAGGTGTGCCAGGAGACGTGTGTTTCACAGGGTGCAATGGCTGGTTGGGGGAGGAGGTGGTCCTCTTTCCTGAGGAGTCTGTAGGTGGAGCCAAACCACGTCGTACCTTTCAGTTAGCAGCCAAGTCTGTTCATCATAGCACCACCCGTGAACATGCAGGATCCCAAGTGGACTTCAAAACCAAAGGCCACCCTCGGCCATCAAGTCGATGCGGACTCACAGCGACCGATAGGACAGGTAGACCTGGTCCCTGTGGGTTTCAGAAACTGTCCATCTTCACAGGAGCAGAAAGCCTCATCCTCCTCCAATAGCTGACCTTGCAGTTAGCGGCCCAACACGTATTATGCCACCAGGGCTCCTAAGAGGGGTCCATGGACAGCGAGTGAAAGTGACTGTGCTGAGAGAGACTGCCGATCTGGGGGCTGAGGGAAGGACTTCTTTCTCCTCAGATGACCCGTCCCGCAGGTCATCAAACA
>NW_022103914.1:8631403-8632887 GCF_000313985.2 Echinops telfairi
TTTCTCCTTAAACTTTACATATGACCATGCAAACTTCCCTAAGGAGCCCAAGCCTCTTTATTGACTTAGAGGCTGTTGACGTGTCTGCTGCTAACTCACATCCGGATGTCCTTGTACCCCGAGGCCCTTCCTCTGCAGTCCACACAGCTGGGACTTAATCCCATCACTCACTGCTGGCCAGGAAGGGTGTCACAGCCCAAAGCAGAGAGCCAAGTCGTCAGTTCTTTCCAAGCGTCACAGGGGACAAAGCCCAGCAAGCAACCAGGATGAGCTTGTGGAGGCTTCCAGTGCCAGGTGCAGACGTTGTCTGTACCCCGTAGGCGGTGGGATGGCTGGAGGAAGTCTTTGAAGGCGAACCAGCATGACCAGACGGACTGGCTTACACGTGGAGGACAGTTAGCAGAAGGCTGAGGAGTAGGCAGGCCCATCGGTTCAGGAGAGAAGAGCCGCCCGCTGCCCAGACCCGTGGGATTTGCCTGGTTGTGGTTGTTCGGTGCCATTGAGCCCATTCTGACCCCCGCGACCCTGTGCACAACAGAACGAAACACTGCCCAGTCCTGCGCCAGCCTTCCCATTGTTCCTGTGCCGGAGCAGCTCCACAGAGCGTTAAAAGGAGCTGGATTCGGTAGGAAAAATACACGGGAGACTTGAAGGAATCGGGGCTGATAAGTGTGTGTGTGTGTGTGTGTGTTGTGGGGGTGTGGGGGACCCTAAGTGAGGTAAGAGGAAGTGAGCAAGGGGACAAAGTCCAGGAAGACCACATTTCTTGCCTGGGAGGCATGCGGAGGCTTCAAAATGTAGGGGTGGGAGTGGGATGGAAAGGGGTGAAAAGATCATAGGGTTTTCCTGCAAACTTCTGAAGCCCCCTTGTAAACTGAAGAGCAGAAAGGGAGGGCGGGGTGGGGGCTGAGGGGCAGGGAGGGAGGAACCGAGCAGCATGAAGGAGCGAGTGGGACATGTAGTTCGACGTGCTCTTTACACCAAAGACCAACCTGACTGGTTCTCGGACTCCCTCGCTCCTCGGTGTTTTCTGGGCAGTGGCTGCTATGGAAACTGATGGGCGAGCAGACCTTCCTTTGGTATTTCCGGTGGGTTTGACCTGCCTGCCTTTAGGTTAGTTGAGCACAAACGGTTTGCATCACCCAAGGAGTTGATTATCCTGTAACCACAAGGCAAACTCACTGCCGTTGCGTGGCTCTGCCTCATGGTGGCCTTATAGGACAGGACAGAGCTGCCCCCGTGGGTTTCCGAGACCAGCTCTTTAAGAGTGTACAATGCTTCATCTTTCAGAGAAGCTGGTGGTTTTGAACTCCTGGCCACCCAACACATAGCCCACTGTTCCCCCGGGGCACCTGGTTTCCCTATGGATCATCCCAAACTCACTGTCATCGAGTCAATTCCGACTCAAAGCATCCCTGTAGAACTGCCTCTGTGAGTTTCAGAGAGATTAACTCTTTACGGGAATAGAAAGCCCGTCTTTCTTC
>NW_022103914.1:8633560-8640298 GCF_000313985.2 Echinops telfairi
TGCACACCAATCTCCGCGGCAGCACTGCTCACAGTAGCACAAAGTGGAGACAACCGAAAGCTCCATCCACAGACGTGTGGCCAAGCAACCGGGGGCCATTGGCACAGTGGAGGACTCCTGGGCTGGGGTGAGAAGTCCTGAGGCTCTCTGTACTTCGGATGGCCCTTGCACCCATCAGGATGAACGAAGTCAGTCAGTCCCAAAGGTGAAATACTGTATGATTCCTCTTTCGTGAAATGCGCAGATATGCAGAACTCAAATCCCCCTAGGGGTTGCCAGGGGCTGGAGGGGAAAGGGGGAGCTACTAGATAGGAGACGATGAGTTATGTTCTCCCAAGTGGGCAATACTGCCCTCTGGGGTGCAGGCCTGGTCCAGGTGGGACTGCAAAAACAGATGCCTACACTTTATCCTGGGTTATGGACTATAGTACAAAAGTTTTTCATTGCCAGGGGGGCAGTGAGTCATTTTTTTTACTGAAGAGGGGACAGTAGCCCAAGTAATTTTGAAAACCTATGGTTTATGCTAATGGTGGTTGTGTTAGTCTGAGTAGACTAGAGAAACAAAGCCACAGAAACTCATATGTATGTAAGAGAGAGTTTTATATAAAAAGCAAGTGTATATTAAGAAAGCATCCCAACCCAGTCCAGTCCAAGCTCATAAGTCCAACATTAGCCCATATGTCTGACACCGATCTACAAAGTCCTCAAACTCACAAAACATATGCAATGGCGCCGACTGCAGGAGGAGAGCTGATCAGTGAACGTGTAAGCCTCTCAGCGCTGGCAGGGGTCTCCACGAGGCTGCTCCAACTCCCAGGGCTGCATCGGGGGAGGTACATGTGGCTTCTCCTCAGGGATGTCTCGCAGGAAGTGAGCCTTGCCAGCTGAAGCAGAAAACTAGCTAAGGCAGCTACAACTCGTCTGACCATCACAGAGCAAGAGACCAGAGAAAGGCGAGGCTCACGGAGCCATTTATTTCTCTGCTCTTCAATTAATCCCACATGTGTTCATTGGCCAGGTTGGCACAATAAACCTTAACTTTCCCAGTAGTGGAATTCATTTGATGAGAAAAGTTATACAACCTAGAGAATGAAATTGATGTCACTGAATGACATGTAAAAATTGTTGAATTGGCAAATGCTTTGTTCTGCATTTATGTTCCACAATATATGTATATACATAAATAATGTTTTTTTTTTTTCTTTTTTTCAGCCAAGGATGTGGAGTTAAGTGAACCTGGACTTTGGAGTTTGCATTTTATTCCGTGAATCATCGATTTGAAAGATTAAATAAAAAGCCATTCCCTAAACACCGGATTAGATGCAGATTCTCCAGAGTGGGAGAGAAGGGAGGTGAAGGGAAGTTGATGAGCGGGGGCAGTTTACGGGGCTCAGGATGGGGGCACGAGGCCTGGAGGGACACACAGACAGAACAGGAACCTGCCTCCAAGGTCCCAGCCCGCTCTGCCCAGGTGGGCTCTGGCTGGCACTGACCGCTGAGTGGTGCCTGCAAACTATCCAGTCTCCATCCCAACTAGTTCCCCACATCCCTGCCCTAGAATCAATCAGCTGTACGTCCCCTTGGCCCATACATCAGTCAGCTCTTCGGTTGTTTCCCTTCCCCAAGACTCGGTGCAACCCCTATACCTGGTTTTCTCATGCGGACAACTCCCTTCCAACATCCCGGGACCCTCCTCAGACACAAGAGAAAGCGTGAGGGCGCGAACATCCAGAAGGCTGCTGGTGATGTGGAACCTTCCCCTCCAACATATATGTACTTCTCGGATATCGTACGGAAATTGCTGAAAGTGTCCCTCTTGTGGAACTGCCCTCCTCCTACGTCTACCTCTCTTGGCCTTAGAGTATAATCTTTTTTTAAAATTAAAGTTATTTATTTTTGTTTTGCTGAGAAGATACACAGCAGGACATGCTTCAATTCAATGACATCTACAGGTGCAAATGAGTGACATTGTTTACAACCACCCTTGCCTTCCTTTCCTGATGCTTCCTCCTCCTTTAGCTTGAAATCACTGCCCTGAAGGGCCTTGTGTAAGTTTCCCAAGTTGCTGGTGTCCACGTGATCCCATACAGATAGGACTTGAAAGCGCATGGTGCTCAAGGCAGACATTCTTTATGAGTTACGAGTTATGCTAAACTATTATTAGCTTTCAAGAACACTTCAGGGGGTGTAATTGGCTTAGGGCTTAAAGCTGATCTGGGGCACTAATTTTAAGGGTGTCCCTAACCTCCATGGCTCCATAATATCTGGGTCTCACGGGGATTTGCAATTGTGTAGCAACAATACAAGAAAGGATGGCATCTTTCTGGTAGATGGTTATTTCTGCTGGGTATCTTAGTGTTGCTTCTTCAGATCCCCTCTCCACTCTGCTTTCTTCCACAGAGACTGGTCCCTGGGAGCTTCCTGTTGGCTTTGGTCAATGGGGAGGTGTGATGGAGAGGGAGATGATGTCCGGGACTGTACTCCCTGGCGCCCTCTCGATTTGTTTCCTGTGGCTGACCCTATCAAGGTATTGTCCCCATGCAATTCTTTCCTTCTGGGTCCCAGTCATCTTGTTCCTCCGGAGTGAGGGTGGGGACACTTTCTCGGGTAGCAGACTCCAACGTCACACGATCTTGTAGCTTCCTGATACCCTGCCCGAAATACCGAAATGCCGTTACTGAGCAATCCTAGAGTCATCGTAATTCGAGTGTGGGCTGTTCTCAACAGGACCTCGTTACAGACTAGATTTTCCGGCAATGGTTACAACCGATCCCGCACACCCTTCTTACAATGTGACTGACAATTCTCCCAGCAAGAGGAAGTGACCTTGTGACTTCTCAACGAGTCAGGAAAGATGATTCAGCTTCTGCCTGATTCTCTTGGGTTACTGACCTGTGGAGTCCCAGGGAAGCAGTCTGCCTGCCCCGAGGAGGCCACGTTGTAAGGAAGCCGGAGCTGGAGTTTGGAGAGGCCACTCGGAAGAACCAGGGGACTGCATGGAGAGCGAGATGCCTGGCCACGCTCAGGCTGCCACGGCAGCCCCATCTGACCGTAACTGCGGGAGAGATTTGAGCCCAGCTGGGCCCTTTCTGAATGCTGTAGAGACTATGCAAGATATGGGAGCAATTGTTGTTGTTTTAAGCCACCAAGATTGGAGTGACGTGTTAGGATGCAGCCTAGATACTAAAGCAGACACCGACTGGCATGCTCTTGGCTGCGAGTTTTCGGTGGTGGTGGTAGGGGTGCTCATGCTTTATTATATTCCTAGGATGGCATTCCATAGCACTCCCTTCATGAGTATTCATGGAAGAGTCCACAGCAATGCTTCCTAAAGTGGGTGATCTCGATCCACCCGACGATCCAGGGGCGCAGTGGAATCAGACGCCTCCATGATGTCCATGAGGAAGGGCTACAGCACCAAGCTTCTCATGGCTGAGGGGATGCTGAGGCTTTGTGTTTGCTGACACGGGGCCAGTAAGCCAAAGAAGTTCAGGGCCTGTGGCCTAAAGGATGTGACTACGTTGCGTTTGGGTCAAGTCAACCAAGAAGATTTGGTCGGTCAGCTCTCCTGGGACACTGAGCAGTGGGGCACACCGTGCCATGGAGCATGCAAAGGACAAGTGTGGCGAGTCCAGTTCTCCCACCTGTCAGAGTACCTTTAGGAACCCCGGGCACCACAAGTTGTTTTTCTTCAAGTAGAAAATCGTTGCTGGAAATGCTGTTTGTGCTGAGAAGTGGAACGATAGAGTACACTGAGTCATGATGTATTCATCACGGACGGTCCTCAAGGCTTATCTGACGGCCCACGCTGAGCGTAACCTCCCTACTCTCTCCCATGGGTGCGTGGGTGCACGCGCGCCCGTGCGCTCCAGTGGCCTGTCCTGAACCAGGAAGTGGAGTCAGATGTGGGGAAAGAGGCCTCTGCTTGGATAGAGCTCCAGAGATGATGGACTTGAAAACTGAGCAGGCCAGAAATTTCCTGGAAAGTTTATTTTTGCTAAGTTGTAAGCCTGACTTCAGACTATTAGAGCTCTTGGATAATGCCCGTTTGTCCAAACATGTAGAGAGCCAGCTGTCCCTAGAAACAAGATTATCTCTTGCCAACTGAGCTTTGTGGTCTGGCTGCCCTGTGTATTTAAGCACTTAGCTTTCAGAGCAAGCTGCAAGTAAAGGTCAGGGAGAAGCTTGGTTGCCCAGATGCAGAGCTGATAGGTGAACAGGGTTCATCAGAGTGGCCTCCTTCCAGGGGCCCCTGGGCACAGGCAACCTGAGGGCGCTGAAGGCCTGCCCTTCTGACGAGCTCCCAGGTGAGGCCCAAGGCTGGCAAGTTGATCAGACTTTGAGGAGGACAATGCGTGTGTCTCAAGGGCATGGTTCTTCATCCTGGGGAGGTCTCGGGGCTGGTTTTCGGTTTGACTTATGTGGCAAATAGTAGGCAGCAAAACACTTGCCGTTTCTGCAATCTTCACCTGTCCAGTTTCACCTGCTCACTGCCACCGAGTCGATGCCGATTCTTTTTTTTTAATCAATTTATTGGGGCTCATACAATTCATCACAATACATAGATCAATTGTGTAAAGCACATCTATACATTTGGTGCCCTCATCATCCCCAAAATTCGCTTGCCTCTTGGGTTCCCGGAATCAGCTCATTTTCCTTTCTTCCCCCCTCCCCCATCGATGCCGATTCTTATAGGAGAGCCTAGAACTTCCCCTGTGGGTTTCCAAGACTAGAAAGCCCATCTTTCTCCATCGGAGCGGCTGGCGGTTTCAAACTGCTGCTGCTGCAGCCCAGCACGTAACCGCTCTCCCACCACGGCTCCCTGGACCCAATCTCCTGACATTTCATCATATTTAATCATCACCACGAACCACTCCCAGATGTTCTCAACAGAAGAGAACATTTAACAACCCCTAAGAGAAACTCAGTGTCCCCTAAATATTTTGCTCCCTGCACCCCACTCCTCTCTCCCTAGGAACCACTGGCAGACCAGGTCTCCAAGGGGTTTCTTGTTTGTTTGTAAAAGGAATCCTTCATTTTTATGTGCTGGAGAGGCGTTCAGGAAGGGTCTCCACTTGAATCTGGTCAGCAAAGATGCCTTTGTCATTTAAAATAAACATGAATTCTAATCACCCACAGAGCATATAGTGAGCTCCCCAATCTAAGGGTTTCCAGGAACTTGCAGCCAATATGCACAATAGCCTCACAAGGCCCAGAGGAGTGAAGCATCTGTCCAAGGCTGCGCAGTGGGCTTTGGGCTCGCTCTGAGGTGTGGTGTCCGACACCAGAGCCCCCTGTCCTGAGGATGAGGACAAGGGGGCCCTGTACACAGCAGTAGAGTCCAAAGGCCAGAAAGTGACCCCAAAGAGGTAGAACAACCCAGCCACGGTGGGGTACTGTTTGCTCACACGAAATCAATGATGGGTTTGCAATGAGAGTGAAGAGGTATGGAACATGTTTCCGAATTCAACTGTCATTGAATATAGGACTCTATGACCTCCCAACATCCTGCTATGCAGCCTTTCTCATGATCTGAGAAACATAAACATAAACATAAACTCTGAGCCCCAGAGCAGGAGCTCACCCTGGGCAACTAGGAAGCAGCTTTGGTCCCTCTCGAGCTCCGTCCATGGAAGTGAGACCCGACAGGGTTTTCCTTTGGTGGCTTGTTGCACGCAGTCCGATGTTTTCCAAGCTTCATCGATGTTGGGCCACTGGCAGGACTTGACTTCCGAGTAGCAGTTCCATTCTCTCTATAAACTCCAAAGAAACAGCTTCACTGCCGTCAAGTCGGCTCCTACTCACCGCGACCCTATGGGACAGGGTAGAACCGCCCCTGGGTGTTTCCAAGAAAGCCTAGTCCTTCTCGCAGGGAGCAGCGGGTGGTTTTGAGGTGCTGGCCTTGCAGTTAACAGCTGGACTCATAGCCACGACGCCACCAGGGCCGTTCACCGGCGGAGGGTTCTTAGATAGCTTCCTTTGGACCCTGGTGAGTTGCAATGAGCACCAGGGACCCATCTGCGTCCCTGCTTTCACGTCTGTGGGCACATCCCTGGGATTCGGGTTGCCAGTTCATGTGCGACCTCTATTTTCAACTTCTAGAGGAGCCACCAAACTGTTCCGCACAACGCTGTGTGGTTCCCATTCCCACCAGCCTTGGAGGGGGGTTCCAGTGACCCCACCTCCTCACCCACCCTTATTGTGTGTTGCTTGTATTGGTGTTGCTAGAGCCGTTCTCCTGGGCATCCCATTGACTCGGTCCTTTATTTAGCATCTTCAGAGCAACAGTGATGAGCCCAGCGCTGCGCGAGGTGCTGGCATTACAATGCTGAGGCAGCCGCAAGCCTGCTTCCAGACCGCAGAGCTTCCCAGAGGAGGCCGAGCCAGGACAGCGGAGAGACAATATCTGCCACCACAGGCTGCTGACCCGTGACCATTATCACAGCACAGAAACGGGCCCTTCTCAAAACAGCTGAAACTCCGAAGCCTCTGTCCCTAAGGATCCTCTCAAAGATTTAATTGGTATCTTGGTGGTTTCTTTCTGGTCCTTTCTTCCTCAGCTGAACTCTATTCTCTTGGATGAAGCCACCTCTCCCCCACCCCACCCCCACCCCCCGGCTGCTGAAATCTCCCAGCACCAGCTCCTATCACTTCCCCCTGAAGGACATGTATCCCATGGGTCTGTGCCCATCTAGAGTGGCCAAGTGCCTCTGTTTGCCCCAGAATGTCTGAGTGGCA
>NW_022103914.1:8641959-8660967 GCF_000313985.2 Echinops telfairi
TTAAATGGTGAACACCTGGTGTGCAGAGGCCATGACGACGGTGGAAGCCCATAATTCATTTGCAGGGTCCCCACGTAGATGAAGCCCAGGTGAGTCCCCTTTGACGGTAGTTGAGGGATGTGAATAGCCTTGCTGCCATACAGAGAGCATTGTAGAGACGATTATAGTAAACATGAAAAACCAAACTCACTGTCTTGAAGTCAATGCAGACCCACAGCAACCCGCTACGGGTCTCCGAGACGAACAGTTGTCAGGAATAGGAAGCCCAGTCTTTCTCCCCTGGAACCGCTAGTGATTTCCACCTGCCCACCAGGGGGATGGCAGCCCTGTGCAGACCTACCACCACCACCGGGGCTCCCCGGAGTAGAGAGAGTTAGGTTAAAGTGTAATATCTTCCAAGTTGTTTCTGGTAAGAAAAACATGAAGGGGAAATACACATGGCTTAGCCCCCCATGCGTCCCCTCTGAACATAGACCAGGGACGTGGGTCGCCTTGTTATCTCTCATGCAGAAAGCGGATTACGGCGCAGGTAGTGAAGTTAAAACTTAATACCTTATCACTTGATCTCCCTTTTGACTGATTTTTGTTTGTTTGTTTGTTTTGACTGATTTTTTTTTTTGAAGTTTATTAGCACTTGACCCATATGTCATACAACATGTCATACAATTCCATCCTATCAGGAAGAGTTGTACAATTGTCATCATATTCAATTCTGGAACATTTTCTTCTTCCTTGTAGGCATTATTATTCATGTAATCTTTTTTCTAATGGTGGCAAAAATATACACAGCAGAACATGCTCCAATCGCGCACCTTGTACTTGGATCATGCAGTGTCATGATTAGACTCTGTGCTGTACAGCCACTATTTAAAGCCTTTCCCAAATTATTCCACCACCATCGACATGGACTCTGCCCCTGAGCAGCAACCCTCCCCTGCTCCTCTGGTGACCATTGGCCAAGAACGGTTTCCGAATTCTTAATTTTTCAGTGGCTTCCTTGATATAGTATTCAAATACCATATACTTCCATGGTTAAATTGCTTTTAAGATGAGTTGTATAATCGCAATCAGTTCTAGTGCTCCCTCCCCCTTTTGATTCATTTTAAAGTTATTCTAGTTTTTAGTATTTGGCTCTCCTTTCAATTGAGGGTCTTCTCTTATTTTGTTTTTCATTGGTTTTAGCTCCTTCATTTCTGCATGTTTTTCAGTGTATGAAATCTAGGCGAGTGAACAGAGAAAGAGTAGGTGGATTAGTGGTTTCTGGGGCGGACGGCTGGGAAGAGGAGGCCCTGGGCAGCGAATGACAGTGAGAGCAAGAAGCGGACAATGTGTTGATTGTGGGGATGACGGGACAACTCTTCTTGATACGACGGAATTTTTTGACTGCATGATATGTCGATTATGTACCGATTAAACTGTTCAATAAATCAAACAAACAAAAAATACCACACGGAGCAGGTCTACCCCGCAGCACGCAGAGTCACCGTGGGTTGGGGGTTGGGGGAAGAGGGCATGAGGCAATTTCGGCTACAATCTTTTAGTACTGATAGCCATCACCATCTGTATTAGTCTAGGTACTTTAGAGAAACAAATCCACAGCAACTCATGGATAAGAGAGTTTTATGTAAAGAAAATGTGCATCACAAAAACATCCCAACCCAATGCTGCCCAAGCCCACAAGTCCAACATTAACCCATTAACCCGACACCAGTCCACAGAGTCCTCCACCTCACAAAACAGAGGCAATGACGTCGACTGCAGGAGGCAAGCTGAGTCAGTGAACGAATAAGCATCTCAGCACTAGCAGGGGTCTCCACACAGCTGCTCCAGCACCCAGGGCTGCATCGGGATAGGCCCATGTGGCTTCTCCTTGGGGATGTCTTGTAGGAAGTCAATCTTGCAAGCTGAAGCAGGGAGCTGCTAAGGCAGCTGCACTCTGGTGCGACCATCACAAAGCAAGAGACCAGAGAACTAGAAAGGCGAAGCTCACCACCCATTTATCCCTCCGCCTTTCAATTAGCCCCACATGTGATTATCAGCCAGGCTGGCACAATTAACTATCCATCCAACCGAACAACCTCACTGGCAGTGAGTCGGTGCTGGTTCACAGCGACCCTATAGGACAGGGCAGAACCACCCAGTGAGTTTTCAAGACTGTAACTCTTCACAGGAGTAGGAAGTCCTGTCTTTCTCCCACAAAGCAACTGGTAGTTTCGAACTGCTGCCCTTGCATTTAGCTGCTCGGTGTATCACCACTACACCAACAGAGCCTACATATAGGGTTTCTGAGGCTGAAAATACGTACAGAAGCAGACAATCTCTTTTTTTTTCTAGAAGAGCAGAGCAGGGTTTGAACCACCAATTTGTGGTTCTCAGTCCAAGGCTCTTACAATCCTAGCTCCAAGTAGCCCAAACATCTGTCCTTACCAGATTCTTTGGAGAAATGCACTGTATCGTCTTTCACTGGCTGGGGTGCCCCCACCCACCCCTTCAGGGGCTTCGGGGTGGGTTTGCTCACCCTGTGTCCCTGCCCGCACCCCAGCCAGCCATGGATTGAGGGCGTGGCTTGGTTCTCTCTTTACCTCAGAAGATACAGGGGGCCTGTGGGGATTATGGAGAAGACACCCCCAACCTCCCTAATGGCCGGGAGTCCCCTGCCTCTGGCCCGTGTCCCCATGCCACCGCCAGGGACTATCACGATTTACTCTATTCCTCGACATTTCACCGCCATCAGTTGCTTCGGACACAGCCCTGTAGGACAGCGTAGAACTGGCCCTGTGGGTTTCTGAGACTATACAGCTGCACGGGAGTAGAACGCCTCATCTTTCTCCTGCGGATCGGCTAGTGGTTTTGAACTGCCGACCTTGAGGTGAGCAGCTTCAAAAAAGTGTATGGCAGAGTGGAATGGAAAGATAATGGACTTTTCAATGAGTTTCTCGCAGCCCCCTTGCATACTGGAACACAGCGCCGCCCTGCTCTGAGCCATCTTCGTGACCGGCGGTGTGAGGGAGGCCGTCCCGTGCTGAGGCTCGCATGTCAGTCTACGCACTGAGCGTGCGCTCGTTGTCACTGGCCCTCTGCTTTACCAAACAAGGTGGCTCTTTCTGGCAACTGGCCTTTCCTGGTGTCATGCCCCAAATAAGTGAGCCTCCGTAGCGCCAGGAGCATTCTGGCCATATTTCTGCCAGGAGAGATTTGTTCTTTCTTGTGGTATATCTACGATATGTTTGATAGGTCTCGTTCAACACTACAGTTCCCCTGTCTTTCTTTTTCATTGTCCCACAGTTTCATACAGGTGCGGCCACTGAGAAGAGATGGCTTGGGTCCAGTGCACCTTAGTCATCGAGGCGGCATCCTTGCTAGTAAAACATGAAATGGTCTTTTGTGCCTGTCTCTCAGTTTATCAGACGGTGGCGGCTTGTGTGTTGCTGGAAGCTGTACCGCTGGTATTGCAGATATCAGCAAGGTGACCTACGATGAACAGATTTCATCGGCACTTCCAGACTAAGACAGACTAGGAAGAAACAGTTGGGCATCTACTTCCTAAAACTAGCCAGTGAAAACTATCTGAATGTCAGGTATCATCAGAACAAAAAATCATATCATAGTGAATGAGGCAGGGAGTGCAGAGTGGAGACCCAAAGCCTCTGTGTTGGCCACTGGACATCACCTTATAGAAGGGTCTCGGGGAGAAGACGAGCCAGTCAGGGTGCGATGTAGCAACGATGAAAAATAGAACTTTCCTCTAGTTCCCAAATGCTTCCTCCCCCTTGATCCCAATTATACCTTGCAAGTCTGGCTAGACCAGAGGAGGTACACTGGTACAGATAGGAACTGGAAACACAGGGAATCCAGGGCAGATGCTCCCTTCAGGACCAGTGGTGTGAGTGCCAATACTGGGAGGGTGGGTTGGAAAGGGGGAACCAATTACAAGGATCTACATATAATCTCCTCCCCGGGGGACGGACAACAGAAAGTGGGTGAAAGTGGGTGAAAAAGTGGGGCAAGATAGGACAAAATAGTAATTTATAAATTATCAAGGGTTCATGAGGGAGGAGGGAGTGGGGAGGGAGGGGAAAAATGAGGAGCTGATGCCGGGGGCTTCGGTGGAGAGCAAATGTTTTGAGAATGATGAGGACAATGAATGTACAAATGTGCTTTACACAATTGATGTCTGTATGGATGGTGATAAGAATTGTATGAGCCCTTAATAAAATGATTAAAAAGAAGAAGAAAGAAAGCCATCTGAGTGATGACAATTGTTACTAGGTGCCATTGAATTGATTGTCAGCTCTTAGTGATTCCATGTGACAGAGTAGAATGATGTTTGTAGGGGTTTCCAGGTGGCTTTCAAGTGCTGGCCTTTGGCTTAGCAGCCAACACTTAACCGCTCAGACTCCACATTAAGACCCTATATTAGCCGTCAGCCATCCTCCAAAACCCATTGCTGTAGAGTCAGCTCTGCCGCTCCTCGGTGACCCTACTGGGCAAGGCGGGGCTTCCAGGGCTGAAATCTTGACAGAAGCAGATGGCCTCGTCTGTCTCCAGCAGAGCCACTGGTGAGTTCCAGTAACTGGCCAACCAGTCAGCACCCAAGCGCACAGCCACTCCATATACTAACAATACCCATCGAAAAGTGTTGCCATGAGGATGAAGCCAGGTAAGGTCCATTACCCATCGAATGCAATGCCATAGCAAGCAGCCAGTGAAGCCACTGTCAATTTTATCCGCCACAGCGTCGCTGGCAAACAGCGGCTGCCTGTGGTACCATCCCTAGGACAAGATGCAGGGCAAAGGGCTATCCGCCTGGTCGTTCGCTGTCCCAGCACTTTGAATAATGGGACACTTTCCCCCTCTGAGGTGGCTTGGCTTACCTAGGTAACCGAGCTCCGCTCTATAAATTCCTTTCGTAATTGAGCGCACGCCACACAGCTTCCTCCAATTTAAAACGTTTGGGTGGTACAGCAGTCCAGATGTGAAATGTTTTCTGCGTGTGACTACAGAGTGGAGGGGGTGGGTCATTCTGGATCCTTTGAACATCTTAGGGTCTCTCTGGATGAAAGGTGCGTGTTGAATGTGACATTTTATAAAATGAAGAGAAAATAATTTTCTGCTAGAACAGCTGCAGGGTCTCTGCAGACCAGAGGGCCGCCTCGAAGCCGTCGGTGTCTCTGGGAGCACAGGCCCTTGTAGGAAACATCTGGAAGCCGCACCTCCAAAGTCACCCAGGGCGAGTGCAGGATGAAGTCGCTCTCCAGGCATTCCTCCATCTCAGGAGCATCGCATCCAAAAGGAAGGGGCGGCTTGCGCCTGCCGAGTGTGGCCGAGGGGCTTTCTTGCTTTCATTAAGATAGTTTCGACTTTAAAGGGTTCTTTGCAAAACAGCACACAGACACAAACAAAAGACATCCAAACATCCCCTTCCCGGCTTCTTCCTCCTAAAGTACACAGCTTTCGCCTGAAAGCAGGGATTTATTGCCTTTGTCCCGGATCCAACAAACCAGGTGGTCACACACGCAGCAAAGCCGTGACAATCACAGACGTGACAGTTTTCTCCTTCGCGGCCATAAACAAACACTGCGCGGTGGGGCAGGGGACGCCTGAACATGGCAACTCCAACCCGGAAGGAAGGCAAACAGAATGGGGTCCCGAGATTTAGACTCGGCCTCAGGCGTCTCCAGACCTTAAAAAAAGAAAGAAAAGAAAGGGAACACCTCCTCCCCCCCCACCCCCACCCTTCAGCAGCACAAAGGTTCCAGTAAAGGCACCCCGAATACCTAAGCTCAGTGGAGCTTAGGAAACGGACAGGCCCAAACAGGGGCCTTCATCTAGTGAATCCCCAGGGGTGGGGAGATGTCCCTTACTCCCTGCCCCTCCCACCGCCCCGGAGATGACATCCGAGGAGTGGAAGTGGAGGGGAAACTTGAAAACAGATACCTGGATCTTTAAATCCTCTTTATTCACATGGATTGTATTTTCCAGCAAGAGCATTAGTATGATTGTTATTATTATTATTATTATTATTTTAATGCTCTTATATCTGTGAACCCTCCTCTCCCAGTTCACTTAAAGGAAAGTTCCTAGTCCTGCATTTACCCGGGTCTACTGCCAATCATGCATTTGTACATTTCCTCTGTTCCATGCCTTATTTAACTAACATTCTACATGTGACTCCCAGGACGCCAGTGGAGCCCATGTCATCCAGATGAAGTGTCTGTGTCTTTGTGTTGCCTTTGCCTCTTATAAGACTTACGTACTAAGTATTCCTCTTTAAATTAGAAAGCAAGCAAGCAAAGACCCTTCCCCAAGTGACTTTAACACCTTTTGGCAGTGGTAGGGGGTGGGCCTTGCTTCCCCAACTGTCTTGGGCAGGTGTGCTGAATGAGAGAGTCAGAAAGGACTCCGAAGGTCGTGGACTCCAGTGACTCTCGAGCCTGATTGGGCATCAGAACCACAGCTGAGCTTGGATGGACCTATCAGAACCTGAGTGCTGACTGAGAATACTTGTGGAGCCTCCACACCCACCTTGGGGAATCTGATAGAGTTTATTGCTAGGCCTATGTCTGAGAAGCATCAAACCCACACTTGAACTCGCTGCTGTGGAGTTGATTTCCACTCCTGGTGAACCTGCGCTCCACTGGGGATGCAGAATGGCCCGGCCTTTCATTAGCGGCAGCATTGGGTGCATTTGAAATGCCAGCCTCTAGGTTAGTAGCTGATCTCTTAAGTCTTTGCCCCAACCCCCCGGGTAATCCTACAACCCACAGGTGTCTAATTTAACAACTCCTCACACCTCCTCCTTTGATTTATAGATGTGAAAATCGTGTTCAAGGGCATCGAATAAGTTAGTGGCAGGACTCTCCTAGCTCTCAGTCCCAGACTGCCTCCCTCTGCCCTGCTATGCCCCTGAATAGCTCTCCTCTTTGCCTATGGAGGGACTGGACTGTCCCCAGCAGCTGTGCATGTGTGGTGTGCAATGAGAGCATCGCTCATCAGGCTGCAGATAATGCCTGGGTCTCAGCCCCTTAGGGATGCTGCTGTGCCAGCTCAGGACAGGAATGCATAGAGAAGTTGTCCTGGCTGCAGGCCAGTCCATGTCACAGAAAGCTCAGACCAAAGCCAAACTCCCTGCCTTTAAGTTGATTCCGACTAAGAGCGGCCCTGTAGGCTAGGGTAGAACTCCCTCTGTGAGTTCCCTACACTGTCACCATTTACAGGAGTAGAAAGCCTCATCTTTGTCCCAAAGAGCAGCTGGTGGCTTTAAATTACGAACTCATGTGGTTAGCAGGCCAACACATAACCACTACACCACAGACACCGCGAGTGGAAGAAACTGCCCCTCGCCTGACTCACTCCATCTGCTCAGCACCCTCCAGGCCGTTTCTCATGGGTGTTTGTCTAAGACCAGCCTTTAAAGCTAAGGTTGAGACTCACAGCAGAAGGGCTATCATCTACACATTTGGACTTCTTTCTCTCTCTTTCTCCCTTTCTGTTTTTCCCTTTTTATTTAAAAAGAGGGAAGCCGTCATTTCTTTTAACCACCAATCTCTGGGGTATGTATTCTATTCACTGAAACTTAATGAGCATATACAAGGGGCTTCAAAAAGTTCCTGGGAATATCCCATGATCATTGAATTCAATGTTTCCACTAACTTTTTGGAGCACCCTGGTACAGAGGCTAAATGCAGACTTCACCTCTTTGCACAGTAGCAAAAACATCACTTTAACAAACAGAAATCTCTTCTCTCTTAGTTTAGGAGGCTAGAACCTGAATTTAGGGTGCCAGCTCCCAAGAATGGCTTTCTCTCTTTGCAGCCCTGGGGGAAGGTCTTTGTTAGCAATTTTTTCCTAGGTCTAGGAGTTTCTCAGCTCAGGGACCCCAGGTCCAAAGGACATGCTCCACCCTGGCTCTTCCTTCTTAGTGGTTAAGTCCCTCTCTCTCCCTGCAAACTTCTCTCTGCTCTTATTTCTTGCAGGAGAGTGAAGGGTGCAGACTCAAGATACAGCCTACCTTAATCCTGCTACATTAACATAACAAACACAACCTCATCCTCATTAATATGATGACCCACCTCATTAATATTAACACAACTCATTCCCTCCCCCCCACCAAAAAAAAATCAACAAACCTCAGCTGCCATGGAGTAGATGCTGACTCACAGTGCCGCTACAGGACAGGGAAGAACTGCGCCTGTGCATTTCTAAGCCTGTAAATCTTAAAGGGAATAGAAAATTCAGTCTTTCTCCCAAGAAGTGGCTGGTGGTTTTAAAGTGTGGGCTCTCGGCTGGCAGCCCAACATGTAACCACTACACCACGCGGGCTCCTGACCACAGGCAGGGAAGCTCGGTTCCACAACACACGGCACAGAGGGAGGGGAAGCGGAGCACAAGGCGGAGGACAACCGCACGTGGACGCACGCTTTGGTGGGTCAAGGGTGGGCACAGTCTAAGGTGTGACCCACAAGAACCCCGTACCCTTCCGTCGCGCCTCTGCTTGGCAAGCACTTGGGAAGCACCAGTGGAGGGTGGCCCGAGGTCTCCTCCTGGAGCCTGTCTTTGCGCAAAGCAACAAACAAATCCGCTGTTTGACTTGTCACGTGCTCTGCTTTGGGCCGCTGCAGCCCCGGGTGGGGGCTGGTGAGCCATGTGGCCGGGTTGATGCACAATTCCCGAGGCCAGTGGCCTGGCGTCTCTTCCCTCCTCTTGTCCTTGCCCTCCCGTCTCTTCCTTGAAGTCTCTTTGTGCCTGCCCCTCCTCTCCCTCCCTCCCTTCCTCTCCCCCAGCATCCCGGCCACCCTGCTCCAGGGCTTCCTCTCCCAGTGCATGCTCACTCAGGACATGCTGACTGAGGAGGGGAAGGGGCCTTCTCATGAGAGAAGGCATGAATGCATGCAAGAGTGCAATCATATTATGTCCACAGATTTGGGCGCCTGGTAGAGGTATGGGAGGGTGTCATTCAGACGGGTTCAAGAGCCTGGAATCCGCTCTGGCCCTTTGCTGTTTGCGGTGGGAAAGCCCCATGGAGAGGAGCGTGAATGTGGTGGCCACGGGGACAAGCTCAAATGTTCCCCCTCTTTTCCCCGGGTTCAGGGGGACACAAACAGGGATGCTGTTTGGTTTTGTGTGTCATCAAGTTGAGTCTGACTCAGCCACCGGGTGGGGTGGAGTAGACGCTCCCAGGGCCCCCCACACGGAAGCCCCTCATGAAGGTGAGCCTGAGCTGCCCGGTGGCTCAGCGCTCAGCTGCTAAGTAGGAGCTCACTGATTGGAGCCCACTGACCGCCCCTCGGAGGCAGGTGTGATCGTCTGTTGCCATAAAGATCGTTGTTGTTGTTGTCAGGTGTCTTTGAGTCAGTACTGACTCATAGCAACCCTATCAGCAACAGAATGAGGCACCATGTGATCCTGCGCCAACCTCGCAGGCGCAGTGTGGTTAATGCGTGAGCCCGTTGTTGCAGCCATGAAGTTCTACTCTGTCCTACAGGGGTCGCTGTGAATCAATGGTTTGGTTTTGACTCTCTCTGCTATTGCGCTGATTCTGACTCAGAGTGACCCTATAGGACAGAGTAGAGCTGCCCCTGTGGGTTTCCAAGACTGCAACTCTTCCCAGGAGTAGAAAGTCTTATTCTTCCCCAGCAGAGTTCCTGGTGGTTTCAAACTGCTGACTTTGTGGTTAGCATGGAACCACCATGCCACCAGGGCTAAACAGCAGCAGATCGCCAGGGATTTTCTCCAACAGAGCTGTTGGTGGGTTTGAACTCCTGACCTTTGGGTTAGCAGCCCAGCGCTTAACCACTATGCTGCCCTGGCTCCTTCAAACTAGGGTCAGAGAATCCGTAACAGTGGACCCTCTTGAGCGAATAGGCACTGAGTGACAAAGCAGATCAAGGAGCCAATACGTTTGGAAATAGTTCCCTCGCCACCCTTTCTTGCAGATTCAAAATAATCATTACCAAATTAAAGTCTCCGAGAAGACTCGGGTTAAAAACAAATTCCTCTAAAATCAAATTTGAAACAATAGCTACTGTTGAGTCTCTTCTCAGCCACGGTGGCCTGCGTCCCACAGTGGGCCTGGTTTTCCAGGGATTTCCAGTGGCTGCCTTTTCTAAAGTCGGCTGCCAAGACTGTCTTCTGAGATACCTCCGGGTGGCCTTGAACCTGCAACCTTTCTGCTAGCAGCTGAGCGCAGCAGCCGTTCGCACCCTCAGTGAGGTGAAGTGAGGGGACCAAGGCCACATGGAGCGTGTGGCTGGCAGATGCGAAATGGAGCCGCCAGCGGTCAACTTGGAGCTGTGTGCCCATGGCTGGCCTGCCCCCGCCCAGGGACCACCACGAGGCGGGGCTTTTCTGGGTGGGCACAGCCTTTGACAGCTTCCAGTTCTGTGCATTCCGTGTCCCCTGCTTGCGCACAGCCCTAGACAAAGGGAGAGGAAATCATATCAGAAATGGAGCTGAGCCCTTGGAATTTGTGTCTCCGCACAGTTGGCCAGGCATTGATCTGAGGAAGAGGGAGTTCCCCCTCCCTGTTGTGTTTTCTCCGTACTACCTCTCTCTTCCTGGAACGTCCTTTGTTTCTATTGACCATCTTTCATGCCCCTGTGTTTTGGGTTAAATCGCGCGTGTGTGTGTGTGTGTGTGTGTGTGTGTGTTGGAATCCTAACCACTATGCCAGTGGCTGCAATGTAACCTGTTGTAAAGTACTTCCATTCCATAACGGAGGGTAAAATCTTAAAGCTAAATAAAGAAATGCTCAGGTTTTCATACATAAACTCATACAGCTGACTGCAAGATCCCAAAACCAAGCCACATTCACTGCCGCCCGAGTCGGTGCTGACTCATAGTGGCCCCCTGTGGGTTTCTGAGACTGTAACTGTTCACGGGAGTAGAAAGCTTAGCCTTTCTCCCTCAGAGTTCCTGGTGGTTTCAAACTGCCAACCATGTGGATCACAGCCCAGCACGTGACCACGCCACCACCTGGCCTCCTTGACTGCAAGATAGTCAGGGCAAAGCACACAAGTCAGCGTGTACCTCTGTTCATGGATTTTTAGCTTTGGTCCTGCAAGCTAAGGGCTAGGCGATGCGATGGTTCCAAAGACGATGTTCACCTTCAAGATTCAAGACTAGAGGTTGTTTATAATTTGCCTGGTGTCTAAAGGCCAATTTACAGAGAGATGATCTTACACCATCATGCTGATCACTCATGCACCCTCAAGCCCACTGGGGGAGGTTTCCATCAGATCATGTATTAGACAAACCAGTTTAGGGAGCTTTAACACTACATCCCTGATGAGACGACTGACACAGCACCCACAGCAACAGGCTCAAACATTCCCACAGTGGGGAGAATGCTGCGGGACCGGGCTGTGTTTCCCTCTGATGTCCGAAGGTGCCACAAGTTGGCACTGACTTGACGGCACCCAGCAACACCACTGCGCGCGTGTCGTGTGATTCTGAGATCTTTCACAATTGGATTGATAATTTGGAAATCTCCTACCTAACTATGAGGAAGGAGCACTGTGGCACAATAGTTAGAGCGCTCAGTGCCCATGAAACGCACCTGGTTCTCCCCTGCCAGCTGCTTTGCAGGACAATGACGTGCAATGTGCGTAAGATTGACAGCTTTGGAATCCTCACGGGGCAGCTCTGCGCTGCCTCCAGAGTGGCTGTGAGCCAGCATCCCCTGAACAGCAAGAGAGAGTGGTGAGTTGTAATTGCTCTAGCACAGTAAATGGGTGCAATGCCAAATGGTCTAGAGGCTGTTTGCTACATTTTTCTATTTATGTTTCTAAAGTGAGACATTTTCACAATAACTTGCTGATCATTTATATTTTCTAACAATTTGTAAACTTAAGAGAAAAAAAAAGCAAAGAACACCAAACTCACTGCTATTGAGTTGATGCCGACTTACAGCGACTTTATGGACAGCGTAAAGCTGCGCCTGTGAGTTTCTGTGACTGGAACTCTTTACGGGAGGAGAAAGCCCCATCTTTCTCCCATGGGCGGCTGGTGGGTTCTAACTGCTGACCTTGCAGTTAGCAGCCCAACACATAACCACTACATCGCTAGGCCTCCTATTTGTAAGCTACTACTAATTGAGAAATTTTCTGGTTATAAGTCACAGAAATATATATCTATATCAGACATAACACCATCTGCTTGTCAGTTTATCCTGCTGTGCTGGAAGCTGTGTCATTGAGATTTTAAATACCAGCAGGGTCACCTAAGGTAAAGAGGTTTCAGCAGAGCTTCCAGACTGAAAACAGACTACGGAGAAAGAATGGGCTGTCCATTTAGGAGGGACCAGCTACTGAGAACTTCATGATGCGCAGGGAATCAGTGTCAGATATGGCGATGGAAGATGAACCTCCAGGGTTGGAAGGCTCCCAAGATAACCACTGGGGCAGAAGAGCGGCCTCCTCTAAGCAGCCAACCATATTCCAAGTTACACACCAACCACAGAAGTTAGTGACGAAGGGATTGAAGAATTCTACCAACTTCTTCAGTTTGGAATTCATCAAACACACAGTCCAGATAGGTTCATAATTATTAGAGATTGGAATGTGAAAGATGGATACAGAGAGAAGAACAAGAGTTGGAAAATAGGGCCTTGGTGATAGAAATGAAGCTGGAAATCACAGGATCGAGTTTTTCAAACCAATGGTTTTGCTATTGAAAATACCCTTTTTCAACAACATAAAAGGTGCAGGTATCCATCAGGGGTGGGGAACATCCAGCCCACAGGCTGTAAAAGGCCCACAAAATCCTCACCACCAGGTCATATCTCACGCCTCACCACAGACAAGAAGCCATTCCAGCCACCATATAAGGGGTGAGTTGGTTAAATATTTGACTCACTATAGCAGGCTAATTTTTAAGTTGATACTTTTATATGATTTTATACATTTCCAAATAGTCTTGTGCAGAAAAGATTTCCCACTTCTGGTATGAGCATGGAGAGAGAGAGAGAGAGAGGAAGCATTCTATTCTCACAAAGAGTTACAATCTCAGAAACCCACAGGGGCAGTTCTGCCCTGCCCTCGAGGGTCACTATGACTCTGGATCGATTTGATGGCAAATAGAATATACAAGAATCAGATTGACTACATTTGGGAGAAGAAACTAGAAGTACATTTATCATCAGTCAAAAGAAGGCCAAGGGCTGACTATGGAACAGACCATCAATTGCTCATATATAAGTTCAGGTTGAAGTTGAATAAAGTGAAAACAAGACCACAAGAACCAAATTATGACCTTGAGTATAGTTTACCTGAATTTGTTAGGTAGGTTAGCAAAGGGCTGGGAATGTCCGTTAACGTGTGCCCAGAGGGCCAAGTCAGGGGAACAAAGGAGTGGCACACCGCACATGCTCAGGGTTCCCGCCGGTAGGCAGGGGTGGGCGTGAACTTGAATTGGCTCACCTAGCCAGGTGAATTCAATTCAGCCAATGGGGTCGATCAAGGGTCGTCCACCACGCCTCCCCGTGGAATCCTTGAAAAGGCAGAAGCCCGGAGTCGAGCGAAGGAGAGAGAACTTGGGTGCAGAGAGCTTTGGCGGAACTTTGGGACGCTTTGCGGGATGCTGAGCCGCTTCCAGCTAGGCCGCGTGTCCGGGAGGAGCCCCTTGGGTGCCGTGTAAGCCTGAAACTTCTTCTAACCCTCATAAAACTCACTTTGATCACGAACCAGGCTTCAGCGTGAATTCTTTCTCGTGCGGAGCCGAGGACCGAGGTAGATCTAGCTCCAGAGAGATCTAACAACTTGAAAGACCATCTCAACAACAGATTTGACTCACTGAGCACTAATGACACAGCTGTGGGATGACCCCAAGAAAGCATCCATGAAGAAAGCAACAGGTCATTCAGAAACTAAAAAAGGAATAAAACATCACAGTGGATGTCAGAAGAGACTTGCATGTAGAGCAGCTAAAGCAAATGGAAGACAGGATGAAGTCAACAAGCTGAATAGAACATTTCAAAGGGCAGCTCGAGAAGACAAAGCATTAGGATAAAATGTGCAAAGACCTGGGACTAGGAAGCCAGGAAGGGATAAGCTACTCAGCATATCTCAGGCTGAAAGAACTGAAGAAAAAGTCAAGGCTAGAATTGCAATATTGAAAAGTTGTACGAACAAAATACTGTACGATGCAGGAAGCATTAAAATGAGATGGAAAGAATGCACAAGGGCACTGTCCAAAGAAAAGTGAAGACCTTAAACTATTTTAAAAGCTAGCAGAGTATCACTAATTTAAGGAAGAGATCCGAGCAGCAATGAATGCATTAGTGGAAAACAAGGCTCCAAGAATTGACGGAATACCAATTGAAATGTTTCAACAGGGTGATGGGGCACTGGATACACTTTCCCATCTATGCCAAGGATTTGGAAGACAGTTACTTGGCCAACTGATTGAAAGAGATCCATATTTATGCCCATTCCAAAGAAAGGTGACCCAACAGAATCTGGACATTATCAAACAATATCATTAATATCACATGCAAGCAAAATTTCCCAAAAAGCATTCAACAATGGGGAGCTGCCAGAAATCCAAGACAGATTCAGAAGAGGACATGGTATGGGGAATATCATTGTTGAGGTTGGCTGAAAGCAGAGAATACCAGACATATGCTTACTTGTGTTTCATTGACTATGTAGTGGCATTCGACTGTGTGCATCATACGAACTATGGATAGCATGGGAGAAGAATGGGAATTCCAGGACACCTCGTTGTGCTCAAGAACAATCAAGCAAGTGGCAGTCACTTGAACAGAACAAGGGATGGTTTAAAATCAGGAAAGGTATGTGTCAGGGCTGTATCCTTGTATCCTACTTACTCACTATATAGACTGAACAATTACCGTAATCTGTGAAGCTGGACTACAGGAAAAAGCATGTGGCATCAGGAAGGCTTATTAACTACTTGTGATATGCAGATGACACAACTGTGCTGCTGAAGGTGAAGAGGACTTGAAGTTCTTGCTGATGAAGATCAAAGATGGCAGCCTTCAGTATGGCTTGCAACTCAATGTAAAGAAAGCCAAAATCCTCGCAACTGGACCAATAGAAACATCATGACAAGCAAAGACAAGGTTCGCATTGTCATGGATTTCATCTTCCTTGGGTCCACACTTAACGCTCTTGGAAGCAGCAGTCAAGAAATCAAAAGATGGATTGCATCGGGCAAATGTGCTGCGCAAGACCTCTTGAAAGTATTGAAGAGCAAGGCTGTCACTTGGAAGAGTAAGGTGTGCCCATTCAAGCCATGGTCTTTTTAATCGCCTCCTATGCATGTGAAAGTAGGACGGGGAGTAAGGAAGACTGAAGATGAGTGGGTGCATTTGAATGGTGGTGCTGGGGAAGAATATTGGAAGTCCTGCAGATGGCCAGAAGGGACTCTGGTGATTCCTGGAGTTCTAACCCACCAGCTGCTGCACAGGAGAACGTTGATGTTATCTACCTCCATGAATATTTACAACCAGGGAAATCTTGCATAGAGTCGCTGTGAATTGGAAGCAGCTCAAAGGCAGTGGGCTTTTTTGTTTTGTTTTTGTTTTTTGATAGGCCAGAAGAACAAACAAATCTATCTTAGATGAACTCCAGAATGTTCCTGAGAAGCAAGAATGGTGAGATTGCATCTCCTGTATTCGGGAGAGACGTCCTTACGAAGGACATCATGCTAATTAAAGTAGAAAGGGAAGTAAAGAAAAAGTAGTAGAAAGAAAAAAGAGGAAGCTCCTCCATGAGGTGGACTGACATGTGGCCACAGCACTGGACTCAGACCCAACTGCTGTGAGGATGGGATGGTGCTGGTGCAGCAATGTCATGTTCTGTTGCACATGGAGTCGCCATGCGTCAGAACCAACTTGATAGCAACAGCATAGTTATACATAACAAACACATGTAATACGACCAATGTGTAAGTCAGGGTTGACTACAGAAACAAATCCAGGGAGACTCATGTGTATAAGAAAGAGCTTTATATTAAAGAAGTAACTATATTAAGAAAACATCCCAGCCCAGTTCAGATCAAGTCCATAAGTCTGATATTAGCCCATAGGTCTGGTACCAGTCTATAATTTCCTCTTCAGATTCATGCAACACATGCAATGATGGGAATGCAGGAAGATCATGGGCCAGTGGGTAGAAAGTCTTGTGGATACAGTAGCAATGGAAGCATCTCAGCGCTGGCGTGAGTGGGTCTCCACGTGGCTCCTCCAGCTCCGGTGCTCTGGTTCTATTGGGTCTTCAGCAGGAAGACAGAGTGTCTCTGTGTAGCTGGCCTCCGGTGAGCTATTTATTTCCTTGGCACCTCCAAATGAGGTCATCAAGCTGTGACCTGATGGACAGGCTGGACTCCACCCCTTCGCCAGTTGACACCACATTATGTAACTTCCATGATCGATCAGTGGAGATCGTATTCAGGTGGATCCTGACACTCGTCACTCTCAGAAGTTATATCGAAAGCAGCATGGGCACAGAGACTTGTGCAAGCTCAGGGGAAGACAGGTGCCACGTGAGCTCCTCCATCAACCAACCCACAGCCATGGAGCTGATTCTGACTGAGAGGCTTACTAGTACAGAGTGGAACTGCTTCTTGGGGGTTTGGTGACTAATTCTTTTTCTTTTTTTAGTGAGGAAAGGGGGAAAAATTATCCAGCATATGGATCAAAGAGAAAAGAGAGATGGGAAACGAACGGACACGCCATCAAGACTAGATCCCGAGACGCCATCTTTCTCGGAGCAGACAGCCTCAACTCGCTCCCTCGGAGCAACGGGTGGGTTTGAAGCACTGAGGTGGCAGTTGGCCGGCCAGTGCGTATCCCATGCACCACCGGGCTCCTTTCGGTAAGTCACGGGAACAAGGACTGGTTGGGGCTACACACAAGGAAGGATTCAATAAGACTGAGACCCCAATTTGGACTTCTTGCCTCCAGAGCTAGGAGATAATACATTTGTGTCTGTAGCGCTCCCCACTCCTTCCCCTGATGCCACCTAGAGTGGGGGCTCCATGAAGTCAGAGCCTTGTTGTGGTGACTGTATCGCCAAGTGCTTAGCACCACGCCTGGCACCCAGGAGATGCTCAATGCGTGCTTGTCGAGTGGCTGAATGTAGGGAGAAACTGAGGAAGGTCTTGTAGGTTTGTGCCCCATTTCTTCAGGGAGATGTGGAAGTCGAGGCCAGGGAATGTCACAACCCTGCTGGAAGTGTGGATCAGGTTGGATTGGGGAGACAAATAGACGTTGAGAATATAGGCTTAGGGGCCTGGCACCAAGGCACACAGTTTCCCAGCAAACAGCCTCAGGGGTGGAAAGCACAAGTCTTCATGACTTAGAGTCCCTGGGTGGGGGTGGTGGAAGCATTCAGTTCCTAACCAAAAGCATTTGAGTCCCCCTAGAAGCACCCCAGAAAACAAAGGCCTGCAGACCTACTTCATTAAACTCAGACCCTGAAACCCAGCCGAGCATCATTACACACACACACACACACACACACACACACACACACACACACACACACACACACACAGCCAAAGCTCAGCCCCAGCAACTGGGTTTTCATTCTCCACTGAATTTCTTCCGAAGACTCCTAGTATTGAAGGGGGAACCACAGGAGAGAGACTGCTATGCTCTTTGCCATTTTTCTCCTTCTTTCTAACCTTGAAGTTGAGTGGCGTAAACAGCTGTGTTTGGTGGTTGCACCTGAGTTTGTCAAGCTGCTGAAAGGTGAAGGAGAAAAATCTATCAGGGATTGTTGTTAGCGGCCATTGGTTTACTATGAGTTCAGCCAAGGTCAGGGCCATCTGTCATGCATGGCTTGCCACCCTCCTCTTGGGGTCATCATGAAGTCACTATAAACACCTGGAGGAGCCCTAGGGACATGGTAGGTTATGTGTTGGAACTGTTAACGGCAAGATCCGAAGTTCAAAACCATCAACCGATCATCGGGAGAAAGATGAGGCTCTCAATTCGCAGAATGAGTTCGTTTCAGAAACCCACGGGGGCAGTTCTACCCTGTCCTATAGGACGGCTGTCACTCTTAGAAGAAGTACAGCCAGAGTGCTCCTTGGAGGCAAGGATGACCAGACTTGGTCGCACATACGTTGGACATGTTGTCAGGAGCAACCAATCCCTGGAGAAGGACGTCATGTTTAGTAAAAGTAAAAGGGTGGTGAAAAGAGGAAGGTGCTCAACAAGATGCACTGCCATCATGGCTGCGACAGTGGGTCAAACATAGCACCGGTCGTGAGGATGGTGCAGGACGGGGAGTGTTTCCTCCTGTCGGGCTTAGTAAGGTCGTTGGCGTCAGAACTTAACAACAACAATAACGACTTATGTAAGCAGGAAGACGTACGGAGGTATCAATGTGGGCTTCTTCTGAATGCCTTTCTCCTTTTGATCTAGGAAGATGGGTAGGCCTTGGGGCCCTAAGACTGAGGGGATTGGAAGTGCTTCAAGACCTCTCTCTCTCCCTTTTGGCTTTTTGATAAGGCAATGCTCAAAAAGTGGGAGTGGGATGGAGCTGGAGAGCCAGAGCAGGGCAGAGAATTAGGTAGAGAGCAGGAAGTGGGCTGTAGAGCTTCTCCCAGAACTAAAGAGGGATTTGGGGTTCTCTGCCCCTTGGAAGGGAATAGCTGCGGAGTGGGCCCAGGGCCTCCCATTGCTGTAGAAGACCTTGGCCCCAGCACAGCCCCCGAGTGAGGGTATCAATGTACAGGCAGATGCTGAAACCCAGAGGTGCCCACTGAGGAGGCCCCGCCCTTGTCCTCAGGTGGCCTCCCCTCTCCATTGCTTCCTGAGGAGCCCCGCCTACTAAAGACAGAATGGGTGTCCTCGCCACCCCCTGTGGGTCTGGGGCTCTTGATCAGAATTGATTTGTTTCAGTAAAAGAAGATAGCATTGATTCCCCGCCCAAGTCTGCGGAATGAAGCCCACCCTGGCTCCACAGAGTATCTAACATTTTTATCAAAACAATATTAAAAATCAACAAACAGCATACTGCCATCAAGTCAGGCTGC
>NW_022103914.1:8662362-8664031 GCF_000313985.2 Echinops telfairi
GAAGCTTCGTGAGTATAAGCAATGGTGGTCTGACCATTTTGCTGGGGCTCCGGACCCACTGTCGTTGGCTCCTGTTCTGCACCAAGGTGAGTCCAGAAGTCTTGCCCTTGTGGTCCTAGTTCATACATGGAGAGGTTCACTGCACACACAACCTGCTTAAACATGCCTCTGTGACCGTTGTTGGCTACAGACAAGTTCTTTCAATAATACATTTGTCTTTGTTGTGTTAGGGTGCCTTCAAAAGGCATGGCAACGTTAGTGAGGGAAGGATTGTAAATCGTATCATCTGAAGCCGTTGTACCACACTGCTGGATGGGGTTGAACCAGGGATGATAGGATACTGGCATTCCCTCCCAATAAAAAGGTTTGAGGGGGAGCATCCTGAAGCCGAAGGAGGGAATAGCATCAGAGCCTGAACTGTGAGAATCTGGTTTGCAGGAGGCTACGGATGACAGAGGGAGCCCAAGATACATTTGTGGGAACCACAAAGGAAATAAGCCTTTGGAGATTTCCCTGCATGCGGAATAGAGGGGTGGGAAGAACTGGTTACTAAACAGAGTCCACTGAGAGATGACTGTAGGAGAAGCCAAGGAGAAGCCTGACTTGAATGATTAAAACCTGGTCAGTCGGTCCCTTCTCTGATGCATGTTAGACCTGATCTGGTTTTCAACAGTTCGGTATTTTTCTGTTAGTTCATATTGGGGCTTATCTCAGAGGTATGTTGTCATTGGGGGTGACCCTCTTCAATTTTTGTTATGTTTTTCAGTGTATGAAACCCAGGATTGATGAACCTATAGGGACAGCAAGTGGAATAAGGATTTTGGGGGGTACAGGGAGGCAGGGTAAAAGGGAGCTGAAGTCAAGGAGTTCAAGAGGAAGAGAGTGTTTTGAAACTGGTGCTGGTTACAGTTGTACAATACGACTTTGTGTGATTGAACTGTGGAACAATATGATATCTGTACTGCCTCCCAATAAAATGGTTTTGGGGGGAAAAAGAAGATGAAGAAGGAGAAGGAAGAGGAGGAGGAGGAGGAAGAGACAGTCCAATACAAACTGTGGCTTCTGAGGATCTGCTGGGCAGGGTACTCCAAGGCAGAGGTCAGCTCCAAAGGTTATGGCACGTGGCTTTGAAGACCCCGTCCGTTTATCGATTGAAGGGCACGGGATGCTCACAGGGGCTTATTTATGAGGGGTGTTTTCAAAAACCTGAAAACTGCATTGGTGAGAAGAGGCCAGGAAAGCTGTGCCAAAGAGCTGTGTTTTCTTCCCCTATCACAACCACACACCTGCTCGTGCTTTGAGAGTCACAAGGGGCCTCCTAGGAGAATCCCACCCCGCTCCCCTCCAGCCCTGATCTTCCCCCCCTCTGATAACTCAGAACACTGAAAGGAAGCACGAGCTGAGTGCCCCGAGGGTTCCAAATGTGTGGTTTTGCTATGGTGTAAGAGTGCAGAATTCTTTGGGGGAAAGGTTCAGAAGCGTATAGAGCTAGATAGAAAGATATTCAAGAGGTGCCCGGCTCTCAAAAGATATAGTGCCCTGGGGTCTGAAAGGCTTGAAGATAAACAAGTGGCCATGTAGCTCAGAAGCAACAAAGCCCACATGGAAGAAGGACACCAGCCTGTGTGATCACGAGGTGTCGAAGGGATCAGGTATCAGGCATCAAAGA
>NW_022103914.1:8665138-8668853 GCF_000313985.2 Echinops telfairi
ACATCCATTGTGTCAAGCACATTTGTACATTTGTTGCCCTCATCATTCTCAAAACATTTGCTTTCTACTTGAGCCCTTGGTATCAGCTCCTCATTCATTGTATTTCTTTAAGGCAATTTATTCCTTCTCCAATGCCACCATTCTGTTTTCATGTCTTGCTTTTGCACACATGTGAAATTGTTGACAAGGCCATGGTTTGGGTTAGGTGCATCTTAGACTTCAACGTGACATCGTTTCTTTATCACCTGACCCTCCAGTTGGCACAAATACTCTTTCAGGTGTTTTACTAGAGCAGTGGGGTACAGGGATGCACCCATTGTTGTAGAGAGGTTGTAGTATGGAGAGGAGGCTGGATTTGGCATGAGGGGCCTGAGCTTCTGGTGCCAGCGCTCCTGGTGAAAGGGTCACAACCTTGGTTGCAGAGCCTTGACCTAGTCTATTTCTCTGAAGCGCCACTTTCTTCTCTGCTAGTCTTAGGTTTGATCCTCAAGAGAAGCCAAATCTGTAAGATGATCGACGATAGACATTTCTTCCAAGAAAGTTGCGCACACGGTTGCAGCAGTGGGTCATTGCCGTCCTGTCCGGTCTGTGGGGTGGCGATTATGCTGGGGGCTTTTCCTAACTCATGTAGCTTCTGGGACTAGTGAACCAGGAAGCAGAAAGGTGACACAGGAAGACCACAGGCTGGTGGCTGCAGAGGCAGATGAACCCAAGGTTGGCGGTTTCTGATGCCTCTCAGGGTCAGCAGGCAAGATGGTGGGCCATTGGCTCAAGTTCAAAGAACCAGAGGTTGATAAAGCAGATAGAAGATCCAGATAAACAAGACAGGAAACTCTTCACAGCATCTACGTATATATGAAGGAGGCCACATCCCTCAGGGCTCTGATCTGAGTGGGGGGTTGCACTCCACCCTAATCTTACCACTGCTTGGCTGCTCACAGCAGACCCTATCATGGAATTGATTACACGATCACATCATGGTAAGGCCTAACTGCCAACTACTGAGAATCCTGGGCTAGTCAAGTTGAACAAAGCCTGACAAATCACACTGCTCTTTGCTCAGGTCCGTGGGATGTGGCAGGCGTGAGGTTTTTGAACCTAGTGAAGCACCATGAAAATAATAAGTTCCTTTCTTTCAGGCCAAGATTCTTGGGGCGATGGATCATAGGATCCGGGATGCTGTGTCTATTGCTATGCCACTGGGAGTACTTGAGAAATACTAGTTTTTCTTTTCTTCTTCTATCGCCCTCACCCCAAACCATTAACCTCCCTGAAGCTCAGCCCTTAGCCAAAGATACTACTAGTAAACCTCACTACCACCAAGTCGACTCTAACTCGCAGTGACCCTATTGAACAGGGGAGAACTGCCCCTTTGAATTTTCAAGGCTGTAAATCTTTACCGGAGCAGGAAGCTTCATCTTTCTCCCTAGGAACCCCTGGTGGAGATGAGGGTATAAAAATGGGGGTGGGGTGGGGGTCACCTTTGACTTCCTCCTGATTCTTAGTGGGAAAGAAGAGGATCACTTTCCGCTCCGCTCCTTGGAGCAGAGGTCAGACATGCCTCCACCCTCGTTTCTCCCTTAGCAATTGGCGCCCACCATCCCTCCCAAGGCATTCACTAGTTCTTGGCGGGATTGAATAGCTTATTCCCATGGCTGTACAGAACGCAGAAATACTCCTAGTTGTGAGGTTTCCTGGGGAAGTTAGCAGGTTACGTTTCATGATCAGAAGTGTTAAAGATACAGCTGTTTGGTCTGTAGTGCCTCTTTTCCCAGCCACATGTGCAGGCATACGGTCTCTGGTCCTCAGCCCCTTGGCCTGGAACCTGCTCAGGTCCGGATTACAGAGCTCCTTGAGCACTGCCAAGAAGTGCCCACAAGGCACCTTGTTCTGAGGGTGAGCTTCCTGCCCAAAGGGGCATGGGTTTATGGGAGAAAGAAATCCACCGTTCCCATGCACACTAGCTCTTGGCTCAGTACTGCTTGTCAGCCGCTCCGCAGTGTCACCGCCTACTCCTGGGTGGAGAGGTGCCGCCCAAGGAACTCGGCTCCTGCTCATAGCTCCTGATAGTAATGAACACCCCTCACACAGCCTGGCTGCTGAGATGGCTTGTGTTAAACCCCGAAGGTTTAAACTAACCAGTCTCAATTTGGAGCTTCATACGCCCTAGCTGTGCGCTCTCACCCAATCAGTTGGTGGGCGTGACAGAGATCAGGGCGACAGGAGCACAGAGCAGGGCGCCGAAGGTGAGGGCCAGAACCGGTCCAGAATTCCTCCTTCCCTTTCATGAAACCCAGCCGTGACTGCCACCAATTCCCCTGTCTGCCGTCCCATCTGTCAACTTGAAGGCAGGGCATGGGGGGTGTCTACAGAGTCTCCTAGCTCTGTCCGGCTGCAATTCCACTCCACGCCCTCGGTCCGGCATATGGGGAGATCAGATGGGATCAGTGGGGAGAAATAGGGTGCAGGATAGCACGTCCTGCTCTGCCACCCCATAACTGTAAGACAACACTCCCTGGGGCTCACAGCTGTCTCCGATTGCCAGGCAGCCAGGAGGCCATTGGAAAGAAGACACCAATTATTAACACGGAGTGCGCCGTGAACGCCACCTCGTCCGCAGTATCTTGGACACTCGTTAGCCCAGCAAAAGCCACGTGTATTGCTTTTAAGAACCGGAGAGCAAGCAACAGGGACGTTCCATCATGAGCAATCCTCCCTCACAAACTGCCGGGGCAGAGATGGCCAATCCTGATTACACCCCCCGCTTTGTGCCATAGGCAAGGCCTTCGGTGGCACCCCACTTTCTGCTGGTCCCCCCAGCACACATGCCACTCAGGTGGGCGGTCAACAAAGGAGATGTATGCCCTTTGCCTTTCCCGAACCACAGCTAAGGAATCTCAGGAAACATCCTCTCCCAGCGATTGTATATCCACGGCCTGTATCCTTTACCCCTGCAAACAAACAGCCCGCACTGGTTCCCTCCCCTGGACTTCCTGAGGAGGGGAGCTGGTTGCCCCACAAGTGTATCTTTTTAACCTTGCTTACCAACATCAAGCCTCCATGCGGGGACGGGGCATGAAGGTTTGTTCCGAGGCCCAAAGATGCCACAGGGAGAGGAACGGGCCCATCTGAGAAAGCTATTCAGAGCTCCTCGGCTGCTAATGTAGGAGAATCTCTGTTGGAGGCTTTTTTTTTTTTTTTGGTGGGATGGTTATGGGATGGGGGCGCGGTTGGGGAGGATTAAGAAAAGAAAAACTTTTAGAATAGGAAACTTAGATCTAAATTTGACAGTCAATATTAGCAATGATTTTTAGTGCAGATTTTGATTCCACCTAAATTATGTGTTCTTTTAACACCAACAAACACAACTATACTATTACTTCTGGTCTTATTGAGGTATCTTATTGAAAACCACTTAAAATATTTCTGTGTAAGTAGGTGAGTTGTGTGTGAGTAAGTTTAAATAAACAAAAATCACTACTATTGATAAAGGACTAGCCTTTGCCCCTCGGCATTTCCAGGACTGTAATCGCTCACAGTGTTGGGAGTTTGGCTGGCCGGGGATCTCCTAGGCCTGCGCTGAGCCGGGAGCCTGGTGGCATTGTGGGTTATGTGTGCATGGGGCTGCTAACCACAAGGTCAGCCGCTCAAACCCAACAGCCAACCCTCCAGAGAAAGATGAGGCCTCTTACGCCCCCCACAATTGCAGGCTCAG
>NW_022103914.1:8668953-8672193 GCF_000313985.2 Echinops telfairi
CACGCTGGAAGGATTTCCACATGTCTCTGAGAACGTCATGAGTAGAACTGGGAACTAGAAATGTTAATGTGTCCTATGGACTCAACAGCAGAGCTTATTTTTGTTTCTCACGGCCAGGCTGCTCACATCGATGATTGTACGGACTCCCTGCTCTGGCTGTGCTTGCCCTCTGGTCTGTGCCAGGGAAGAACTGCCCAGTTCAGGGGTGGGGGTGGGGTTGGCCCCAGAGGCCAGCATCAACTGAGAACTGGGGCAGGGTGGGGGCAGGAATGGGGAGTGAGGGAGGCTGGCGGGGAAGGGAGAAGTGAAGTTCTGTCTGTCTTACCGATAACGCTTTGTGAACTAATTTTTTTACAATTCTGACAATTTGGTGCCTTGTACCCAATTATGGTTTGCATGGAAGTGAAAAGATTAGGGGAAGGATTCTGTCATTTCAAGTGGCAGATAGGTCTGTGTCATGTTCAAAGGACACTGGATATCACACCTTTCAAAAAGCATTTCATATCTCTTGTGTGTGAATGCAAATTCTCCTTACCAGCAAGTTCTGAAAGTTACTGTAATGTCCAGAATCTCTGTATTTGTCATATTCTAATGACTGCTTCTCAAGCAGACAATGCACCTGCCCTTTCATACCACACCTCGCTTATGTTCCAGGCATTAGCTTGGACCTTTTAAAGTCAGGCTGGGAGAGCCACCCTGCCCAGGCACACGCCGCCCTGTTAGGGTACTGGGGGGTGGGAGGGAGGCGGGGGTGGGGGGTGGGGTGGGGTGGGGTTTGGCTGTGTGACTCTGGGATAATCATGTCCCCTCTCTGGACCGCAGCTAGCTCCCTCTGGAGGAAAATGAAGGGGTTGGAACAGATAGTCTCTACAGTCCCCCCCAGATTTAAAGCTGCTCTTTGACTATGAAACGTCAGTAAAACGTTCCCAGGTTTTAATCCTTCCCAAATCACGGGCTCACCCACAAAGCAAGCTAGTAAAGGCAGCACGCTTCCCCTTACCCAAAGGAAATTTTACAAGCAGCTGCTTCCTTTGAGGAATCATCTGATTTACAGGTGGCATTTCGGGTCCTCTCCCACCTGTCATTGCTGAAACTCCCTCTAGCTGGGCATTTCCACGAAGCTTCTTTATTCCTTGAGACTGACCCGGCCACATCCATCAGGCGAATTCCCAAGGAGCCACCCCATAATGGTCAGCTGAGCTCTCTAATGGGTGCGATCAAATCAGGCATAATGCTCGCTCCGCCAAGCAGTCACTTTGAAAGCATGTGTTGCTTTCTCATTATCATTTCATTTCCACCATTAGCCACATTAAAAAATATAAATCACGGCGAACATCCTTCAGGATGGAGGTTAACCCTCTCACCTCAGAGCTGATCACATGCTAAGCAAGGAGAGGGGTGCATTGTGGAACGAGGAGGGGACTTAGAGTCAAGGGGTAATCTGGGGTATGACCTTGAGGAAGCCACTTCCCTTCTCTGGGCCTCAGTAAATGCAGGGTTGCTTAAGGTCCCCACGCCACCACCACCCCCAAAAGGGCCTTTAGCCCTGACCTGCAGGGATGTTGTCCAATAACCTCAGCAGTGTCCCCTGTCGCTGTGCCAATTGCCCCTCAAAGCATTTTTGATGGCATCCTCTCTCCATATAGATGTCCTTTAGCTTTGCGGGGAGAAGAATGGTTCTTCAGACCCATGACCACCTCCATCAGGGAGAGCAGTCAACCAGAGACCTAACTTGCACAAGTTGAGGCCATTCCCCACCCCTGGGCCCACGTCAAGTGCACTCTTCGGGGCTGGGTTATATATTGAGACCTGGTTTCCCCGTTGAGTCCTGCCGGGATGAGGACACATCGTGTGTATGCAGGAGCGCTGGTGGCACAGCGGTAAGGAAGGACTTGGCTGCTAAGGGGCCCGCGGTTCAAACCCACCAACCACTTGGCAGGAGAAAGCTGTGGCCCTCGGCTTCCATAATGATTCACAGCCCTGGAAACCCCACGGGGCAGTTCTGCTGACTCCTCCAGGGCCAGCGTGGGGCCAGATCAACGTGCTGGCCGTGGACCCTGGGTCTGTGGGTCTCAGGTCCCCGAGAAACAGGCGAAGGCGTAAGCTCCCTTTGATGGTCTAGGTAGGGCTTTCGAACTTCCTACATGAGTCAGTCTCTTTTAAAGAAGGAAACTGATGTGGAATCGGAAAACAAAACAGAGGAAAGGGGCCTTTCACTGGCACATTCAAATGGATGACATGTTCCTACAAACTCAACAAGGGGGTGTGTACTTTGACAGACTTTGGAAGGCAGAGCATACGGGTCGGCACTTGCTGCCTCAGAAACCCCTGTGCCTGAGAGACGTGGGTTCCTTTGCTTTGTTGGGTGACGGACAGGTTGTCAATGGAGACAGTTATGTGAGGGAGGCATTGCGGTCATGGGCACTCTTTGAGCACACAGAGGGAGCAAACATGTGCTCAGGTTGGCCCAGAAGGAAGCCCCAGGTGCTGTGTAAGAACACGCTGGTAGCTGGGGTCTCAGAGATGGCAAAGGACCCAATGGAGAATGGATATGATTTCTGGTTTGTTGTAAGCACCATCTTACGCTATCGCATAAAAACATAAATTTGGCAGCCACCTCTTCCCGTTCCCGTGAGTCCCAGCCGCATCCCAGAGACACGAGGGTGAAGGTCGGAGTGAGAGGATTTGGCCAAATTGGGCGCCTGGTCACCAGGGCTGCTTTACACTCTGGCAAAGTGGACATTGTTGCCATCAGTGACCCCTTCATTGATCTGAACGACATGGTCTGCATGTTCCAGTATGATTCCACCCACGGCAAGTTCAATGGCACTGTCAAGGCTGAGAACGGGAAGCTTATCGTCAATGGGAAGGCCATCTCCATCTTCCAGCAGCCAGATCCCACCAACATCATTTGGGGTGAGGCTGGTGCCGAGTATGTTGTGGAGTCTACTGGTGTCTTCACCACCCTAGAGAAGGCTGGGGCTCACTTGAAGGGCAGTGCCAAAAGGTTGATCATCTCTGCCCCTCTGCCGATGCCCCCATGTTTGGGATGGGCGTGAACCACGAGGAGTATAACAACTCCCTCAAGATTGTCAGCAATGCCTCCTGCACCACCAACTGCTTAGCCCCCTGGCCAAGGTCATCCATGACAGTGTTGGCATCGTGGAAGGACTCGTGACCACAGTCCACACCATCACTGCCACCCAGAAGACCATGGATGGCCCCTCTGGGAAACTCTGG
>NW_022103914.1:8672439-8673783 GCF_000313985.2 Echinops telfairi
TACACTGAGGACCAGGTTGTCTCCTGTGACTTCAACAGTGACACCCACCCTTCCACCTTTGATGCTGGGGCTGGCATTGCCCTTCATGACCACTTTGTCAAGCTCATGTCCTGGGATGACAATGAATTTGGCTACAGCAACAGAGTGGTGGACCTCATGGTCCACATGGCCTCCAAGGAGTGAGAGCCCCCCTGGACCACAAGCCCCAGTAACAGCACTGGAGGAAGAGAGGCCCTCAGCTGCTGGGGAGCCTTTGCCCCTAATTCAATCCCCCAACACACTGAGAATATTCCATCCAGACCCCCTGAAGGAAGGGGAGGGGCTTAGAGAGCCTGACCTTGTCATGGACCATCAATAAAGTACACTGTACCCAGAAAAAAAAACCCAAAACATAAATTTAACTGCAACATCTCTACTGTTTCTGAATCGCTCACATAGAATGCTCAGGTCACTTTGGGCACGGAACGTGGCAGACCTGAGGGGCTAGGCATTCCCCCAGGCTCTGGGTGGTGCCAATGGTTTATGAGCTTAGCTGCTAACCCAACAGTTGGAAGTTCAAGTCCACCCAGATGCACTGTGGAAGAAAGGCCTAGTGATCTACATCTAAAACCCCATCTGCTCAAACCCTGTGGAGCACAATTCCTCCCTGGCACACATAGGCTGCCATGCACCTGGCCAGACCCCATGGTCACTAGCCGGCAGTCTGTCTGGGCTGTGCGGATGACACAGCGCTCGGCCACCAGAAGCGCCATAGAAGAAAACACAGACACCCACGGGACTGGACTCTCTGGTCAGTGGCTGGCGGTCTATCTGGGGCATGCAGACTACACATCCCTCTACCACCGCAGCAGGAAACGGGCCCGTGGCAAACCACCAGCTGTCCCTGTGTAGATTTTAAAGCCAGCTTCTTCAGACCCCTGACCTCTGTCAGTTATTTCCCCCTTGTGGGGTCTTTTTTTTTTTTTTTTTTCCGTTTCCCCTCGTATTCTGGCTTCACTTTAGCAGGCACCTGGCCTTACCTGGAAAGGTCCACGGGACCACTGTGGTAAAGGCAGCAGCCCTTCTCTGAGCCCACCCTGATGCTAAACTCAATGGGCTGCAGGAGACTCTAAAGACAAGGCACATGTAGATACGGAGTGGGGCCGTGTTGAGCTGCCTTAGGGACCCCTGCCCCCTGCTAGCAAGTCTCCTTCCAGGGTCCACCCTGGAGGCTCTGGATCTTATGGTTAATAATAAAGCCATGTTTCCTTAATACAAGATGTGCCAAGTGGTAGTCACTTAATCTGATGTCGATTTAAGGATTAAGAGTGTAGGGGTGGAGTCTAGGCTGTCAATCTGGAGATA
>NW_022103914.1:8674178-8676187 GCF_000313985.2 Echinops telfairi
CTGGGATGTTTTCTCAATGTTCAATTGCTCTTGTATATAAATCTCTTTCTTATACACATATGTGTGTCCATGGATTTGTTTCTCTAGTCTACCCAGACTAACACCCAAGTATTAGCACTCTGGGGACACAGAGATGACTCGGCCCAGGCCACCCCCACCCGCTCCCCGTCAGCAGAAATGTGAGCTCCAGGCTGCGCTCACCCTGGAGAGAAGCTGCGGTCACGGTGTCCCTCAAGTAGGACTTGCCCGTGGACTCGGCTTGCCTCCACAGTCTTTGGCTACCAGTTCATTTCCCAGGGCTCCGTGAGATCTCAGTGCCCGTCATCTTCCACACTCTGCCCGCTCCGAGATGTCGGCTGGCGATGGGCAGCCCAGAGAGTGTGTCATGCTCGTGCTCTTTGGTCCGTCGGCTTAGGTCCTAGATGGTCATCTTGGAGTGGCCAGAAGCCACCAGCACGTGGTGTCTCCAAAATCTTGAAAGACATCAGGTCACATGCTAGTGACACCATATGACAGAAGACATTTCTTTAAAAAACAATGTGATCCTCTGATATTTGTTAGTCAAGGTGCAAGCAGGCACTCTGGGGCAGAGACGGAGCAGACTCGCAGAGAAAGTCATTCTGCAGTGGAGAAAAGCAAAGAAAACAAGGAGCAGCATCTTGTCTAATCTCTCGGGTTCCCTAGGGGTCGCCAGCATGGGAGCGGGGCCAGGAGGCTGGAAACCAGGCCGTTCTTGTCCCTGTCTCTTAAGTGAGGAGATGAGACATAGCAAGGACCCTCCATCTAAGTCCACGGACTCCGAGAGACGGTGTCAATGGCGTGGGACTGAGCAGAGGTCTGGGAACAAGGTCCAGCGCTTCAAGGAGCTGGGCGGGAATCCTCATTTGTCGGGGCGTGGGTGGCTGGGCTGTGCAGGCTGAGACTGCAGCCCACCTGCTTTGCCTTGGGTCTTGTGGTGGCACTGGTGAGTAAACACAAGACAGGCGCCATCAGGTTCAGTCCAATGGGTGGAACCCCCAGGCATGTCAGGGTGGGCCTGTGCCTCCACGGGGCTGTCAAGGACTGACATTTGGGAAGTAGACCAACCACTCGGCGCCATCTGTTCAGGGAGCAGCCAAGTTCATTTGCTCTTGTAATAAAGCCAATTTCATGTTCACCACGGAGGGACTCGGCACCCGTGGCTCCTGCATGCCAATCGGAATCTCAGCGAATCAGCTCCAGGTGGTAGCAGGCAGGTGGGTCTGTGTCGAGCCTGTCCCTGTCTGCTTCTGGGCCGCACCTCTCTAGACCACGCTCCGTCACCTCCTTGAGCCTCCGTGTCTTCATGTGCCAATCAGAAAAACATTACCTACCTCAGGGGTCTGTTGGGATTGGAACACAGTAAGCCCTGGATAAATGCTTTTGATGCTAGCATTGGCTAATGAAAACAAATGAGAAATTGAATCATTCTTTAATCAAAATAGCATATTGGATAGATAAAAACCTCTCAAGACTTGAATCTCTAAGGGGTTCTGGACAATGAAGCATTGGGAGCCTTTGTACCCCGCAATCCAAAGAGTTTCAGGTGTCAGCGGGGCTGTGGATAATTAGAATGCATGTGCTTGATTCAGATTTAATTGTGAGACTTGTCACCTTTCATTCTCTTGGGCTGACTCTGCAGACCCTCTGATGTCATAAAACTCCAGCCCAGGACCATCGGGCAGGCCATACGCCCGTGGCGACCGCCTTCTAAGCCACCTCTATGTCCCCTAGATTGAAAACCGTTGATTGAAAAGGCCAGCAAAATGCAATCTGTCACGAGGACGGCGTTCTGTTGACTCAAAAGACACCCTGGCACGCAGATGGTGACATCTGCGACCTGGGCGGCAGGAGGGAAGCCGGGAGGGTGCCTTACCTGAGGAAGAGGTTTCAGTCATACCACCACCCAGCGGTGACTGGCAGTAACTTGGGTCCAGTGAGCCTGTCCCAGCCTGCTTCACGTGCTTCTCAATAACAGGAGCTGCTGCACC
>NW_022103914.1:8676316-8681883 GCF_000313985.2 Echinops telfairi
TGTGTGTGTGTGTGTGTGTGTGTGTGTGTGTGTATCACCACAAAGTTGTAGAATTAAACAATTTATGGAATATCCCCAGAAACATTGTGAAGTCCATGTGTGTGTGGGCATATGTGTGTGTGTGAGTGTGTGTGTGTGTGTGTGTGCGTGTGTTGGTTAAAATAGTGTTATGAAACATAACATTCAGTTCCCAGTTTTTCTTCATATTAATATGGGATAGGACTTCATGGATGGAAGGCTAGGGCTTCGTATTGCTATAGTCTTTCTCTGGAAATGGCTTGTAGAAAGAAAGTTCCTGATGAATGACAGTCCCACACACACACACACACACACACACTGAGAGCTCGTTGGAAGGTCTCTGTGTGCTGGGCTTTTTCACCACTCGGGGATCTCGCCCTCAATGCCAGGAGCTTTCTCCTGCAGTCGAGGACTTCAGCTTCGTGACGCGTGGGAGAAATTCGTTTTCTTCTTCATCCGCTCCTCGAAACGCAATCGTTGCTTGTGTGGAGAGAGGAAGCGCATTTTTGCAATCCATTTCACCTCAGCTCAGACTGAAATGAAAGGGCCAGAGGTAAACAATTCAAAAGCGGAGCCTGTTAATTAAAAAGAGCTACAACTACCCAACTTGGCCTGTGGCTCACTGCGGGTCTCTGCCCTCTGGCTTGATTATGATGATGAAATGATATTTTTACCAGGATAAATGAAGTCATCCTTATCAGAGGGAAAAGATGGCTCCCAAGGCTGGCTCCAAAGTGTTTGTTTTTCTAGAATAAAAAAAATGTCCCAGTGTGTTACTTGCAATAAGGTTAGTTTTACAGAGTTCACGGCCTGTCTCTGGTGAGTGTTTCAGTCCAGGGGAACTGTTTTCCTGTTGTGACTCCAAACTGAAGAAGCCAAATGCACTTAGATTTCTACACTCAGGGACTTTTCAGAGCTGTCAGTCCCTTGCCAGGTGCACAATTACAAAATAATCCTGCCATTACTGACACCCATCCTCAAAATGTCCACTATCTTACAAAACTCATTAACCCACACCAAGCTCACACCATCGAGTCTACGCCAGCTCACAGCAACCCCATTGAATAGGGTTGCCCCTGTGGGTTCTGAGGGTGTAACTCTTTTTTTAAAATCATTTTATTAGGGGCTCATACAACTCTTATCACAATCCATACACACATCAATTGTGTCAAGCACCTTTGTACATTCATTGCCCTCATCATTCTCAAAACTTCCTCTCCACTTAAGCCCCCCGCATTAGGTCCTCATTTTTCCCCTCCCTCTCCGCTCCCCCCTCCCTCATGAGCCCTTGATAATTTATAAATTGTTATTTTGTCATATCTTGCCCTGTCCGACATCTCCCTTCACCCACTTTTCGGTTGTCCGTCCCCAGGGAGGAGGTCACATATAGTTTGGTATAATTCTTTATAGGAGTAGAAATTCTCATCTTTCTCCCATGCATCCACTGGTGGTTTCAAACTGCTGACCTTACAGTTAGCAACAAATGCATTACCACTATGCCACCAGGGCTAGAAATGGTGATTCATGGGCTCTGTAATCCCTACCCCACTCCACAATCCACCCAGTATCTGCTGCCGTCCATTCAACCCATAGTGACCCTGTAAGACAGAGTAGAACTTCTTCACCAGGTTCCCAAGACTGCATAGCAGTATGGGGACAGACAGCTTCATCTTCTTCCTGTGGACAGACAGAAGTGGAGAAATTCCAACTCCACAATAAGGGAGAGCCAGGCGCCAGCCCTCTGCATAGGGAAGCTGTTAACCACGGCCACTTCTTACGTCCACCACAGTTTGGGGACTACCTGTTTGTAAGCAAAAGAACGGTCCTTTTAGGGTTAAATCTCCCTACCTCGGAAACTACTCTTTAGAAACCCTATCTTTCCCATTCTCTCTCTCCTGCAACACTAAATCCTTTGTAGGTATCAGACCTGGCTGATAACTTTGATGGGGAAAGAGTTTAAAGTCCTGGCTGATTGATGGCTCCCTTTGGGGAGGTAGCAGAAATCCACGAGCTTGAAAGAGTGTCCGGAGAGTGGTGCCAAGGTCTTGCTACGTAGGAGTTTTGCCTTCTCAAAATTCTTAGGACACATATTGCTAAGTCATAGGAAAGAGGCTCTGGATCCCAAATTTAGGACACCTAGGTGGCTTGGTGGTGTTGCAGTTATGACTTGGGCTGCTAACCACAAGGTCGGCAGTTCGAACCCACCAACTGATCCAAGGGAGGAAGAGGAGGTTTCTACTCTCGTAAACAGTTAGTCTCAGAAATCTGCAGGGACTGTTCGATCCTGTCCTAGAAGGTCACCACGAGTCTGAATCTACTGGATTGCAGTGAATTTTTGAGTAAGGCGGCTTAGTGAGTTATGCATAGGGTCGATCCTACCAGCCACTCTTCAGGAGAAAGATGGGGCTTTCGGCTCCTGTAAAGAGTTGCAGGCTCAGAAGCACACAGAGGCAGTCTGCCCTGGCCTGTAGGGTGGCTTGGAGTTGGGATTCACTCCATAGTAGTGGGTGGTCGGTAAGGAGCTACATTGAAATCAAGGAGGGGGATCCTGGTGGGTTTCAGAGACAACTCTCCCAACTCCCCTTGTCACATCCTGGTTTCTCTCCATACAAACAAACAGAGTTGCTTTATTTGCAGGAACAGCGGGAAGTCTCCATCCCAGGAGACAATGTCAGAGACTGGGTAATGATTATTACAAAGTTGGGGGGTTCCTACCCCACAGGGGAGGTGGAGTAGAAGACCCCAAGTTCCCCTCTAGTTCTCAGGCCATGAGGAACAGCTCTCCGTATCTTATCCCTGAGAGTTAGCTATGGTTTGGAAACAGTTGGTGCAAGTCATGAGGAATCAGACGTGGCTGTTTATCCTCCCGTGAGAGACGATAAGCCCGCAGGTGCGGACACTCGGTAGGAGTGGCAGAACACGGGAAGATCGCTAGACCAGATGTGGATTGTGGAGCATGCGAGACTAGCTGGTGTTACAACAAAGCAAGCAGTCGTCTACTCTTTCCTGCAGTGTTTCTTCAATAGCATCACGGCTCTGAGTTCTTAGGTCACAGACTGCATCTTTATTATTGTTATTTTAATGAAGCTTTGTTGAAGTTAAAGAGCCCTGGTGGCAAGGTGTGTTACACATTGGGCTGCTGACCACAAGGTCAGCAGTTTGAGTCCACCAGCGGGTCTTGGGAGGAATAGAAGGCTATAGCCTATAAAGATTTACAGCCCTGGAAACCCTAGGGAGCAGTCTGCTCTGTCTCACAGGGTCACTGTGAGTCAGAATCGGCTCAGTGGCAGGGGTCGGGGGGTGCAGGCATTTGTCAAGGTTAACTCACAGAAAGTGTGTCTATTGTCAGTGTACAGGTTGATATGTTTTGGCGTGTGTCTTTACTCGGGAAACCACCACAATCAAGATGGTGACTGCTCGCCCCCACACAAGTCTCCTCACCAACCCGGGGAATCTTGCCGCTCTTTCTGCCACCTCCCACCATCTCAGTCTCTGGGCAACTCGCGGTGGGTCTTTGGCTCCGACAGACCAGTGTGTGTTTGGTAAAAGGTCTGTGTTGCCGCTGTGCACCGTCAAATCAACCGTGACTCAGCGGGACACTCTAGGACAGAGCAAACTGCCCCCCAAGGTTTCCTAGGCTGAGGTCCAGGCCTTTCTCCTGAGAGCTGCTGGCGGGTTCTAGCCCCCGATTTTTCACTTAGCTAGTCCCCCTAACGGCACCACTTGGGCTCCTTAGAGCTTTATGTAAATGGAAGCAGAGACTGTATTCTTCCCTGGCTCTGGCTTCTTTCACCCAGCCTAACAAGATTGAGATTCATCCCCACTGTTCCACATAGCAATAGCGGATTCCACTTTATTGCTGAACGGTGTTCCATTGTATGGATAAGGCCAATCTATTTATCCATTAACTTAACTGATGACATTTGGATTGCTTCCCCTTTGGGACTATTACCAAGAACGTGGCCTTGACCATCCCTGTGAAGTTCTTTGTGTGAACATATGTTTTCATTCTCTTGGGTAAATACCTCCGAGGGAAATAGCTGGATCATATGCTAAGCATATGTTTGAATTCTTTTAAAAAAAATTCTTTTCGAAGATGGCAATAGCATTTCGCGTGCCCACCAGGGGTGGGAGAAAGTTCTGGTTGCGCCACATCTTCACCAACACTTGGTGTGGTTAATCTTTTTTTTTTTCAATGTTAGACATTCTAATGGGTGTTGAATTGACATTTCTCTTCATATGAGTATTGAGTCATCATAGCAAGACCGTAAAAACATACTGTTTGTTTGTTTCTGGAACCAGTGAGAAGGAGCCCTGGTTGTGCACTGGTGAAGGGCTTGGCTGATCACCAAATGGCAGTGGTGCAAATGCAAAGGGCCTGCGCAAGCTGCTTCCCCCAGATGAATACGGCCTTGAAAACCCTGCGGGCGGTTCTATTCTCCCCGGCAAGGGTGCCAGGCATCGGAATGGCGTGCATGGTCCACACCAACATCTAAAGTTCTAGACATCTTCTCACCACCTTTGTGCTATCCATATACCCTTGTTTACAAGGTGTCTCTTTAAGTATTTTGCCCATCTTATAATTGCATTATTTCCTTAAGCGGTTTTGAGTGTTCTTCATATAGTCTCAGTGTTACATATTTTTAATAAGAGCAGAGATTTGCAGATATCTTTTCCAAATATGTGGCCTATTTTTTTAATTCTCGGAGCAGTGTCTTTGGAAAAATGAAGTCTGATTCTCATGCAGTTTGAAGATATTTGTTTTTAAAATAGATTGTGACTTGGCTTTTGTAACTTTAGCCACAAAGATGTTGCCTTAGGTTTTTTTCTAGATGTTTTATTTTTTTATATTTTATATTTACATCCATAATTCATTTGGGGTTACTTTTTAAATATGAGGCAAGGTATCGCTTATCCAATTGTCCTACCACAAGTTGTGGAAATACTATCCTTTCTCCCCTGAATTGACTTTGAACTTTTGTCAACCAACCATCAATTAGGTACATGAGGGGGTTTCAAAATGTTCTTGGGGAAAAAAATAGTATTAAAAGATAATGGAATTTGTCCATGAACTCTTTGAAGCCCCCTCGATCATGGGGGACATGGAGAGTTGCTGAACTCTCTAGTCAATCTATTTGCCTGTTGTTATACTAATATCATACTGTCCTGTTGATTACCTAAGACCAGTCTGAAAACCAGAGAATGAACTTTCTCCAACTTTGTTCTTTCTCAAGTATGTTTTGACTATTTTATTTCCTTTGCATTTTCATGAATTTTAGAAGCAGCTTACCACTTTCTACCAAAAGAAAGAAAGAGAGAGCTTTCTGAGGTTTTCCCTCGATCAACTGAGGGAGAATTGACAGACAAATCCCATTCTCAAGCATGACAGATCGCCCTCCAGTTAGTCCGATCTGCTCAATAAGTTCTCTCAGCAGTGCTTTGTAGATGTCCGTTGCCACCGTGTTCATTATGTAGGTCTCACATGTCATTTGACAGATTTGTGTTTAAGCATTTTATATCTTATGATGCTATCTGAGTTAGTTAATTGT
>NW_022103914.1:8685156-8689893 GCF_000313985.2 Echinops telfairi
CTGTAGGGCTATGGTTCAGTGAGGGATGTCATGTCTCATAGTGGGGCGATTGAGCATTTTTAAAATCAGAAATGGATGATGGATTTTCTCAACTGCTCCTTCTTTTTGTGTCTATATATCATATATATATGTGTTCTATGTACATATATAACAATGTGATATATTGTTGTTTTTACTTTAAATGATTCACTTTAAAATAGATTAAACAATAAGAAAATTATTCTATACTTGCATAGTTATATCTGGTGCTCTTTTTTCATTTGTATAAACATCCATATATATATATATATATTTTAAAACATCCATATTTTCATCTTGTATCTTTTTCCTTCTGCCTGAAGACTTCCTTCAATCTTTTTTTTTTTTTTTTTTGTAGTAAGGGTCTGCTGTTAATGCATTTTAAAATTTTTAGATACTTGAAAACGTATTTTTCCCTGTGTTTTGAAAGATGATTTTGCCGGACATTAAGTTCTAGGTTCATGTTTTTTTCTTTAAGGACTTTAATGATACCACACCCCTGTGGGTTTTTTTTTTTGTTTTTTTGCTTGCAATATAGCTGAGCCATCCAGTCACTGTGACTCACAGCGACCCTATAGAACAAAGTACACCTGCCTCTTTGGGTTTCTGAGACAGACTAGAACTCCTCACACTCCTCACCTAGATATGTGAAAGCTACGTCGAAAACCTGCGAGGAATTGAGGCTTGGGAATTAAGGTGCTGATGAAGAATATTGAAAGTATCGCAGACTGTCCAAAAAAGCAAACAGATCCGTCCAGGAAGAAGTGCAGGCAGTGTGTTCCTTAGAGGCGAAGGTGGTGAGACTTCACCTCGCAGACTTTGGAGATGTTGCCCGGAGAGACCAGTCCCTGGAGAAGGACATCCTACTTGGGCAGCAAACACGATAGAGATCCTCCGTGAAGTGGCTGGACACCGTGGCTGCAACAATTGGGAGAATGGCGGAGGGAGGACCCGGCAGGGCTCCGCTCTGTCGTGTGTAGGGTCACCAAGAATCAGAATAGACTCAATGGCACTTAACAACAACAACAACAACAACAACAACAGGGTATCTGACCGTGACCCTGCTACCTGAAGCATTGCTTAGCTTTCCGTCTCTGTACCTAAAGTGTCTTTTTTCTCAGACTCCTCTTAAGATTTCTCTCTTTGTCACTGATTTTAAACAATGTAACTTTCATCGTGTGTGTGTGTGTGTGTGTGTGTGTGTGTGTGTGTGTGTGGTGTGTGTGTGTTTGTGTGTGTGTGTGCGTGTGTGTGTGTGTGTGTGTGTGTGTGGTGTGTGTGTGTTTGAGATTCCTGGATCTATAGGTTTATGTGAAAGGGCTTCAAGAAGTATGTGGGGATATGGAATGAAAAGATAATGGAATTTTCCCAAGAACATGTTGAAGCCCTCTTGCAGTTTTCTTTCGTTTCGAACCAATTGAAAATTGGGAGAAGCGGGGGTGGGGTGGGGGGTGGGGTGTCTCTAGCCTTGTAAAGATTTACAGCCTTGGAAATACAAAGAGGCAATTCTACTTCGTCCTATAAGGTTGCTTGCTGTGAGTTGGAATTGACTTGATCAATGATAGTGGATTTTTATTCTTATAAACATATGTTTTGGTTTCCTCTCTCCTGATCTTACTTACCACTTGGGGACTCGGTTACACTTATACTAGTCCTCTTGAAGTTTGTGCATAGCTAATTCTCTGTGGATTGTGCTCCGCGCGCCGCCTGCCCCCACACGCCCCCGGTCTCATTTGGAATCGTCCCTATTATTGAGTCGTAGCTGTCACTCATCTTTTCCTTGACAACGTGTTCACCCCGCCCAGGATTGGTTGTCTCTCTTTCTTCTTTCAATCTATAGCATGACATTTTTTCATCTCCAAAAGTTCACATTAGATCATTTTTAGCTCCTCCATATCTGTACTATGCCATCTTTCCTCTAGCTTATTGGATTTGTGAAAGTCATACTAAAGTTCGTAGGTTCAGTAAACGGATGGAGCTGGTCTGCTTTCCCCTCCAACATCACCACATCCCTTCTGAAAACAAGCACTAATGGTCGCCATAAACGCTTCACACCGCATCGATGAGTTCACCCTTCTTCCACCCACACTCCACCCCACACTGGATGTTTGTTGTTGCTTCTTCATGTCTCTGCCATGGGCTGCTTTCAAACTGGCGTACAACTCATCCTTCTTAGTGCCTCACACTAGATCCTGTTTGGACATAATACGTTGTCCTGGATTTATTGAAGGGGGTGGGGGTGGGGTGGGGAGGATGAAACCCATGCCTAGTTCTCACCTGAGACACATTTTCCGAGAGATGCATATGTGAATTGGAACCAGCCCGGTGGCAATGGGCTCTATTTTGTGTTGATAGGCGCCCGTGGGGTGAGATGATCAACCACACTCAGTTGCTAAGAAAAGACTGGCACTTTGGACCGGACAGCAGAAAGATGGGGAGAAAGCGGCAGCAGCCTGCCTCTGTGAGAGTCACAGTCCTGGAAACCCTAGGGCGGGGTTCTATCTTTTCTATCCAGTTACTGTGGAGCACCTCACAGAACAGAGCTGTGTATGGCATGTGTATACATTTCATTTTACTCAGGTGAAAGTATGGAAGCCTGTGCTGGGTCGGGGACGGGGACGGGGGGAGGGGGGAAGGGCTGGAGATGGAACTTTGAATAAGTACATAACTAAACGCTGAAGAGCCCAGTCATTAAAGTCCTGAGTCAGGAATAAAGCACCCCTGTACAAACTAGAGGAGTCCTGGAGGTTTTGCATGGGACTGCTAATTGCAAAGTCCCCAGTTCTAACCCACTAGCTGCTCTGAGGGAGAAAGATGAAGCGGTCCACTCCTGTAAGATTTATAGCCTTGGAAACCCAAAGGGGCAGTTCTGCTTTGTCCTATAGGGTCACTATGAGTCACAATTAACTTGAGGACAGTGGGGGTTTTGTTTGTTTTTTAACACAAACTGGATAAGACAAGCCTAGTACATGACATATAGAGGCAAAGCTAATTTTTTCTGAGAACAGAAAACTGAATTTTCTGAACTAGACTTTCAGAACTAAAACCTAAACATTTTCTCAAACTGAAATTGTCAGCCACCCTGATGCTTAGTTCTGTGGAAGGGCAGCCGTGCCAGTGTGTTGCAAGCAGGGGTTCATGTAATCTGTTCGTTGCCTGGTGCTGCTGTAGCAAAACAGGTGACAACGTAGGTGGCCTAAAATGATAGAAATCCATCCTTTGACATTTTTAGTGGCCAGGAAAATCAATCTGGGGTGGTGGCAGTAGCCTGTCTCTGGGAAGTTTCTGGGGGAGAGAGCCCTTCTTCTTTCCCCAGCCTCAGGCATCCCGTGGCTGGCAGCTGCAGCACTACGCCATCTCTGCCTCCAGGGTCACACTCTCTCCTTCCCTGCGTTTATCTGCATCGCCCTGGACCCACCTTTTATCTTAAGGACACCACCCAGTTGGGATTAGTACCCACCCTACTGATAACATTTTCAAAGACTGCATTTCTCAACCAAGTCACATTCCTAAAAACTCTTGAGTTAGGACTTCAACATATCCCGGGAACAAAATTCAATCTGTAAATAAGTCCCTTGAAAGAAAAGATGGGAACTTTCACACGGTCAGTTAAAAAGCAACTATTGGTCTCTTCCTGTAGCACAGGCCACCTTCCAGCCTATAAAACAAACGGCACGCGGAAAGAATGTATTTCCCAGAAGAATCGACCCAAAGTCAAAGTTGAACAGATAGGGAGGGCAGGGAAACCAAGCAAGTGGAAATGGGGAGCTCAGGGGGAGTAGTGACACATCGTGGGGATTGTAACTAATGGAGATAAGGTTGAAGTTGTCAAGGATTTGGTCTTGCATGAATCTGCAATCAATGCTCCTGGAAACAGCAGTCTAGAAAAGAAGCAATTTGCTGCATTGGGCAAATCTGATGCACGAGGCCCCTCTTTAAAGCGCTGAAGAGCAAGGCGGGTACTCTGAAGATGAAAGTGCACATGAGCCATGTCATGGTCTTTCCCATGGCCTCGTATTCATGTGCAAGCTGGACCTTGAAAAGAAAGACAAAGAGAAATCTATGCATTTGAATCATGGTGCTGGTGAAGAATATTGAAAGAACAAAGAGACCTTTCTTGGAGAAAGTGCAACCAGAATGCTCCTTAGAGGCAAGGAGGATGAGACTTTGTCTCACCTACTTTGGACATGTTGTCAGGACATCATACTTGCTAAAGTAGAGAGGCAGCAACAGAGGAAGGCCCTCAACAAGCTGGATTGACACTGTGGCTGCACTGATGGTCTGGCGCATAAGGACAATTGTGAGGGTGGCACCGGATGGGGCAGAGTTGTCCATGGGGTTGCTGTGAGTCAGAATCACTCACTGGCACCAGAGTCAAGGAGCGATTTGTGGATGGACTCTTGATTGGAAAAACTCATTGGCCATGTTAACTTTGATCTAGAAAGACACCAAAGGTTTTAAATACTTAGTTTCCATACAAAAAATACATATTTTAATAATAATTCATGACAACAAAAATCATTCCAAAGCTCAATAAAGAAAAAATATTTAAGGATGAAAGAAGAGAGGAGAAAGGGCAAACGTCATGAAGCGGTGAAATGTATTGAACTGGCTTTTATAAGTGAGAAGTAACTAGAACATGACTGAGGACCGAGAGAGAAGTGCTCCCTCAAAGTAAGAATACTTTCTTCTATTAAATTGGCATTCTATGATGCTCAT
>NW_022103914.1:8691482-8693383 GCF_000313985.2 Echinops telfairi
GCAGCTCGCCTCCAACACTTCTTTGAGATTGTATCTGTCTCTTCTCACCTTTCCAATGCTTATCAAATACAGATGTAGAAAATGCGAACGTTGAAAAGAGACCACTGTTACCATCTCATCCTCTCATTCCCACTGTCCTGTGAGTACGCTAAGGTAGGAGGAGTAACTCAACCCCAGTAATGTACAGCTGATCCCGCTGCTTCCTGCTATAAAACCCCTCACGGACGCCCATGCTGTATTGCTCAGAAGGCCACATGTCCTGGTTTGACCCCGTCACCCCTAGTTCTTGCTAGCTGCCCTGGGGTTATTACTGGTAGTGACTTCTTTCATTTTCCAAAATGAGTCCATTTGGATGATAAGCTATATGGTCATTCTAAATAATGCTTTCCAACCCATGAGCCTCAGTGTAGAAGCAGGCAGGGGCAGGGATGTTTCTGAATTACTGGGGCGCCTGGGGACCTGTCACCTCATACGTACACACATTTTCTCAATCCACAGATAGAAAAGTAAACACAAAAAAAACTGCTATCTTGTAAGAGTCTGAAAAATAATGTTGACGCTAAAATAATAGTTGAAAATATTGGAACATAATAGCCTACAGGATCTATTCCCTTAACCAGGCATCCTCCTCCCTCCCTTCACCTCTCTTCTTCCAAACCCTCTGCCCCATTGCTGACATCAGATGGATCCTGGAAAGATGCACACGTGTGTGTCATTGACTGTACAAAGGCACTCAACTGTGTGGCTGCTGGCAAATCATGGGTAACATTGAGCATGGGACTCCAGCGCGCTTCACTGTGCTCATGTGGAACCTGCACACGGACCAAAAAGTAGCTGCTCAAACAGAACCAGGGAATACAGGATGGTTTAAAACCAGGAAAGATGTGCGTCAGGGTCGTATCCTCTCACCCTGCTGATTCAATCTGTATGCTGAGCCAATCATCAGAGAAGCTGGACTATATGAAGAAGAGTGGGGTCGAGATTGGAGGAAGGCTTATGAACAACCTTCAATAGGCAGATGTCACAACCTTGCTTGCTAAAACTGAGGAGGTCTTAAAGCATCTGCTGAGGAAACTCAAAGCCTGCAGCCTCCGGTATGGATTACAACTCAATGTCGAGAAAACCCATATCCTCCCAACTGGACCCATAGATCACATCATAGTCAACAGAGACAAGACGGACGCTGCCAAGGGTTTCGCCCTGCTCGGACCCACAACCAACGCCCGTGGCGGAAGCAGGCAGGAGAGCGAATGCTCTATTGCACTGGACAGATCTGCTGCACAAGATCTCTTTAATGGGTGAGAGAGCAGGAGTGTCATTTTGAAGATTAAGGAGCGCATGACCCATCCATGGCATCTTCCGTTGCCTCACGTGCATGTGAAAGTTGGGCACTGAACGAGAAAGGCAGGAGAAGAGTGGACGCATGTGGATGATGGTGCTGGGGAAGAATATTGGAATACCATGGGCTGCCAGGAGAACAAGCAAATCTGCCATGGATGCTCTGGAGAAGTGAGGACGGCGGGACTTTGTCTCATGTGTTTCAGGCATGTTGCCCATGAAATCCAGGCCCTGGAAAAGGACGTCATGCTTGATAAAATGGAGGAGTGGCTGCAGCCACGGGCGCACACACGGCGCTGTGATGTGAGCACGCAGACTTTCATTATGTTGGACGGGGGCTTGCTCTGAGGCAGAACCGGCTGGAGGGCACCTAAGAGCACCACACAGCAGTGCTCTGCCTTCTGGGCTTGGGTCCAGCTGTGAGGACACTGCTATCCCGTGGGCTGTGCCCTGCGGACTCAGGACTCTGAATGAGTCACCCTGAACCTCGTCGGACAGGCACACTCAGGCCCTTCCTTCAAGATCAATGGGCTTTCTCTTGAAACCTTCCCTAGTAGCCCTGC
>NW_022103914.1:8694158-8707120 GCF_000313985.2 Echinops telfairi
GGAGGACGTGTTTGTGAAAGGCAGGGCTGTGTTTGTGCTTTAGCCCAGCAGGCCTCGTCCAAGGCCACGGAGGCCAGCCAAGGAGGGCTCTGTTCACAGTGATTTATTTGAGAAATTCCTGGCGCGGGGAGGAAGACGGGCACAGCTGGGCTGAAGTCAATACCCGGTCTTGAGTAGCTTGGCATTTGGGCCTACAAACCCCTGCGGCCCAGGCCCCCGGGAGAGCGAAGCAGAGAGAAGGGGCATCCTGGGAGTCTGGTCTCACGCTGAGGCCCGAGAGCCTTTGCACAAGGAAAGATGCGAGCGCTGTGTGCTGTGTTCACGAGACTCTCGGCTGCCTTCTGCCTCTTTGTCTTCTTCCAGCCCCGTGCTAATCACCCCGTGCTCTCTCCCCAACTCTTTTCTGCCTTTACACTCCCCCACCCCACCCCCAATTCTTCTTTCATTCTGAAGTTACAAACCCTTTGGGCTGCTCTGGGTTCCAGGCACAACTTCCCCTCCCCCGCCTTCACCACCTCCTTAATTACACACCAGACTGAGGGCAAGCTGTGACCTCCCAAAGGACAGAGGCCAGCGCTCCCCTCCCGTGGGTGGTGCTGATCTGTGGTCTGGCTGCAGCTTAACCCCAGCAGGAGCGGGGCGGGCCTGTTGGCTCAGCAGTCGGGAGCTTGCCCTATCTCCCTCCAGGTAGGGCTTCCTCCAGCTCCGAGCATTGATTACATTCCTTGACAGCCCCTCCCAGGTCAAAAGCAAATAAGCAGCCATAGGGAGGGCGCAGAAGGTGACTTGGAGGTGACAGAGAAACCCATATTACTCCATTTCTGTCTGGTGCCAGACCCCTCGCTCCCAGCAGCTCGCGCTCCCCACCATCTGCTGTAATCCTCCTGTGCCTCTCCCCGCCCCCCTCACGGTGCACCCTCCAAAGACTCACAGACTAGAGGTGGAGAGGGCACAGGGCGGAAGGTGGCTTTTTCTTGAGAGGCAGAGAGAGGGCAGGGTGCTCCTGCGAATGGAGGAGAGAGGAATGATGGGAAGGGAGGGAATCACTGATTTGGTGTGGAAAGAGTGAGTGTGGGTGGGACGCCCCAGTAAGCCCCCTCACATTCCCTTCCTGGAAATCCGCAGAGAATCCAAAATGGCTGGCACCTCAGGGACCACCCACAGGGGAGAGGCCCCCTCCTTCAACCTGAGAATATCAGCATCTTGGAAGCAGTCTTTTTCTCTTACCACCAAGAGAACATCCACCCCAGAGTGGGGCTGGGGCTAGATTTTGGTGCCCAGCTGGTATGGATTGAATTGGGTTCTCCTCCACCTGCAATGTGTCCACTTGGCTGGGCCATGATTCGCAGTAGTATGGAATTGTCATTTTTGCGATCTGATGTCAGTAACCCATATGTTGTTAATCCCACCTGCTGTGATGAGGAGGCGGTAGCACAGGGTCTACAGGATTCTAATGTATCTTGAGTCAACCTCTTTCTAGATAGAAGAGAGATTAAGCAGGGCACAGAGAGACTTCTTGCCATCAAGGAAGCAAAAAAAATCCATCTCAGTGTCTTTCAGACCCAGGTCCCTGTGCAGAGAACCTCCTAGACCCTGGGGAAGATTGATGCCAAGGCCCATGCACCTCTCCCAGGAATGTGGGCCCACAGATGCTGAGAGGAGACAAGGGCCTTCCCCCAGAGGCAAGAGAGAGTAACCCTCATGTGGTGTTTCTGTCATAAGCCACAAAACAAGATTTACTGCCATTAAGTCAATTTCAACCAGAGTGAGCCTATAGGTCGGAGCAGAATTAACTGCCCATGCAGGTTTCCAAGAATGTAACTCTTTATGGGAGTAGAAAGCCTCCTCTTTTTTCCTCAGAGCAGTTGGTGTTTTCAAACTGCTGACCTTGTGGTTAGCAGCCCAATGTGTAACCAATTAGGACACCAGGACTCCCTGGAGAGGACTGGAGGGAGAGAAAGGAAGTGGCCATAAGGATTGAGCAGTCGGGAGAGGGTTGGATACAATGTATCTTAAAGCTCTGTGTACTGGGTAAGAGTAGCCGCTAGTGTATTTTAACCATCTAACTGCAATATCTGGCTCCAACCACTTAAAGGATTCCAGAGAGACAGGCCTACTGGGGGAGCAGTTCACAGGATTCCAATCTCAAAGTGGGAGGCTTCTTGGGACCCTCTGATCCAACCACCCCATTTAACATTTAGAGGAGCTGGATTTAAATGCCGAGCAAGTGACATTGCCACAGCCACCCCTCCGTGAGACCAGGCAGGGCTCCATCTCCAGGTCGGGTTTTTCTGGCCGTACTTGCAACCCTCCAGCAGGGCTTAGGCTGTGGCTTTTCCTTTTCAAAGATTGATTGATGGCTGTGACTCACCCCACACACGCAACCCATCAGACCTGGGTTTGCTCTGCCCTTCCTGTCTACACTTCACGCCCACCCTGGAGCCTCTTCTCACCGGTGGCCCCTTCTCCTCCAACTGCTCTTGCTCTCAGGCTGTCCCAGAGCCCTAGCCTTTTTATAAAGAGGTACGCACGGGCCTTGGATCACCTTGGGAGGCCTCTAGTATTTTGATTTCCAACTTGTCAGTCATTATTTATGCCTACATTTCCCAGACATGGTCTCACTCACCTGTCTCCAGGCAGCCACACACATAGTAGGTGCTTAGTTGAGTATTGACACAGTGCTGCCATGGTGGTGATCTGCGAAAGTGGGAATAGACTCACAAATATATATATATTAGTGTGAAAAAGTATATAAACATATGTATGTATACTTTGTATGTGTGTGTATATATTATATATACATACACACACATTTTTTTTTTTTTGCTACAGATAGAGTTGTAGGTGTGGTGGAGCCGACAGGAAGCAAAGCTATGACTACTTTTTAGACATATCCAAACATCTTGAGGGGTGAGCCTGGGGGATCGGGACCATCGTCACAGAGGACATCATAAAAGAAAGAAAATAATTTAGTATTGAAAGGACATGGGAACAGAAATCTACACTTGCTGTAGAACCACAGGTCTTATGAACTTGATTTGTACCGTGCATGCCTGCTAAGGAGCCCTCGTGGTACTGTCTGATCAGTGTTGGCCTGCATACTTGACAATACAACTGCAAGGTTAGCAGTTCAAACCCACCAGCCACTACAAAGGAGAATGATAAGCTGTCAGCTCTTGTAAAGATTGACAGTCTCGGAAACCTTATATAAGGTCATCATGAGTTGAAATCGATTCAACAGCAATGAGTTCAGGGCTATGTGCCTGTTAGCTGAGCAAAATGTGTCATTAAATATTCATTTAAATTCAAATATATGTGAAGGATTGAAGTAGTGCTTCTAAGCCGAATTAAAACCAAGCCAAAATCAAGATAGTAGGGAAAGGGGATTTCAATTGGAACAAGTTGAGAACCCCTGGCCTTTTGACATCAATTTTTCAAGACACAAATACAAGCTTCTTAAGTAACAACCTGTGGCCAAATTAGCTCCCTGTCCCATTCTAGAGTTAATGCGTCGGGGTCACAAACAGTGACACGCACGGGCTGGGGACACCATGCGGATTTTTGATAGACCGTACTTTTAGAGTGGGGTCTACACTCTACACATAGTATGTATTCAGTTCCTTGAATATTTCAACCAAGGGAAGAAAGGGAAACATACAGTGTGGCCTTCAACTTTACTTCAAAGATGGCTCTAAGGAGCTCTGATAAGGCCATGACCAAAACCGAGGAGGATTTTAAAGATTCCCAACCTGGACTTGCAATGTCCCACAGTGTTTCTGGCAATCCCAAGTGATGTCATAGGTTGCTAAAAATCCAATTCTGTAAATTTTGGTTTGAATGTTCATACAGACACACACGCACATGGACACACATGCTGCTGATCTCAGATTGCGGGCATAGCCCCTGCTTCACGTTCACGAGGAGTTTGCTGGTGGAAGAGGATTACCAAGAAATCAAGTCACAAGATGGTCTCTCATCTTCAAATGTTCCAAGTCGTTATGACTGCCTTGAAAAGAAAACTAGCTGGTTACCAATAAAACAGATCACATAGGAAACCATAGCAACCACTGTGTACAGAAGAGAAAACCGTGCGAAGGGCAGCAATAAGAAACATAAAGGGGAAAAAATTAAGTTTTTTAAAAATTTTTAAAAAAAGAAACCGAAAGGAGTTGTGAAGGCTTTCAACGTCTGGCTACAACTAGTCCCTGGTGTTGAAGGGTATTCGGAAACTTGACACTGTTTTCAGTCCTTCCATAAGTCTTCGGGGCAGGGTGATGAGGCGGGCCGGGGTAGGGCAAATGGCTGAGAGGCTTGGCTGGTCAATGAAAGGTCAGGGGTTCGAGCCTACCTCAGAAGAAAGGCCAGATGCTCGACTTCCAAACCGCTGGCCACTCTAAACCCTGTGGTGTTTGACTCTGACACCTAGGGGTGACCGTAGTGGGGGACTGTTAGGAATAATTGGGATGGGAAATGTTAAAGACTCGCATGCTGGAGACATGAGGGTAGGGCCAACGCAGAGGTACTTGGATGGCACTGTCCAAGCTCTTGGTGAATGAATGCTCTTGGCAGCCAGCCATGAGGGAGAGGGAGAGATAAAGGACATCTCCGAGCCGAGCCCTTCAAACCCTCCTGACTACGGTGGTCAGTGTCGCCGTTCTGCTGGGTGTACAGCGAGCCATCTCGGAAGCAAGAACAGAGAAGTGCCACGGGAGAAGCCCGGCGGAGGTCCCTGCGTGGAGAAGCAGTGGCAGCAGCAGGGGCACCAGAAACTGCCTCGTGCAGACCATGAGACGAAGCGCAGGCTTTGGGGTCCACAGAACAAGTAAAGCCGAGTGCCTTCGGGCAGGAGGCGGGCTTACAGAGTGGGGTGCTCTTTGGACCATTACCAGGGCTAAAGAGCTTTTGATAAGCATTGCCCAGGCTGGCCAGAGGTCACTGTTTCCATCTTCCCTGGCTGGGGACTTCAGAACTAGGTTGAGCTTTCGTTTCATCAGCATCACTCTCCCGACCATCAAAGCTTCTGAAGCCACCTGCTCACAAAGGCCTTTCCTGACCATCCACTGCAAGTTAGGAGCCCTCTCCCCCTTCCGCAGTCCCAGTGTGGTGTGCACCATGAAGTGCCCGCGACTGCCTGCAGACGGAATGGTTTGAAGCCCCTCAGAAGTACCAGAGAAGACAGTCTTGGCGATCTACCGCTAAAGGGCCACAGCATCGCCAGCACATGTACAGCAGGGCCCACGCTGCAGGAACCGAGGCTCCTGCTTCAGGCGGCTTCTGTTACAGCAGCACCTGTTTCATTTCATCCTGACTTTTATCCTGAGTGGGCACACTCCCCTTGTCTGTCTTCGCTTTTCTCCGTGCAGTGTGAGAGCCGTGAGAGCCACTGAGTGGCCCATCCTGTTCCGGCACAGGCCAGGCGCTCTTCAAATCCCTGCCTGGGACCCATCTGCAGACCAGTGGTGCCTGTCAGTGGGGTGGCCTCCCCATCCTGAGCTGCCCTGTGGGCTTTCTTCTAAAGAACCCTTTCATATAATCAATGCTTATTTCTGATCTATCACAAAACAAGTAAGAAAAAGCCCAAACACATTCTATTTGAAAAGTCAGCAACTGCTTTGTGGCGAGGGACTATTTGGCTTACAGAGATGGTATTGATCCAACAGCAAGGGGAACAGAGCAGCGAACTCCCCAGGGAATACCAAAAATAGACTTTGGGGGCAGGGCTTAGCACCCCATCAGACTCGACCAGAAAACACTCCTAAAGGCCAAGAAACAGTCCTTGCACTAACAAACAAACCAAAAAAGAGATGGTATTGATCTTGCACAAACAGCCTTGTTGTATTTGTGGCTCTTTGGCTGTGGCCTCACCCATAGCTGGTGCTTGGGCACATTGGCCACACCCGTGTGTGCTCTACCAATGACTGATTCGTCCAGTGGGAGACGACTCAAACAGGAGTGCTCTTTCAAAATCTGGTACTCTTACTTCTGAAACTTTACAATGTATTTCCCCACTTATTGATCTAACTTGTGATTCTGATAATTCCTGTGTACCAAGGACCATTGATCCCTTTGACTGCATGAATTCCGATGTCAGTCGGGAGATAGGAGGGGGGCAGCTGCGGTTCCCATCTGCGATAGTTAGGTTTTGTGTCAACTTGGCTGGGCCAGGATTTTCAGTCCAGTAGTTGAAATCTCCCTCGTGATATGATCTGACACACTGTAGTCAGCTCCACGATGGGATCTGCTTTGATCAGCCAAGTGATTGTGGGAAGATCAGGATAGAGTGCTACTCCCTTAATCAGGACATAGTCCTGATGCAATTGGAAGGGGAATGTCATCAGAGGTGTGGCCTATTCCTATATTAGTTGATTCTGTGGGGAACCTAGCTCACTTTTGCTAGGTTCATCAGCCTCTAGTTCTTTGGACTTGAGGCAAGAGCCTGCCATCCTGTCTGCTGATCCCAAGCCTACTCACCTTGGATTCATTCAACTGCATCCACCAGCCTGAAGTCTCCCTGATGATTCATCAGTTCCTGCCACCACAGGAGTTAAGAGATTCCTCCAGCTTAACATCTGACCCACAGGCTTGAAATGGACAGCTTTACTCAGTCTACAACTGTGTGAAGTAATTTCTTGGTATAAATTAAGGAAGTGGAAACAAAACCAGTGACATATACACATCTATACATATTCTATCACTCTTGAGAGGTTGACATTTTACATCTGAGATAATACCACAGGGCCCAGAAGACCAGATTTCCAGCTGTTCAAGTTGGTTCTGGTCAGATACATTGGAAAGTACATCAGCTACAGAGCTTGAATCCAGGTTCCTTTGCCTCCAAGCAGTGACCAGAGAAGGATGCTCGTGCCATCCTGGAGGGCCGGTTGTAGAGAATGGAGCTCAGTCTTGTCCAGAAAATGAAGACACCCTGGTTCACGGGCAGATATGGGGGTCCAGGGACCTACCTGTCCCAATTACTAGCTGTCACTTTGGCCAAATCACCTACTCTCTTTGAGTCTAATTTTCCACAGTTGACATAGGAATGATAATAGTAACTATACTCACCTACCTGGATTGCTTTTGGATCAAATGAGATGATATAATAGTGAACACATGGAGTCACGAAAGCTGAGCAGGTGTGGGAAGGAAAGTGGGACTAGATCCATGAACATATATTTTGAAGTTTAGCAGAGGATATGTCTACATATGTATCTACCAATGCTGCAACTGTATCCATGCATATAGAAGGGCAACTGTATCCATGAGTCTAGAAGAGCATATTATGGGCACATGTATGGAAACATCTTAGACATAAATAAGCACCTTGAGGGAGTGAGTCACTAGGCTTGATGGATTCAGGATCACAGTCTTGGACACAGCAAGACCCATTGGCACAAAATAGTTCACAAAGGTGATTGTTCGAGGCCCTACTTTGGTGAGTAATGACTGGCCCTCTGAGGTACAGCTATTCGCTTCTCTGTAACTCTTTGGTGAGTAGAAAGCCTTGTCTTTCCTGCAGAGCTCTTCGGCTGGTGGTTTTGAACTGTCGACCTTTTGATTAGCAGCCCACTGGGTAACCGCTGTACTACAAAGGTACTAGATGGAGTAGGAGAAAAATGCAGACTCAAAATCATAAGAAAAAGAACAGGATGGCTGGAGACTGGTGGAACCCTCCTGAGACTCTGGTCCTTAGTTACCCTGTAGGCCTGGAACTGACGTCACTCTTGTGGTTCAATTTCCAGTCAAATAATAGACAGGTCTACACAGTGAACATTAACCCCATTGAGGTATACACTGCTTGGAAAAATCATCCATTTGAGATCCAAAGGGCATTTACCCAAAGATAAAATTCAAAAGACAGAAAGGCTCAGGGAAGAAGGAGGGATGGAAATAGAGAACACAGCAGTCAAGAGATCAAAGGACACATTGCATTGGCTAAATCTGTTATTGCACAACATCTCTACAGAGTGTTGAAAAGCAAGGATGTTCCTTTGAGGACTGAGGTGCGCCTGACCCAAGCTGTGGTATTTTCAATTGCTACATGTGCATGTGAAAATTAGACATTGACTAAGGCAGACCAAAGAAGGATGGATGCATTTGAACTGTGGCGCTGGGGAAGAATATCGAAAGTGGCACGGACTGCCAAATGGACAAACAGCTCTGTCTTGGAAGATGTACGGCCAGAGGGCTCCTTAGAGGCAAGGATGGAGAGACTTTGTCTTATATGCTTTGGACACGTTGTCAAGATAGACCCGTCCCTGGAGAAGGACATCAGGCTTGATAAAGTGGAGGGGCAACAAAAAAGAGGAAGGCCCTCTGGGAGGTGGACTGACACAGTGGCGCCAACCATGGCCTCACACGGGGACAGTGGTAAGGATGGCGCAGGCCTGGGCAGTGGTTCTTTCTGTTGTGCACAGGGTTTCCGTGAGTCGGAATTGACTTGGTGGCACCTAACAACATGTGTGTAGATTGGAGGAGCCCTCGTGGAGTAATGGTTATGAGTTGGGCTATGGACTTCAAGGTCAGCAGTTCAAAACCACTGGCCGCCTTCACTACAGGAGAAGGCAGTGGCTTTCTACTTCGGTACATAGTTACATTCTCGGAACCCCACGGGAGGATTTTACTCCCTCCTCAGGGCTCTCTGGGAGTCAGAATGGACTGGTAGCAGCCAGGGAGCATGCAGATCTGACAAGGGCCTTCGGTCTTGGATTCAGACACGGCGTGAAGATCTGAGATAAAACAGCATTTTAAAGCATTAACTGCTTCTGAAGGCCTCTTCTACGGATGGATAATCCCTGTTTGGAACTGAAAGTGACTCTCAAACAGATCAGCCCAAACTAGTTTCTGAGTTCGCTGCCCAGCCCCTCATCTGGGCTTCTCTCTGGGATCCAGGCTGCGCAGCGTGGCCCTTCCCCTAATTCCTACAAACAAACACAAAGGAAACAACACAAATGCGTCCTGGGTTTCAAAGTTTGTTAAAAGAGCATTCACCTCCCCACCCCTCCAGGTATAAACGGTCAGTTGCACAATTGCTCTCTAGGCAGAGTTTTAGGGGAAATATGTATTTAATCTCGAAAGATTCTATTTGTATGTGCATAACCCTATGCATTCATTATGGAATTGGAGACAGGAGAGGAGAAGATTCTGTGCTTAAGGGTATTTTTTTTGAGGGTGTGGGAAGGCTGCCTTCTAGGTTTTTGCCTGTTCTCTCCAATCTCTATACGGCATTCCCTAAAATGGAAACCATGCATTTTACGCTTACCTATGGAGGAGAGGGAAGAATTAAGTGGAAAGCTTATACCAGATGCTTCCTTATCTCATCCTGTGAAAGCATTCTGGTGGCTGCTAATATATCCTAAATGTCACGTGTGGCAGCTGCTTCTAAAACGATTTGACCTGCACTGCACTGGCTTTCTCCTGACCCCAGTCAGGAATAATATTCTTGGTTTACAACTTGGTACATCAGAAAGCAGTTTGATGATAGGGTTGCTGTGATTGGGAATCGGCCCAATGGCAGAGCTTTGAGAATCTGAGCGAGAGGCGACAGCTAACGGAAGAGAGATGATGTTGCTTAGCAGATGACGTGGCGTTTGGGGTGGTGATGTTTGTCACGCAGTATTTCCCCTCTAGCCTCGTGTTTTTTATGAGTGGAATTTATAAATTCCATGCCTCAAGCTGATGGCTAAACTAGTGGCATTCATTTATAGGGAAGGCTGATCATGTGCCTGAAAAACCAGTAGTCAGTTACAAATAAAAGCAGGTTAATTCCGAGTCCCAGCCACTCTGCGGGGTAGAGCAGAGCAGTGCCTCCCAGGCTTCGGACGACGAGTCTCTGGTTAGTCAATCACCGCCCCTTCTTGGGAAACACCTCTGGGTTCACGCTAACCTCCAGCCGTTCACTGAGCCAAACATGTCGTCTATTGGCACCATCTAGCATTGGCACCACTTACCAGTCCTCTCAACAAACTCACTGCCCTCATTATGTCAATCCATAGTGACAGAGCAAGCAAACCAAAAACCAATGGCTGCCAGTCCATTCTGACTCACAGAGACTATGGGGCAAAGTCATACAGCTTCTCAGAGTTTCTGAAACAGCAAATCTTTACGGGAGGGAGCAGAGAGCCTCGTCTCCCCCCTCAAATGGCCAGTGGATTTGAACCATTGATCTTGTGATGAGCAGCTCAATGCTAAGGCTCCCAGCAATTCTAATGCTTCTAAAATAACATTGCCATCTTTAAATTATACTTGCAATGAATTCTAAGGGGAAAAAAATGCATTGGTTCCTGTTGACTAAAGACAATTTAAAACTGGGATCATCTGGGCATAGAACGAAGAGCTACAGTTAAGCCTTATCATTAATCCAGACTCGAATCATTTTCCTGTGTGGGGCTGATGAATGACTCCTCGTATTCTTATAATAAAGAAAAAGTGTGGTACAACTAGACTATCACAAGAGGCACGTGACCTTGCTGAAGAGAGTATCCTCCTTCAAGGCCTTGGTTACTCAGACGTGTGTGCTATGAATGCAAGAACGTTGGTAAACTGTGAACTCAGACTCACAATAAAAATATTTGCAAATGTTATTGCTTTTCTGACTGGGTCTTGAAAATCCAGGTTTTTCACTAATTTAGGCAGACCGTCGTGCTCAGCCAGATGACCGATGCAGCCCCTTTACTTCATTCAGTCAGGGTAGCAGTGGAAAAACTCAAGCCAGCTGGCGAACTAGATTTCTTCAATGGGAAGAGCCCTGGAAACCAACACTTCAAAGCAGCAAATAACTTCCCGTGGCCCTTCAAAGGGTCTTCTCCACAAGGTGGGATGAAGACAAAGACCACCCATTTGGTAGAAGGTGGACATGCTTGCAACAGGGAAGACCAGCTCCACAGGCTGGTCTCGAAGGATGGCCAAAGGGGTCCGCCACGATTCTTCTTGCAATCTAGTCAGGTAAGAAAACAGTGACTGCTTTCAAATCGGAAAAAAAAAAAGATTCAGTCTACCTTAAGGAACAAACACGTCGTAGGATATTCTCAGCTATCCCGGCTCCTCTTTGGTGGCACTTACCATAGAGTCCTTTATTTTTAAGTGGTCTCATCTCTTTGATTGTTAAGTTATGGCTCCGGAGATCATAACTGTCTTCTTCTTTTATACCCACAGTGCCTGCTTCCATAATCTTCCAGCGAACACGGGAAAGGCAGAGGTGGAGGGAGCAGCAGTGGCCCTTCCACACGGAACCTGCTACCAAGCAAGCAGGTCATGAAACCACGGGGCTAGGACCGGGCTTTACTTCCTTGATTTGGTGCACAACCCTCACTGTGGTTGTTCAGAAATCATGATAGCATTGACAGCCAAGTGCCGTACACACGTACGTACCTGCTCATTGGATTCTCACAGCCCTATAAGGTAGGGGCCTTTGTAAGCCTGGGAAGACGGAGTCCCCTAGTACACACAGTGAAGCACTTGACCGACAGCGGAACTAGCAGCTGTTTGGGCACACCCAGAGGTGCCTGGGAAGATACCTTTAAAAACATCATGGAGCAGTGAGGGTCAAGACAGAAGGTTAACACGAAACAAGACAGAAAGTTAACATAAACTCCAGGGCAACCAACAACAAGGGCAGGCATACCCCAGCTCTGGGACCCCCTGGGCGGGTACAGGAGCTAAGCAAAAGGGTCACCATTCAAAGCAAAGGCCTCTGGGAAGAAAGGTCTGGCAATCTGCTAATGAGCATCAGCCCCTGGGCCCACTGTGGGACACAGCTCTACTCTTCATGCTCAAGTGGGAGCTCAAGGCAACTGGTTTTTATGAGCAGGAGCCCTGGGGGCATAGTGGTTATGCATTGGCCGCTAACCACAAGGTCAGAAGTTCGAAACCACCAGCAGCACAGAGGAAGACAGATGAAGTTTTCTACTCAAAGAGTGACAGCCTCAGAAACCCACAGGGGCAGTCCTATTGGGTGGGGATCGACTTCATGGCAGTGAGAGATTCCTGTAGGGATTTAGTCCCCAAAGCCCACAGGGGCAGTTTTGCACTGCCCTGACAGGGTCAGCATGTGTGGGACTGGACTCTCTGGCACTGGGTTTGGTTCTTGGGACAAAGATACAAAGCAGAGGCACAGAAAGGTTAAGTAATTTGCTTCCGGTCACATACTTGAGACTAAAACACCATTCTGAAGTTAGATCAGGTGCGTTTCATTCCCAGGCTACACGACTGCAGTAAACTGCACTGAAGTCAACCAGTTGACCCTCTTTTTTGACCACGAAGCCAATGTATATACTTGAAAATTCAAATGCAAGCAGGACAGACTTCTTGAAATGTCTCCCCAACCTGACCTATCCATTTACCTGTGTCTGCGTGTTGCGTTCCCTCACCCTCCTCTCTCTGTGTGTTCAGCGCCTACTTTTCTTTGACCTCTCAGCTTCCAGGGCTAAATCTCTTGGGGGGGGGGGGGATCTCCCTGGTTTCCTCTCAAATCAGAATCAGTCTCTCCGTTCTGGACGCCCTTTGTTTAAACTTCATTTTTGGCAACTAGCACACTGTGCCTAGGATGAGTCACTAGTCTATCTCCCGGGCCAAAGGCAGACCTCCGCGAGGGCAGGGAGTGTGGGAATCACGGCTGTCTTTCTGGTGCCTGCGGTGGTGCCCGTGGGCACCTCGCGGAGGCTCGGGGGTCTTAGCCTGGAGGTGCATTCGGTAAGGAGCCCAGGGCTGCGGCTTGGCGCCTGCCTTGGCTGAAAAGCCTGGGCCCAGCCGCCCTTGCCCGCCCTCCCCCACCTCTGCCCTGGCCTGCAGCCTGGCCGCGCTCCGGGAGGGCCTCCGATGCCCTGACACTGGCCTCCGCCCAGTTTCCCCGGCTGCTAAAAGCGGCCTGGAGCTACCGGGGGAGCTGGAAAAACACTGGCAGGCGGCCCCACCTCCAGGCCCCGGCGGGGCCGGGCGGTCGCATTTCTGCGGCTTGAGCCTGCTGC
>NW_022103914.1:8707591-8713681 GCF_000313985.2 Echinops telfairi
TGCATTTAGGAGTCGGGAAGGAAGCTCACGGCGGATTGTTACCGGCCAAGGGGTGTGGGAAAAGCTAATTGACTTTAATGACAGGTTTCCCAGGACGGTGGTGACGATGAGGGGGTCCAATTTAACCCATGGGCCCCCCACTCCAGAAACACGTGGGGCTGGGTGGGCGAGCCTCTGAGTGGCGCTTACGCCTCGCGAAGAGAAGACTGCCCTTTCCCCAGCAGGGTCCCTCTTCCAAGCTGGCGCCTCGCCCCACCCCCACCTCCACCCGGATGCTGGCGAGGGTGGTGGGAGGCTGGAGCCCGGAAGGGTCTCCATTGAGAAGTTAATGCGAGTGGCAGCCGATGCCTGTGGCTCGCGCCTGGAGCGGGATGCTGTGCAGTAGGGCCCCCCGCTGGATTGGCACTGCGGGGTGTGCCCCCAGGCTGGGTAATTAGGCCCCGCCGCCGAAAGACCTTTGGGGGCAGACTGGATTGAAGTGTTTGAAACTATGCCTCCCCTCACCCCGCAACTATGCTACTGATTCCAGAAACTAGGCGTGGAGGGTACAGAGCCTTAGAGATAAAGCCATTCATTCCCCAAACATAGATTTCGCTCCCAGAGAAGGGCCCAAGGTGACAGTTTTGTAGCAAAACCAAGAATCTTAAAGCCCCCCACCCACCCACGCCACCCCCGCTCTTCCCTCTGTGGTATTGTACAGAAACGCGTGCCTCACCTAATATTCTCGACCCAAATTTTAGGGGGGGGGATTTATCTTTTTTAAGCTACCAATTTATTTTCAAATAAACCAATGTTTAATCTTTCCATTTCTTTTTCGCTGCTTTTGGTGATGTTAACGATCTTTTCAGCTGTTCCTTCACGCACAGGGAGAGGTTTCACATCAGGCTGATGAGGAGATTGCACTGTTTCTCTGTACATTTTTAGCAAACATAAATGTAAGGGAATTACTTGTTAAAATCTGGAACCCTGATATCTCAAATATTTCCCCCCAGTACTGTTAAGGACTTCTAGTGGGGCCAGAGGGGAAGCTTAGCAAACTACCATGGGAACTTAGGCTGAGCGTCTTAATGGAGCAATTGTTATAAGTTTGTGTTTAAATAAAAGGGAAAACGCCAATATATATATCAGGAACCGGAGTATTTCTTTCCTTCCTTTTTTGGGGTGGTGGTGGTGGGGCAGATACCCTGCATGCAGATAGAATGAAGCAAGTAGGAGTCAAATTCAAAAAAAGTATCTTTTAAACCTGTCCTTCTGCTGCTGCAGCTGGGTTCTAGAAAGCATTTGAGTAGAAAATTGACTGCTGTCTGCTAGATCCTTCCTGCGATAGAGCGGCTCCCCACACTGGCCTGTGGGAAAGGCCTGAGCAAGGCGGGGGTGAAGGAAAGCTTTTGAAACAAGACAGAAAATCGTTGGCTTTATCTTTGTTAGGAAGGCTTCAAAGATTGATCTCTCCCGCCTCATCCTTCTCCCAGAAGCCATTCTGAGAAGGGAAGTGGGGTAAGGGAGTGGGGGTGGGAGGAGGACGGCGGGAGGGACGAGGGAAGGGAAGAGGACTGGCCAGCGGTGCGGGAGGGGAGGGAGGAGGGCGCGCCCGCCAGACCCACAGCACGGCTGATGTGTCTGGTCTCGCAGGGCTCGTGGTTTTCATTTCCCCAACACCTGGATGCAGTCAAACACCTGGCCAAATCTGACAAAATCTGACAAGCCTTTGTGATGGGATTTGGAAGAAATTCCCTGCAGATCCTGGCACAGTTTAAAGCTGTCCGCTTTGAGTTAGGACTTGTTAAGGAGGGTTATGTGAGCTGAAACCCGAGACAACCCTTTTGCTTCTATCTGGAGCCCACATCTTGCCTGGAAATGGGGCATGACCAAGGGAAGGGGTCGCTTGCTGTTTGTATTAAAAGGGGAAGATGGCCTGTGTGCCTGCCAGCCCGGCCCCACATGCTTTCTCTATTAGAGCCAAGCACAGAAACTTATCAAAAACACATGTCTGGTGTTAATCATCTAGGTTCCGGCTCCACTTGGGAGTCTAACTAGCTGTCCCTTGGAAGAAGGAATCTGTTGACCTTCTCAGCTTGCTTGAAGAGGGTGCAGAGAGGCATTTCAGACTTTTGAACGCTGGTACTAGGATGGGAACGCCTAGCTGCACTTCAAGGGTGAGCTAGCTAATGAAGACCACCCCTACCCCCACCCCCAAACACTGGGAGGCAAGAGGGTTCTACCCCACGGGAACAGGGCTACAGGAGTCGCCCTTAATGTGCAGCGGGTCATCGGTTTGGATCAATTAATTCCATGGACTCAAGCCCATCCAGCCTTCCTGAGAAGGAACTGGTAGTAGGACTGCGTGACTTCTCTAACTTCGATTTTGGAAAATGTTTGAAATCCACGAAGACATTGGCAACACCTTGATCAGGAAAGCCGTATCTCTGGAGTTCTTGTAAACTCATTGAAATTGAATCCTTTAGCTCATGAAGGGTGGGGTAATAAGTTTTTTAAGATTTTTTTTTAATATTGCTTTTCTTTTTTCAGTAAGTGTCAATACCCAGGGGGAGAAGAAAACCCATGTTAAATGTAATTCAAATTGTGCCAAGAGCTCCCCCTTACATACTCCAAAATAATCAATTCCCAAAACATAAAAATTCACCAGTCTTTTTTTTTCTTTTATTATATTTTCTCAAATAAGCTTCCCCAAAGGAAGGCATTTAAGAGCATTTCCAAACATCTTTGGCATCACATAAAAAAGAAATCTCGTGTAAAAAACGAAATGTCATCTGAACTTTTATAATACAAAGGCGCAATCCAATATGAACATATAAAATATATACAAATATAGTACATAGTCAGTCACTTAATACAGCTCTCTACAAAAAAGTAACTTTTTAGAAATTAAAAAACAAACAAGGTAACCACTAAATCACAGAAGTCCTCTTCTTCCCCAGTATCCAAGTCCCCGCATAGTGTCCCCAGAAGGAAGCAAGGCAGGATGAGGAGTCTAGGAAGAGCGGTGATGACCTGGGTCCCCCTCAGTTTCGCCACGGCCTCCACATGGAGTCGGCTGTGAGCGAGGGGCCGCTGGAAGGCGACACTGCGTTGGGGCCCACGGAGGTCCCGCTGTTGCTGCTGTAGACCGGGATGACTGGGCCGCTGTGAGCAAAGGCCCCGTTGGGGATGAGGAAAGCAAACTGGCCGTCCGGAGCCGGTACCACCTGGAAGCCGCCAAAGACCTTGGCGGCCTCGCCAGCCGGGCTTCCCAGCTTGCAGGGCGCGCTACCGGGAGGGGGCGCCGCACCCCCGGGGATGGGCACCAGCGGCGGCGGCGCGAACGGCGCGTGCTGGGGGCCGCCCGGGCCCGGCGGGGGCGGGGGCGGCGGCGCCTGCAAGGCGGGGTGCGGTTGCCCGGGGTAGGTCATGGCGTTGATCTGGGTCATGCAGTTGGCCAGGTGGCCGAGCAGCCGGGTGCGCACCTCGGTGTTAACGCCCTCGCACGTGGACAGGAAGCGGGTCACCTCGTTCATGCACTCGCTGAAGCCGGCGCGGTACTTCCCCAGGACGCTTGGGTCAGTGCTCAGCGCAGCTGCGGGTCAGGAGAAGGAACAGGCGGGTCACGGAACGGCCCTGGCCCCGGGGCCACCTCTTCCCGCCCTGGGAGGTCTCCCCCTCCCCGCCGCGCCTTCCAGACCGCGGCCGCAGAACTGCCTCCGGCTGGGGCGGGTTTGGAGAAACCAGCCACCTAGCCACACGGACGAGGTAGCGGAAGCCTAGACGCTCGCTGCCCACTCCCTGTCGCTCCCTTTAAACCGCCGCAGGCCTGCCCCTCCTTCCTCCCCGCTGTGCTCGCGTAGAGTGACCTTGGACCACGCGCCCCTCCACCAAGTTTCATGTTCCCTTCTGTAAATCGGGGAGGGAGCGTGCCACTCCAGGAACTCCCAGACTCCGAGCGGCTTGAAACCGCTGCGGTCCGGGTGTCCGCCCGCCCCCACCGGCTTCCCCTACACCCAAGCCGCCCGACACCCTCGCGGCTACCACCTCTCCCTCCCTTTCCGGCACAGTAACAACTTGGAGTTGTGGCTATAAATAAGTCCCAGACCGTGGGAACGCAAGCGTGAGCCAAGGCAGTAAAATGTAGCTGAATGCCTCTCACAACCGCGGGCGGAAGTCTGGAAGAAATCACCGTGGGGCGACAAGGACGCCCGCAGAGGGGACACGGCAAGCTGCCCTCACCCGTCATCTGCGCCCGCTGCAGGTTCCGGAGGTGCTTCACTGTCATCTCCAGGATGTCCGCCTTCTCCAGCTTGGAATGCCGCGAACTCTGCACGGAGGGGGAAGCAAGGAAGGACAGTGAGACCCCTGCGAGCGGCCTTGGAAGGAAGGCTGCAGTCCCACCCCGGGCCGCTGCATCTATGATCCCCGGCGCTGCTCGCCCGCGTTGGAGAACGCAGCGTGGACAGGGAAGATCCATTCCACGGGCGAGCGGGTCTTATATTTTGCCACCGAGAAATAGTATTTACTTTTTAAATTACAAGAATAGATAAAAGCAACATTCGCCCACTTACGTCTTTTTTAAGGGCATCCAAAATTAGTGTCTTCAGCTGGCTTAGACTTTCATTTATTCTTGCTCTGCGTCTTTTCTCCATGATCGGCTTGGATGACTGCAAAAGAGTAAGACAGAAAGCTGAGTTCCCAAGGCAACTGCTTTTTCACCCCGGAATTTCTAAGGAGAAAGCCCCCGGCCCATTTCTCGGGGCTGTGGAGAAACACAGGTAGCGCCCTTACCTTTCTGTGCTCAGATGCCGTCTTTGGTTTATCCGGTGTTGTGTTGACACTGGCTGGGGTCGCAGCCACAGGGGACGAAGAATTTTTCTCCATTATATCAGCCGGCATTTTCGTTCTTTTTTTTTTTTTAATCCCTAGAGAATTAATTATTTATCTTGACTCCTTCACATAAATTTTTTTGTTTATGTCTCTTACTCGAGACTTTCACAAAACTACTGAGCAACTACTGAGGGTTTATTATATAATATTTTTATGGCTACTTAGTGATCAGTAGAGTTATTCCAGGACCAAGGAGAGAGGTAGAAGGGGGATTCCGCAGTTATCAGCACCAGCTCCGGATCCTGAGTGATTTCCCTGGGCCCTGGCGGCCTCTATATATATCTGGGACTGCACGCGAACGGCTCGTGTGAAACTTCCCAAACTTTCTTTCCCACAGTAACTTTCAGCCAATGGGAGGAGGAGACACGCGGCACCGCTCGTGGACCGCGCCCCCCCATTGGCCGCGAGGCGCAAGGCCTGGCGGCCAATGGCGCGCGCCTGAGCCCGGGGCACCAGAGGCTACAACGTCAATCAAAAGGATTTTAACCCTTTACTATTCTCCGCGCCAAGCTTTGCATTAGGCATTCCCCGCCCCCCACCCGTTTTGATTTGTCTACTCTAGCATTATTTCTTTTGGTGCTACTCTTTGCTCTAGTCTCGTTTCGATGTTAAACAAGGCTTCCTTCACTGTAATAGGCAGCTCATTTAAAAATATTTTTGAGGAGCACAGATAAAATATTATACCAGCAGAGGTTCAAAGGGGGAACGCGTGCTAGTGTGTGTTACTGAAATATCGAAGGGATTTCCCGCTCAGACTTTTTTATACATTCGGGGGGGGGGGGTGAAAGCCAATTCAGCGTGTAGCTGGCATTTGCATGCAGGAAAAGGAAAAAAAAACCCAAAAACCTTCCACCTTAGTTTGCAAGCTTGACAGAACAAGGCGATTCTATAAAGCACCCTCCCCACTCCTCCAATTCCCCTTTTTGGGTTGGGGCCTCGAATTCCACGTTTCCCTAGGAAATAATCAGAATATTTCCCAACTGGGCAGAAAGGAAATGGAATTTCAAGTTAAAGGTGAACAAGAGGGGCTTGATGACAGTGCCTGAAGGTCATACGCTCGCCCTCGCCACCCTTTTCCTTCCCGCCTGCTAGCTCCCGGTGACGTGGCCAGCACCCGCAGCCCCAGCGGAGCCTCTCCTCTGCGTCCTAGCCCGCGAGCAGTCGGGGTAGCCTAGCTGCCCCGCGCGCGCGGGCCCTTTAAGAGCTGCACCAGCCGAG